>NW_027551571.1:11741838-11871016 GCF_008692635.1 Crocuta crocuta
ATAAATTCATATCATATTTATTTTAGATAAATAAAAATTTATTTATTTAACTAATAAATTTATTTAAATTTAATAAACAATAAACTTTAATAAATAAATAAATTTATTTAACTAATTACAATTTAGTTGGCTAATATACAGTACAATACAGTGGTTCCAGGAGTAGAATTCGGTGATGCATCACTTACATACAACATCCAGTGCTCATCACAAGTGCTCTCCTTAATGCCCATCACCCATCTAGCCCATCTCCTACCCACTTCCCTCCATCAACCCTCAGTTTGTTCTCTATCGTTAAGAGCTTTTCATTCCCCCTTCCCATATGTTCATCTGTTTTGTTTCTTAAATTCCATATGAGTGAAATCACATGGTATTTATCTTTCTCTGACTGACTTATTTCACTTAGCATAATGCATTCTAGCTCCCTCCATGCCATTGCAAAAGGCAAGAGTTAGCTCTTTATGATGGCTGAGTAATATTCCACTGTGTATTTATACCATGTCTTCTTTATTCATCCATCAGTTCATGGACATTTGGGCTCTCTCCATATTCAGCTATTGTTAATAATGCTGCTGCTATAAACATTGGGGTGTGTGTAACACTTCAAAACTGTATTTTTGTAACCTTTGGGTAAATTACTAACAGTGCAATTTCTGGATCATAGGGCAGTTCTATTTTTAGTTTTTGGAGGAACCTCCATACTTTTCTCCAGGGTGGTTGCACTAGTTTTCATTCCCACCAGGGATGTAAAAGGGTTCCCTTTTCTCTGCAGCCTCACAACACCTGTTGTTCCTTGTGTTGTTAATTTTCACCATCTGAAAGGTGTGAGGTACTAGCTCAGTGTGGTTTTGATTTCTATTTCCCTGATGATGAGTGATGTTGAGCATCTTTTCAGTCTCTGTTAGCCATATTGATGTCTTTGAAAAAGTGTCTTCATCTCTTCTGCCCATTTCTTCACTGGGTTGTTTGTATTCTGTGTGTTGAGTTTGATGCATTCTTTATAAATTGTAGATACTAATCCTTTATCAGATATGTTGTTTGCAAATATCTTCTCCCATTCCCTAGGCTGCTTTTTAGTTTTGCTGATTGTTTACTTTGCTGTGCAGAAGCTTTTTATCTTCATGAAGTCCCAATAGTTCATATTTGCTTTTGTTTCTCTTGCCTTCAGAGACATGTCTAGTAAGTAACAAGTTGCTCCAGCCAAGGTCAAAGAGGTTGCTCCCCTCCCTGTGTTATCTTCTAGGATCTTGATGGTTTCCTTCTTCACATTTAGGTATTTCATTAATTTTAGATTTATTTTTGTGTATGGATTAAGAAAGTGGTCCATTCTCCTGCAAGTTGCCATCTAGTTTCCCCAACACTATTTGTTGAAGATACTGTCTTTTTGTATTGGATATTCTTTCTTGCTTTGTCAAAGATGAGTTGACACTATAGTTGTAGGTCCCTTTATGGGTTTTCTATTCTGTTCCATTGATCTCTGTGTCTGTTTTTCGTGCCAGTACCATAGTGTCTTGATGACTACAGCTTTGTAATATGCCTTGAAATCCAGCATTATGATGTCTCCAGTTTTGTTTTTTTTCACAACTGCTTTGGCTATTCAGGGTCATCTGTGGTTCCAAACAAATTTTAAGATTGTTTGTTCTAGCTCTGCAAAGAATGCTGGCGTTATTTTGATAAGAATTGCATCAAATGTACATAGACATTTTAACAATGTTTGTTCTTCCTATCCATGAGCATGGAATGTTTTTCCAATTCTTTGTGTCCTCTTTAAAGTCTGTATTTTAGTGACCATTTAAAAATTGGTGTTCCACACTGAAGCCAACTATTATAAATGACTACAGAAAAGACTACACTAGTTACCATGAAAACAATGAATTAAATGAGAGTTCAAAACTTCAAAGGTTTGTATTTACATAATATCATCCCTTTCATTGCTCTAATAGTCTATGGAGGAGAATAAAGGTTTTCCACCTCTTTTAATGTATGTGATCCATGTTCCCATATTAGGAGGAAGTATTACTTGCACTTTCATAGTGAAAATTAAATGATAAAAATTAGTAGTAAAATCAAATAAAAGTTCCTTTGTGGAAATTAACAGTCTGGCTTTGAGGCATATATGAATATTCAAACAGTCAAGAATAGCCAAGATGGTTTGAAGAACAATGTCTGAGAATTTAAAGGATATCAAGATTTGTTATAAAACTACAAAACTTAATACATGTGTTGATGTAAAGATGGACAAATAGACCACTGGTATACTTGCAGCATGAGCTTTAAAATCTCTTTTCCTGTCTCCATACTTTCTCACCCACCACCAGCGATGTGGTTGTATAGCACAATAATTAATACTGGGAATCTTATTTCAGAGCTGTGTTCTAATTACTGTATTAGACTACCAGAGAGAACTAGAATGCTCTCACAGCCTTATCTAAGTCTTGCTTGTGACCCAGCAATGTAACTCTACTTCACACTCTCAAAGATACTTTTCAAATTAGAATAGAATTGTTCTTATGTAATGTAAAACAATACAATATAAAACCTCTTACTTTGATGTAGGTGATATGACCCATGCAGTAAGGGGATGTGTTGTAAGAGAGGAATCATAATATCATCATATAGCTAATCAAAGAGTCAGTTTTAGCATCCAGATTTTAATTCTTAAATAGGTAGGATTCTTTCTTTCTTTCTTTTCTTTCTTTCTTGCTTGCTTTCCTTCTTTCCTTCCGTCCGTCCTTCCTTCTTTCCTTCCCACTTTTCCTGCTCTCTCTATAATACAGTAAAATGGTCAGAATGCTCACTTTTTATCTTGAGAAAATAACCTCTTGGTGTCCCCAAGGTCATCTCAAGTCTTCCCTATGGGCATCATCAACTCTCCTCCCTACATAAATTTATATAGCAAAAACACTCCATTTTAAGACAAACTACTATTTCTAATAACTTCATCCAGAACAGGATGTTTACTGAGACAAAAATGAGCTTCTGGAATATCTTGGGAACGAATTATGGGTGAAGATTTTAAAAGAAAACATAAATGATCTACTAAGGATTTTGAAGAAAAGAAATAAAAACTTGGCTATCCCTTCAAGCAGCAAGAAGAGAAATTTTTCCACCACAATGATTTAATTCAATTGTAGCATCTGGTTTCTTCTGAAATGCATAACTAAACTTGAGAGTAAGAATAGAAGGAGGATGTGGAATTGGGAGAAAGAGTCAATCAGGGTTATGCCAATACATTTGAAAACCTGCTATCACAACAGCACTGTGTCCACAAGTCAACTATAAGCAATGAGCAGTGGTGATAGAAGTGACTAGTATCAAGTCCAAACAGATCCATATTATGTCCTCGTTATTCCACATGAGGCGCTCTACATCCTGGCCAGCCACAAATACTCACTGTTCACATGTGCCTCAGACCATTTGCACCATAGGCTTTTTCTGTCTGAAATCCTCATATTTCTCTTTTACATTCATATAAATACCAGGCCCAGACTCAAGTAACTACTCTATTTATTTAATTTTAAAATAATTAACCTATTCACATGGATCAAAGCTTAACAGTGTTCTATTTCTGTTCCCCATACACCACTTACCTCCACAGAAGCAACCAAGAGAGTTATTTCCCTGTGTGTTCTTCAGTCAAGAGGGATATTTTGTAAATATGTGTTTATGTTCATATTTTACACAATTTATTGTTTGTTACCATGAGTAGGTTATTAAGCTTTCCACAGCAGCGTTCTCATTTATAAAACGGGAGAAAATTTATATACTAGAATCCTAGGGTTATTTTGAGGATTAAATAAGTGAAAGTGTGTGTGTGTGTGTATTATTTAGAATAGTATCCAGCATATAGCAAGCTCTATATAAGAATTAAGTATTACCATCTTCATCTTCATCATCTTAATCTTAAATTTATATCTCTATGAAAAACTAGGATTTAACTACTCTATCTGCTGGCTCTATAATAATCCAATATATTTTTTGTACATCATTTATTTGAAGATGTACTCTTGCAGGGGATTTAAAGTCTTTACTAGTTTCTCTATTGCAATTGATAAACTCAAAAATTTTGTGCATTTGTCAAACTACCTCCTTAGCAGGAACTCTTAGGAGCAGGGTCAATGGCAATGTTTTAAAGGCCTTTCATAGAAATTTATGGACAAAAGCACAACATGAGTTGATGCAAAAACTTCTTCTCCAACTTCAATCCACCAGAAACAGATTTTCTTAATTGCTCAAATTATTAAAAAAGGGAATTTTCTAGGTCACAGGAATGAAAAAGACACACTTAAACGTAAAGGTGACTACTGCTTGAACATATGGATTTCACTGGAGGACTGGAATCTGAAGCACACATTAGGGATTAGAGTTTTAACTGCCACACGGAAGCTGGAAATAGGTCAAAGATCCCACATGTTCAAGGAATCCACCAGTAGACATAATCTGAACTGAAAATTACCTACCCATTTCCCTAGATCACAGAAAAGAAGAAAGTTGCTTATTCCAGGCTGTGATTAGAAAGAGAATCAACTACTAGAAATCAGAAATGTAGTTTTGCTCTCAAGTTTATATTATATTAGCTGAATATTTCAAAAAATCTGGAAAAAGAAAATTAAAGCTGGAGGCATCACGATCCCAGACTTCAAGCTGTATTACAAAGCTGTAATCATCAAGACAGTATGGTACTGGCACAAAAACAGACACTCAGATCAATGGAACAGAATAGNTACACAAAAATAAATTCAAAATGGATGAAAGACTTAAATATAAGACAGGAAGCCATCAAAATCCTCAAGGAGAAAGGAAGCAAAAACCTCCTTGACCTTGGCTGCAGCAACTTCTTACTCAGCATGTCTCCAGAGGCAAAGGAAAACAAAAGCAACAATGAACTATTGGGACCTCATCAAAATTAAAAGCTTCTGCACAGCGAAGGAAACAATCAGCAAAACCTAAATGGCATCCAACAGAATGGGAGAAAATATTTGCAAAAGACATATCAGGTAAAGGGTTAGTATCCAATATCTGTAGAGAACTTATCAAATTCAATTCCCAAAAAACAAATAATCCAGTGAAAAAATGGGCAAAAAGACATAAATAGACATTTCTCCGAAGAAGATATCCAGATGGCCAACTGACACATGAAAAAAATGCTCAACATCACTCATCATCAGGGAAATACAAATAGAAACCACAGTGAGATACCACCTCACATCTGTCAGAATGGTTAACATTAACAACTCAGGCAACAACAGATGTTGGCGAGCATGATGCGGAGAAAGAGGATCTTTTTTGCACTGCTGGTGGGAATGCAAACTGTGGTAGCCACTCTGGAAAACAGTATGGAGCTTCCTCAAAAAATTAAAAATAGAACTACCCTATGAGCCAGCAATTCCACTACTAGGTATTTACCCAAGGGATACAGGTGTGCTGTTTCAAAGTGACACATGCACCCCAATGTCTATAGCAGTGCTATTGACAACAGCCAAAGTATAGAAAGAGCCCAAATGTCCATCAGTGGATGAATGGGTAAAGAAGATGTGGTATATATACACAATGGAGTATTACTCGGAAATCAAAAAGAATGAAATCTTGCCATTTGCAACTACATGGATGAAACTAGAGGGTATCATGCTAAGCGAAATTAGTCAGAGACAGACAAGTATCATATGACTTCACTCATATGAGGACTTTAAGATACAAAACAGATAAACATAAGGGAAGGGAAGCAAAAATAATATAAAAACCAGGAGAGGAACAAAACACAGGAGACTTTTAAATAATGGAGAACAAACAGAGGGTTACTGAGGGGTTGTGAGGGGGGCAATGGGCTAAATGGGTAAAGGGTATTAAGGAATCTACTCCTGAAATCCTTGTTGCACTATATGCTAACTAACTTGGATGCATATTTAAAAAAAAATAAAAAAGAAAATGTAAATTTAAAAAAATTAAAAGAAAAAAAAACAATAAAAAAAGAACCTAGCCTAAAAGCTGATTAACTGGAGAATCCCATGAAACTTGTACAGAGTCATCTGTGAGATCTTTTAATCAAGAGGCTTTTAATGACCAAAGCATATGTGGAAACTCTATGAAGCATCTGCAATGTTAGTTAGGAAAAAGCATAACGCCAAGAAATGGAAGGATTCTCATTGTAGAAATGGAAACAACAAAATTTTATAGTAAGTATATGTGAAATGTTCAAGGTAATAAAGAATATGTAAAAAGCCAAGTAAAAGGTCATAAAACAAAAGAACTCAAGTAAAAACATAATTCAAAAATAAACTCATTAGGAGAATTAAATAGTACAGGGAAGGAATCACAAATTTGGAAGACATACCTGAAAAAAAAATAACAAAACCATAGTATTCAAAGTTAAAGAGGGAGAAAATGTGAGAAACAAGTTAAGAGCATGAAAAATGGATATAATTTATAGCATAACTTTAAAATGAATTCCAGGGTTGCCTGGGTGGCTCAGTTGATTAAGTATCTGCCTCTTGATTTCAGCTCAGGTCACAATCTCATGTTTGTGGGATCAAACCGTGCATAGAGCTCTCTGTTCTGTGTGGAGCTTCCTTAAGTTTCTCACTCCGTCTCCCTTTGCTCTGCCCCTGCTTGCACACAGGTGTTCTGTCTCCCTAAAAAAATAATTTATTAATAAAATAAAATAAATTAGTTCCAGAAATAGAGCAAATGGGAAAGAGGTAATATGCAGAAATTTGAAGACATAATAGTTGTAACTGAAGGAAGACCTAAGTCTTCAGCTTTAAGAGGCAGAGTACAAACAGTATAACTCACACAAATACACTTCTATGTATATTTAGTGAAATGTCAAATATTATGGATAAATAGAAAAATTTTAAAGGTAAGAAAGAGTAAGAAATGTTTACCTGTAAAAGAACAACAATCAGGAAGACAATAAGATATAGCATCAGCCACCATTAATGTAAAGAATATTTAAAAGATACTTTAATATATTGAGAGAAAATAACTACAGTCATCTTTACACACACACATACACACATGTATACATGTACATATATACACGCAGACAAAATTAAGAACAAATTTTTAAAAATTGTGTCACCAAGACTAATAGAATTTTTATTCAGATTCTACTGAAATAATCAATAAAGGCTATATTTCAAAAATAAAGGAAAAAGGAATATAAAAAGCAATGATGTACAAAGATATAAGTAAAATTATGTTTTAAAATTTTAAATTTCACTAAATAAAAATTCAGTGAAATTAATTATGACTGTATGTGTAAAAATGTATTGTGGGGGCACGTGGGTGGCTGAGTCTTGATTCTCTTGGTTTGTGAGATTGAGCCCTGTGTCAGGCTCCACACTGATAGCACGGAACCTGATTGGGATTCTCTATCTCCCTCTCTCTCTGCCGTTCCCCTGCTCACTAGCGTGCCCTCTCTCTCAAAATAAAGAAAGAAACTTAAAATTATATGTATATAGTGTGTGTGTGTGTGTGTGTGTGTGTGTGTGTGTACAGAGAGGGAGAGAGACAGAGACAGAGACAGAGAGAGGGAGGAAATTAAAGGAAAACAGAAGACTTCCAGTTTCCAATTCTGCATGTAAGGGGCTTAGATGCTATCATTCCATCCTAACAAGTAAAAAGCTGAATAGCTTGAAAAGTCAACAACTCTTCTTGGACACAAAAGAAAAGGCGGACACAGGGCAAACCACTGCCACTAAGACTGTAGAAGGCAAATTCAGGGAGCCATGGCTTACCAAATAGAGGCACAGGAGTGAAAGCCACTCTGAGACCAGTTCCAGGGTAGGAAAACCTGAACTGTAATTGATAAATTGCTGGAGGCTCAGTGTAGACAACTCTGGGGGTTAAAAACCTCCAGGAGGACCCAGCCCTATGGAGGACCCACAATATTGTGAGATTTAATTCTCAGACTTTTTTTTTTTTAATTTATTTTATTTATTTTTGAGAGAAACAGAGACAGAGAGAGCATGAGTAGGAGAAGGGCAGAGAAAGAGGGGAAAGAGGATCCAAAGCTGGCTCTGTGCTGACAGCAGTGAGCCGGATGCGGCACTCAGACTCTCTGTGAGTTCACGACTTGGGCCAAAGTTGGATGCTCAACTGACTGAGCCATCCAGGTGCCCCCAGGATCATTTTGAAATATATCACAGTCCTCTGTTCTTAACAGTCCTTGCCCTCAAGAGAAACTCACTAACCAGAGCCTAACCTGCCAGGGTTCCATCAGAGGCTAACTGATCTGGGGGTAGGGAAATGGCCAACTCCAGCCCCCTGTAACTTTCCATATGGAAAAGAAAAATCTCCAAGTCCAGCTCACTCTAATCATCCTGTCAACTTAAGGAGGAGAGAAAAAAAATTGCGAAATGTGTTAAATTTACAATACAGAGGAAAAGGCTCATTAAAAGACTGAGACCTACTCTTAAGATTATAAAACACTTGCTCTACTCCCACACCTCAGCACCACATTGTGAAAAACTTACTTACAGCAGTTACTTTTAACCAGTACATCACAAGAGACTACCAAGAAAAAAAATTACAAGGCATACAAAAAGGCAAAAAACAAAGTTTGAAGAGACAGAGCAAGCATCAGTACAGGCATGGGATTATGATGGTTGGAATTATCCGACTAAGAACTTAAAACAACCCTGATTAATATGCTAAGGGCTCAAATGGATAAAGTAGACAGCATGCAAGAACAGATGAGCAATGAGCAATGTAAATAGAAGACTGAAAATCCTAAGAACCAAAAAAAAACAACAACAACAAAAAAAAAACTACAGATAGAAAACACTGTAACAGAAATGAAGAATGCCTTTGATTGGCTTAATGGTAGACTGGTTACAGCTGAGGAAAGAATTTTTGAACTTGAGAATACATCAATAGAAATTTCAAAAACTATAAAGCAAAGAGAATAATGACAAAAAAATGAAAAGGAACCCAATATCCAAAGACTGTGGAATAATTACAAGAGGTGTAATATGTGTAACAGAAATATCAGAAGGAGAGGAATATTTGAGACAATAATGACTGAGAATTTCCCCAAATTAATGTCAGGCACCAAGTCATAGATCCAGAAAGCTCAGAAAACACCAAGCAGAACAAATGCCAAACAAAAACTACACACATGTATACCATTTTTAAACTACACAAAGATAAAAGAAAATCTTGGAAGAAGCTAAAGAGGGGGGGAAATTCACAGAATAACATAGATCAAAATTATATCTAACTTCTCCTCAAAAACCATACAAGCAAGAAGAGTGGAGTGGAGTGGAATACTTAAAGCATTGAGAGGGAGAGAAATACATACACACACACACACACACACACACACACACAAAACTTATAAAACAACAAACCAACCAACCTAAATTCTGTACTCTTCACAGTTATCCCACAAAAGTGCAGGGGCAATAAAGACTTTGTCATACAAACAATAATTGAGAGGATTTGTTGCTAGCAGATCAACCTTGCAAGAAATGTTAAAAGTTTTAAGAGAGTAGGAAAATGATGTAGGTTCAGAAACTCAGATCTACATAAAGAAAAGAAGACCATCAAATAAGGAATAAGTGAAAGTAAAACAAAAATGTGTATTTTTCTTATTCTTAATTGGTCTAACAGATAACAGCTTGTTCAAAATGATAAAAGCAACAATATATTTGGCTATATATATTTATTTTTTAATTATAAAAAACATATAATTTTTATAATTTTTGCCTTGAGTAGAACCACCATAGGCTCGGAGAGAGTTCCCAGTGAGAATGGACTCAATGGACCCAAGAGTCTCTCAACCCAGCAAAATCAGTTGCACATGATTAAAGAGGATGGGGGAACACCTCTGATAGATAGAAATCTAATAGGTCTCATCAGTCTGGGCAGAGAAGAGCCAAGGGGAGAGAGCTGTTGATATAATGTGCCCCCTCCCTTCCCTTCTACATGCCAGTTAATAATATACATGAGAGAAATTTTATTCTCTATCAGACAAATTTGATTTTTTACATAACTCTTTAGATTTGTGTTTGCAAATATTTAACATGGTATAGGGGAGGAAGTACACTACTTAAAGCAACCCGTACCATTCTTTCCCCAACTTCCTGTCAGAGAATAAGGCTGCAGATAAGGGCTTCCACTACTTTAATCCTTGACTGGCTAATGGAGAATATATATATCTCCTTATGTATGCCTATATATAAATGAAATGATATAAGGGGCAAGAGAGAAGAACTGGGGTTATTTGGTTATTGCCAAGGTACTCACTCTACCTGTAAAGTGGTACAGTATTATTTGAAAGTGGATTTGGAATAGATGTAATGTGTATTACAAACTCCAGGGCTACCCCAAAAAAATGTAAAAGAAGTATAACAGATATCCTAGTAAAAAAAAGAAATCATATAAAGTGCACAATTAAAACCACAAAAAGCAGGAAATACTGAAGACAAAACTAGAAACAGGAGCTCCTGGGTGGCTTGATTAAGTGTTCGACTTCAGCGCAGGTCATGATCTCATAGTGTGTGGGTTCAAGCCCTGCATGAGGCTCTCTGCTGACAACTCAGAATCTGGAGCCTGCTTCAAATTCTGTGTCTCCCTCTCTCTCTGCCTCTCCTCTGCTTGCTCTCTGTCTCTCAAAACTAAATAAACATTAAAATAGGAACAAAAAATATGGGCAAAAAGTAAAACAAAGAAATAGTAACAAATATGGTAGATATTAATCCAGCTAGATCAATAATCACTTAGAACATCAATGGTCAAAGTGTACCAATTAAAAGACAGAGATTGTTAGAGTGGATCAAAAACATGACCCAACTAAACAATGTCCACAAGAAATTCATTTTAAATATAAGGACATATATTAATTAAAAATAAGTTATTGGAGAAAACTACACCACACTAACATCAGTCAGAAGAAAGTAGGAATAGCTATATTAATTTCAGATACAGCAGACTTCAAAACAAGAAAATTTGTAAGGGATAAAGAAGGACATTACACAATGATAAAGAGGTCAATCCTTCACTAAACCACAGCAAGCCTTAATATGTATCCACCTAATCACACTACATAATGCAAAAATAATAGAACTTCTAGGAGAAATAGACCCACTATCATAGTTGAAGACTTCAACACTCCTCTATCAGAAATAGACAAATCTAGTAGACATAAAATCAAAAAGGACATAGTTTAACTCAAGAAAATCATCAATTAACTGGATATAATCAACCTTTATAGATCACTTCTTCTAATAACATAAAAATAAACATTCTTCTCAGGCTCACATGGAACACTCACCAAGATAGACTACATTCTGGGTGCAAAACACACCTTACCACATTTAAAAGAATAGAAATCATACAATGCCTGCTCTAATTCTGCAGTGGACTCAAAATAAATCAATAATAGAAAGATAACTGGAAAATCCCCAAATACATGAAGATTAAACAACACACTTCTAAATGACACATAGGTCAATGAAACTATCTCATGAGAATTTTTATATATATATACATTTTTTAATGGAAATAAAAACACAATTTATCAAAATTGGTGGGATTCAGCAAAAGCAGTTTAGAAAGAAATTTATAGCATTGAATACATACATTGAAAAAGAAAAAGATTAAAAAAATCAATCATCTAAGTTTCCACCTTAGGAAACTAGAAAGAAAAAGAATAAATTAAATCCAAACTAGGCAAAAGAAAATAAGAAGAATTAGAGCAGAAATCAATTAAATTGTAAACTGAAAATTATTAGAGAAAAATCGATTAAACCAAAAGGTGGTTCTTTGAAAAGATCAATAAAATTGATAAACTGCTAGCCAAAGTATCTAAGAAAAAAAGAAAGAGGATAGAAATCACTAATATGAGAAATTAAAGAGGAGTTATCACTACAGACCATGTGGACATTAAAAGGTTAATAAAGAATATTATGAAAAACCCTATACCTACAAATTTTGTAATCTAGATGAAATATGCCAATTCCTTGAAAGATACAAGAAGAAACAGACATCTAAATAGGCCAATGTCTATTTCAGAAATTGAATCAATTAATAATGTTCCAAATCAGAAACAACTAGGTTTAGATGAATTCAGTGAATTCTAACATTTAAGGAAGAAGTTATACCAATTTTCTTAAACTTTTTTCAGAGGACAGAAGTGGAAAAGACAAAACCTTTCTAACTCATTCTATGAGGCCATCATTATTCTAATATCAAAACCTAACAAAGACATTGCAAGAAAAGAAAATGACCAACATCTCTCATGAACACAGATTTAAAACCTTCAACAAAATGTTAACCAATCAAATCTAACAATGTATGAAAAGAATCATTATACGATGACCAAGTAGAAATTATCTCAGATAGATAAGGCTGGTTCAACATTTTAAAATCAAGTGATAAAATCTATCACATCAACAAGCTACAAAAGAAAAAAATCACAGAACTGCATCAATAGATGCATAAAAACTAAAACAAAATCCAAAACCTATTCATCATAAAAACTCTCAGCAAACTAGGAATAGAGGAGAACTTCCTCACTTGACAAAGGATATCTACCAAAAAAAATATATATATATATTTATATTTATATATTTATATTTTATATATATATGTATATATGTATATGTATATTTATATATTTATAAATATGGCAAACATCATACTTCCTGGTAAGAAATTCAAAGAATTCAAAGATTTCCTAGTAACATCAGGAATAAGACAAAAATGTTCCCTCTCACCATGCTTTTTCAGCCACATACTGGAAGTCCTAGCTAACATAGTAAGGCATGAAAAGGAAATAAAAGTTACACAGATTGGAAATGAAAAAAATAAAACTGTCTTTGTTTACAGATGATATGATCATCTATCTGTGTTGAAAATCTGAAAGAATCAACAAAAGAATTCCTGGAACTTAAAAGTGATTACAGCAAGGTTGCAGGATACAAAGTGAATATACAAACGTCTATCACTCTCTTATATACCAGCAATAAGCAAGTGGAATTTCAAATTAAAAACATAATACCATTTACATTAGCATTCAAAAAGTGAAATACTTAGGTATAAATCTAATGAAATCTAAACTAGATATTTATGAGGAAAACTACAAAGCTCTGATGAACAAAATCAAAGAAGAATTAAATAACTATTCAATGTTCATGGATAAGAAGATAAGAAGACTCAATAT
This sequence comes from Crocuta crocuta, assembly GCF_008692635.1. NCBI lineage: Eukaryota > Metazoa > Chordata > Mammalia > Carnivora > Hyaenidae > Crocuta > Crocuta crocuta. The sequence continues at coordinate 11,755,004 of NW_027551571.1, forward strand.
TGTTATGATGAGTTCTTCCCAACTTAATATGTAGATTCAATACACGACCAAACTTCAAGATTTACTCTGAAGCTAGGTAACCAAAACACTGTAGCATCGGCAAAAGAATAAACAAATAGATCTGTGAAAAACTGAGGGCCCGGAAATGGACTCACCTAATGCCAATCGACTGATCTTTAACAAATAAGCAAAGACAATACAATGGAACAAAGGTACTTCATATAAACAACTGGATATCCTCATGTAAAAACAAAAATAATAATCTAGACATACAAAATGTACTCATAATGGATTACTCACAAAAATGGATCATAAACCTAAATGTAAAATGAGAAAGTATAAAACTCTTAGAAGATAAGATAGGAGATAACTTAAGAACTTGGAAATGGTGATGACTTTTTTAGATAAAACACCAAAGGCATGATATATAAAAAAATAATGGATGAGCTGGACTTCATTAAAATTAAAGACTTCTGCTCTGCAAAAGACAATGTCAAGAGAATGAGAAGATAAGCCATAGCCTGAGAGAAAACATTTCAAAATGCCTATCTGATAAAGTACTATTATCTAAATATAGAAAGAATTCTTAAAAGTCAACAATAAGAAAACACTTCATTTAAAAATAAGTCAAAGATCTTAGCAGGAATCCCATCAAAGAAGATATATGGATGGCAAATAGGAATATAAAAAAAAGAAATATTAAAAAAACACATCATATGTCATCAGGGAAATGTAAATTGAAATGATGAGATACCACTACACACAGATATTAGAACAGCAAAAATCTGGAAAGCTAAATACCACCAAATGCTGCCAAGGATGTGAAACAATGAGAACATAAACATCGCTGGTGAGAAAGCAAAATGGCAAGGTCACTTTGGAATATAATTCAGTGGTTTCTTACGAAACTAAACATACTCTTACTATGTGATCCAGCAATTGTGCTTTTTGGGATTTATCCAAAGGAATTGAAGATTTATAGCCACACAAAAATCTGCCCATGGATGTTTACAGAAGATCTATTCATAATTGTCAAAATTTGGAAGCAACTAACATATCTTTCAGTTAGTGAATGGATAAATAAACACTGTGATATGGTCATACAATGGAATATTATTTAGTGCTAAAAAGAAATGAGCTATCAAACTATTAAAAAATGGTGAAAATTTAAATGTATATTACTGAGTGAAAGAAGCTAATCTGAAAACACTACATCCTGTACGATTCCACTTATGATATTCTGAAAAAGGCAAAACTGTAGAGACAGTAAATAGATCTGTGGTTTCCAAGAGACGGGGAATAGGGGTGAATAGGTAAAGCACAATGGATTTAAAAAACATGTTGTTTTTTTAATGTTTTATTTTTAAGAGAGACAGAGACAGATACAGAGCACGAGCAGGGGAGGAGCAGAGAGAGAAGGAGACACAGAACCTGAAGCAGGCTCCAGGCTCTGAACTGTTAGCACACAGCCTGATGCAGGGCTTGAACTCATGAACCGTGAGATCATGACCTGAGCCGAAGTAGGATACTTAACCAACTGCACTCCCCAAAGGTTTTTTATTTTATTTTATTTTTAATAGTTTATTGTCAAGTTGGTTTACATATAACACCCAGTACTCATCCCCACAAGTGTCCTCCTCTATGCCCATCACCCCCCTCCCACTCCCCCCACCTCCCCTCAGCCCTCAGTTTGTTCTCAGCATTCAAGATTCTCTCATGGTTTGCCTCCCTCCCTCTCCCCCACTATTTTCCCCCTTCTTCTCGCACTTCATCCTCCATTAACTTCCTCCCAGAGGCTTTTTAAAGCAGTGAAATTACCCTGTGATAGAATAACAATGGACATGCATCATTATATATTTGTCAAAACCCCTAGAATGTACAACACCAGGAGTGAACACTAAGGTAAATTATGGAATTTGGTTGATTATGACATGTCAATATAGGTTCACCAATTGTAACAAGTGTTTTACCCTGGGGAATATTGATAATGGGGGAAGTCATATATGTGGAGTAGCGGGGGAGGGGGACAGTGGGTATTTGGGAAGTCTCTGTATCTTCCACTCAATTTTCACTTGTCAGCCTGCTCTGAAAAACTGCTCTAAAAGAACTGAGTCTTAAAAAATATATAATAAATTAAAACATAAAATGAAGGATTATTTATGGGCATTACATGTGTGGGGATAGAGGAAATTATGGAGATGGAATCTTCTGAGAAATATGAAAGTGTGCTGAGTTTCCTAGATGGTTCCAGACAAAAGTATAAACACATAAGAATGTATTTCATTACATATGTATCATTTAGATTTTGATTATAATATGAAATTATGTCTATTTGACAGAGTAATCACTAGCTGAATAGAAACAGTACCTCTATTTAAACTGCCAAGCTTGTAAAAGAAAAGGGAATAGTATAAAAAGTCTATTATTCCCAAATAAAATGAGTGGAAAAAGAAACAAGGAATGAGACACACAGAAATTACAAACATGTGCAAATATGCCAGTAATTTATAATAAATATAAATAGGCTAAATGTATCAATTAAAAGAAAAACTGTCAACTTTAGGTAGAATTAACTAGCCAATAGTAGACCACTGTTTTTTCCTAGACCAATTTAAAGCCAGGTTAAAAAAATTTAGAAATCCTCTGCCCGAAGACAGCTGAGGCAATAGTAATTGGAGAAGCTATGACTTCCAAGAATAACCTCTGAAAAAGTCAAATGACCTTTACACAGGGTTCATGAAACACACACAGAAAGGAAAGTACAGGATATACCAAGAAAGGAACTTGCTGACTGTTAAAGATACAAATGAGCCAAAGATGGCCTCTGGCTATTGGCCCCTACACTATTTATTTCTTCACTACAGGCTGAGATCCATCAGCTCAAAAGTCTAATTGCTCCAAACTCATTTTTTTACACATCCAATAATTTTAATAGCTGAAACAATCAAAATTTTAGTCATTTAGAGCTAGCCTGCTTTGAATATCCCATCACACTTCCCTAGACAGTCAATACCCACTGACAGCTCAGGGTCTTTGGGTTATAAGGTCCCAAGCTATCCTTTGGAGCTTTCTGGCCCAGAGATTCCCCACCTACTGCTCAGCCTTCTCTCCAAGTCTTCTGTCCCCTGGGAGTTCCCTTGCCTTCCTCCTCTTCTGGATAGTGACTCTTTGCTATAAGCCTCTGGACTTCCCATCTAATGTCATCCTGTCCAGGGCCACCAGTGAAGGCTGTTATGTGTCACTACCTCTTATGGCCATACCTTTTGAATTGATTAGCCCCAGATTAAAACCCTTAAACTCCCTACACAGATGACTGACTCCAGGCTTTTAGCTAAAAACTCAGGAAATTATAGTGAATCACTGGTAGGCTCAGCCTTACTAGGGCTCACATTGAGACAGTCTCTGATTAAATTAAAGCAATAATCTAACACTATCTACTAGTTCAAAGAAGGGTGAACCCATTTTAGAAGAAAAATAACCTCTAAATAGCTTCAATATACAACTTATATCATTCAATAAGAAATTAATAGACATGCCCAGCAATCATACAATGGAAAGAAATAGAGGCCATAAAATTTGGCAAGGAAGAATTCAAATTTTCACTATTTTCAGATGACATGATAAGCTATATAGAAATCCCAAAAGCCTCCACCAAAAAAATTGCTCAAACTAAGGCATGAATTCAGCAACATTGAAAGATATAAAAGCAAAGTGCAGCAATCTGTTGCATTTCTACACACCAATAATGAGGAAGCAGAAAAAGAAATCAAGGAATAGATCACATTTACAATTGCACCACAAACAATAAGATACCTAGGAATAACCCTAACTAAAGAGGGAAAAGATGTGTACTCTGAAAACTATAGAAGACTTAAGAAAGATATTGAAGAGAACACAAAGAAATGGAAAAACATCCCATGCTCATGGATTGGAAGAACAAACATTGTTGAACTGTCTATACTACCCAAAGCAATCTACACATTTAAGGTAATCCTTATCAAAATACCACTAGCATTGTTCACAGAGATAGAACAAACAATCTTAAAATTTGTATAGAACCAAAGATCCTGAATAGCCAATGCAACTGTGAGAAAAACAAACAGAAACAAACAAAACAACAACAGAAACACTGGACATCACATTTCCAGATTTCAAGCTATATTACAAAGCTGAAGTCATCAAGATAGCATGGTACTGGCACAAAAACAGACACATAGATAAATAAAACAGAATAGAAAACCCAGAAATGAACCCATAACTGTATGGTGAACTCATCTTTGACAAAGCAGGAAAGAATATCCAAAGGAGGGGCGCCTGAGTGGCTCAGTTAGGTAAGCGTCCAACTTCAGCTCACATCATGATCTCATGGTTTGTGAGTTTGAGCCCTGTGTTGGGCTCTGTGCTGACAGCTAAGAGCCCAGAGCCTGCTTCGGAATCTCTGTCTCCCCCTTTCTCTGCTCCTCTCCTGCTCATTCTCTGTCTTCCAAAAATAAATAAATGTTAAAAAAATTGGGGGAAAAAAAGGATATCCAATGGAAAAAAAACAGTCTCTTCAGCAAATGGTGTTGAGAAAACTGGATAGTGACATGCAGAAGAATGAAACTGGACCACTTTATTAAACCATACACCAAAATAAATTCAAAATTTAAGACCTAATGTGAAGCAGGAAACCATCAAAATCCTAGAGAACAATACAGGCAGAAACCTCTTTGACCTCGGCTGAAGCAACTTCTTACTAGACACATCACAGAAGGCAAAGGAAACACAAGCACACATAAACATTAGGATTTCATCAAGATAAAAAGCTTCTGCAGAGCAAAGGAAACAATCAACAAAACTAAAAGACAGCTGACAGAAGGGAGAAGGTATTTCCAAATGACATAGTGGATGAAGGGTTAGTATCCAAAATCTATAAAGAAAGTATCAAACTCAACACCCAAAAAACAAATAATCCAGTGAAGAAATGGGCAGAAGAGATGAATAGACACTTTTCCAAAGAAGACATCCATCTGGCTATCAGACACATAAAACGATGCTCAATATCACTCATCACCAGGAAAATACAAATCAAAACCACACTGAGATACCACCTCACACCTTTCAGAATGGCTAAAATTAACAATACCAGGAACAACAGCTGTAGGCAAGGATCCAGACAAAGCAGAACCCTCTTGAACTGTCGGCAGGAATGCCAATGGTGCAGCCACTCTGGAGAAGACTATGGAGGTTCCTCAAAAAACTAACAACAGAACTACCCTCTGATCCAGCAACTGCATTATTAGTTATTTACCCAAAAGATACAAAAATACAGATTTGAAGGGGTATATCCACCTCAATGTTTAGGGCAGCATTATCAACAAAACCCAAACTATGGAGAGAGCCCAAATGTCATGAACTGATGAATGGATAAAGAAGATATGTTATAAATACACAATGGAGTATTACTCAGCCATCAAAAAAGAGTGAAATCTTGCCTTTTTCAATGGCATGGATGGAGCTAGAATATATTACGCTAAGTGAAATAAGTCAGAGAAAGAAAAATACTATGTGATTTCACTCATATGTAGAATTTAAAAACAAAACAGATGAACACATGGGAAAGGGGCATGAAGAAAGAATGGGAAACAAACCACAGGAGGCTATTAATGATAGAGAACAAAATGAGGGTTGATGGAGGGAAATGGGTGGGGAAATGGGCTAGATGGGCAATGGCTACTAAGAAGGGCACTTGAGATGAGCACTGGATGTTGTATGTAAGTGATGAATCACTGATTCTACTCCTGAAACCAGTATTGCACTATATATTAACTAAAATTTAAATTAAAAAAAGAAATTAACAGACATGCCAAAAGTCTATATAACTTAAGTGCATGGAAAAAAACAATAGAAACAGATACACAACTGATAATGATATTATAATTTCCTCATAAAGATTTTAAAATAAAACAGATAACATTGTGGAGAAATTACCAGAGAATTTTCATCTTTAGGAAAGCACTAAGTGGAAGTCCCTCCACAATCAATTCCCACATTGGAACTTGGCTTAGATGCAATATATATGTAAATTAGAAGCCCAGAAGGATAGGAATGAGGAAAACGCAACATTTAGAGATAGTGGCTAAGAACCTTCTCCAACATTGATGAAAGCTAAAATCTCACAAATTCAAGGATCTCTGAAAAATCCTGAAGAATAATATATGCAGTGTGCCTGGGTGGCTCAGTCGGTTAAGTGTCTGACTTCAGCTGAGGTCATGATCTCACAGTTCAGGAGTTCAAGCCCCGAGTCTGGCTCTGTCCTGACAGCTCAGAGCCTGGAGCCTGGAGCCTGCTTTGGATTCTGTGTCTCCCTCTCTCTCTGCCCCTCCCCCACTCAAGTTCTGTGTCTGTGTCTGTCTCTCTCTCTCACTCAAAAAAGAATATATATATATATATACGTATATTTAAAACTAAAGATAAAGATGCTTTACCTACAAAGAAGAATAATAAAACTGATGGCTGATTTCTCCATGGAAATGATGGAAACCAAAAAAATGACAAAAATATATATTTAAAATTCTGAAAGAAAAAGAAATGCCACATGAAATTCTATACTCAGTGAAAATGTCATTCAAAAATAAAGATGAGATAATGATGCTTTTAGATAAAGAGAGAATCTTCCACCAACAGCCTGTACTAAAATAAATCTACTAAAGAAAAATGTTCAAACAGAAGGAAAATGATCCCAGAACCTAACATGTAATTGCAGCCTGGAATAAAGAGAAATAAAACAGGTATATGATTATGCAGATATAAATGAATAATGACTAAATATTGACTATTCAAATTAATGATAATAATTGTGATATTCAAACTGTATATAGTATTAAAATACATGTCAAAAGCATACACCCACACATATACACTTATAAAAATAAACAAATACACTCACAAAAATGGCCGGAAAAATATAAAATAATAGCAATGGTTTAACTGTTCTGGTTTTTTCATGAGTTTCAAGTAACAGGTTTTGAACAAGTGATTTTAGTTTTTTTTTTATGTATTTCTATAGTCAGCTAAGCACACACACACACACACAAAACAGACAAAAATTGCTACCTCACAGAGCTGGTTGGAAAGATAAACATTAAAATTACTTAGAGAAACCTAAGTGAGATAATTCAGACAGAAAAAGACAAAAGCCATCTGATTTCAACTTATATGTGGAATCTAAAAAACAAAGCAACAAATAGACTCGTAAATACAGAGAATAGACTTGTGTTTGCCAGAGAGGATGTGGGTGCAGAGATGAGTGAAATATACAAAGGGGATTAAGAGGTACACATTTGCAGTTATAAATAAGCCACAGAGATGACAAGCACAGTACAGGGAATACAGTCAATAATATAATAATGTTGTATGGTGACAGATGGCGACTAACCATGGTGAGGACTGAGTACTGTATGGAATTGCTGAATCAGTATGCTGTACACCTGAAATTAGTATAACACTGTGTATTAATTATACTGCAATAAAAAAAACTTAAAGCAGTAAAACACATAATAAAGCAGATGGCAATAAATCTATAAGATGTGTTGCTATTACAGCCAAAGGAAAAATGCACACACAGACACACACAAATATTCAAAGATGCTGATAACCAACAAGGCCACCAGCTCCTACAGCTTACCTTTCAGAATGCTGTTCAAAGAGCGAGGTTTTCCACCACACATGCCCAGCCCACCCCATGCAAACCCCCAGCAGATCATGGGTACTTGATATGTTAATATTTACCTCCCTGCCCCAGTGGATGGATGGTCAGTTTTGCCAGGAGACTTTACTGGTGTTAGTACTCGAAAGCTGTGTATCCCAGGAATCCCTCAGTCTCAGGCAAACCAGGACAATTTGCCATCCTACAACTTTATAAAAATAAAACCATATGTTCCCTCATCCCAGTTACTTTACAAGGCTGTCACCCTTGAAACCACTGTTGCCCTTAAAAGCTATGCTTATTGATCACAGCATCTGCCTCTGGTTTAGGTTTTCAAAGTTAGAATAAATAACTCCTTCATAAATCATGGAGAATAAGAATAGGCATGTCTCCATGGCATAAATGTTAACAGTATAATGACATACATTGGATTGTTACCACTCGGAGCTATTAAAATAATCTCACTTAACTCTCACATTATCCTCTGTTTTTTCTTCTTCATATTGGCTAAAAATATACCCCACTTCTTATCAGAATTCTCTCTCCTGAGAATGGTCTGGTATCATCCATTTCAATGCAACTGTGGTAAGGATTGCCATAGTTATCATTTTCTGAGCACATATCACCAGGGGGTGAGATATGTCACACAGATAATCTTATTTAATTCTAAAAACAATCCCACAAGCTATATATTGTGACTATTTTAAAGGTGTGTTAACGGACCTTCATAGTGGTTCAGTAGTTTGTACAGGACCAAACAGCCCGCCAGAACCAAGGCAGGGAGGGAACCCATGGTTTGCCTACTTGTAAAGTTCAATTTTTTAATAATTTATCCTAAAATTTACTTTGAGAAGTTTTATGAGTCATCAAACATGAGATTGAGGTTTTAAAAGTGATTAATTCTTCTAACCTCCAGTTTTTGTTAAACACCCCTTTCCATTCTGAGCTGAATAGCTTTAAATAATATGATCTAAAGTGACTTACATTATGCATCCATTTTATCTAGCCATACAAATGTCTCTCCGCTATACATTGCTCTCTAAATAGAAATTGCTTTAGATAAAAAAAAATTTTAATAGCTGAAATAATTATATAGTTTCTAGGTGAGTCATTCTGCAACTTTTAGTCTTTGGGAAGATGCCATATTTCTGATTATCTGCTATGGAATGGTAAAATCGCAGCCCATTATTAAGCTTTTTTTTTTTACCATTATAAATTGAAGTATTTGTACATCAGTTAAAGTTCACTCTAATACCAAAGATGTCCTTTAAAGTTTATATTGGGGCCTTTCAACAACCTCATCAGGCATTTAACCACACCTCACTAGATAGTATCCTGGAAAAAGCCTGAATTTAGAAAAAAGACCCGTTAATTAAATTTAAATGAAGTCTACAAACATGTACTACTTTCCTCCTTCCGATGCAGCAGGTACTCAAACTGCTATCAGAAATACAGAGGTCAGGGGTGCCTGGGTGGCTCAGTTGGTTAAATGTCTGCCTTCTGCCCAGGTTATGCATGATCTCACAGTTCTTGAGTTTGAGCCCCGCATTGGGCTCTGTGCTGACAGCTCAGAGCCTAGAGACTGCTTTGGATTCCGTGTCTCCCTCTCTCTTTCTGCCCCTCCCACTTTTCAAAAATAAACACTAAAATAAGTTTTAAAAAAAGAAAAAGCAATATAGAGATGACATCCTGCTTCTGTCTCAATGAACTCTGAGTCAACCTGGACAATCAATTTGACTATCAGCAAATAAATTATCACATGGTATGACAAATATCTCAGTAGGCATATGGAAATGACACAGAGTAGGAAGTGATTCTAAAAGTGAGAAAAAAATACCAGGGGGGCACTTCTCAGGAGGGTTATCAGAGTGGAAATGGGGGTCAGGGCTGGGTGAAATAGATAAAGAAGTACACTTCTCCAGAAGAGCACTGAAAAATGTATAGAATTGTTGAATCACTATGGTGGACACATGAAACTAATATCGCACTGTATGTTAAACTGGAAAAAGAAAAAAAAAGAAGGGGTGGTGTCTAAGCTGGATTTTAAAGGGTGAATAGAAAATGTTGCCATTTGGAAAGCCCTTGTACCTATTCTAATTGATTTGATCCCTCTCCTTCCCTTTACTTTCAAGTTTGGTCAGTGAGAGTAATCCAGATATCCTACATAGACTCCAGCCTTCCTTCTCCCTGGACTTTTCTCATACATTCAATTCAGAATCGATTGCTATCATCCTGCTTTGCCTATATTATATGCAGCCTATTAGACCACCATCAGAGGCTACCACCGTTTGAAAATTTCCCCTGTCACAACTGGGCATGAGCTTTCCCTCCCTTTGGAAATAACACCTAGTTCGTGTGTTACATAATTATCAAAATTCTACTTTGTGTTTGGGTTATTGGGACAATCATTCAATCTTTATAACTAGATGGTATGCTTTTTGAAAATGCAGGACAAACTTTGTTAATATCAGCACCTCCTTCTCACATTTCTCCATCCATCACTGGCCAAAACACTGATCCCAGTGTCTGCAACTAGTACCTCTTTGGTAAAGGAAATTTTGTCCAAGAAATAAGCTAGTAGTCCTTGACAGAAAAACACCAGGAGAGGTGTCACTCCCTGCAGTGAGCATATTCCTCTTATGGAATATAAATGGAATTTTAAATAAAATCAAATATTGAAATATACTAAGATGTCATCCATTTAAATGGATCATTTCATAAGAAACTAATTTTATTAATGCTTCATTTCTGATTTTCAGATGGAGAAACCGGAAATTTCCTTTTGTGATTTGTCTCCAGCACTCACTCAGCGCACTTGACCAATTTTAAGCTCTAGAATATAGAGGAACTCCTGACTCTGTCTGGGATCTAGAAAAGAGAGCAAGATCAGAAAAATGTCAGAAAACCCAAGGAAAGAAAAAGAACAAAAAGATGAATGCTTCTGAGTATTCAAGAAAAGAAAGGGCTGAGGGAAAAATCAGGTTTTAAGAGAAGGAATCATTTAGCAAAAGCAACCAAACACAACAAATTGATTTCAGCAGGGAAAGACGGAAAATAAACATTTTTTGGAAAGATAAATAGCTCAGAAAATGTAAAACAACTAAAAACGTTTAAGGTTAGAATGGGGTAGTAAGGAGGGGGCAAGATGGCGGAGAAGTAAGGAGCTCCGTACTTGCACTCGCGCCCATACATCACACAGAAAAGATCTGAAGCCATTGGAAACCTTACAAANGAAATACAAGAGGCTCAGAGGACTCCCCTCAGACGTAACTTGAATCGATCTTCTGCACGACATATCATAGAATGGGGTAGTAAGCCCAGGAAATAGCTTAGCCAGGATCTCCAAGGATCCCATAAATGATTCACGTCTCATCCCTAAGGGATAACAGTGCCCATTTATTGTCACAACTTCCGCAATGAAAAAACCGAGGTGTTCTCATTTCCCTAATTTATTTTTTAAAAAACTGAAATTTGAAATAAAAGAATACTGTACATTCCTAAATTTTTCTTAAATCACGCAGAATCTGTAATTCTTATTTCAAGTCTTGGCAGTCTTCCAGGAAGTAAAACAAAACAAAAGGAATGCTAAAAGAATTTCTTCATGAACTTAAATTATGCATTCCACTTCAGTGCATGGAGCAGCTCCTTTTAAAATTAAATATCTCACCAAAGCTAGCAGGGAAGGTTGATGAAAGATGTAAACTTCGTACTCAAGGTCATTTCTTACTTTATCCTTTTGATTATGTTCTATTCTTTTCCAAGTCCTCACATGATTTTTTAAATGAGAAAGATGGAAAATTACTTAGAAAAGAGTTATATTTGTATCCATCATTAAGCCACTTTAAATTTATGTTTAAGAACTTTGATCTGAAGATCTTATAAGATGAAGATAAATCCAGAGAATTGCTTGAGTAATTTCAGTGGGAGCAGCCAGTAAAAGTCATAGATAACTATAGCTAGGAAACACTCTCAGTAAAACTCAGAATGAATTACTATTTTTTCTTTATTTCATGACATGAAATAAAGTACAATATTGTGTTCAGGGATTGGGGGGGTATCAAAAGGGTAAACTTTCCAATTCTAGTGTATTAGTTATGGTAGATCTATCACTATAACTAATAAACCCTAAAATAGATAGTGGCTTAGCACAACAGGCCTTTGTACCAGTTTCAGTCTAGTGTAAAGGCCAGTGGAATGTCCCATCCACATGCAATCATCCAAGGACCCAGGCTGTCAGAGCTCTGCTGTCACAAGAATACGGTTTCCAAGGTTACCATCTCCACTGCAGTCAACCAGAAGAGAAGAAGAGCACGGAGGAGCGCAAGTGTTTATGGGTCAGGTCTGGAAGTAATACAGAGGACTTTTGCTTACATTTGCCAGTCACTTGGCTGCGTGTGGAGGTGGGAGTGGGTTTGCAGAGTTTCAATCCCAGACTTAGGAGACACTTCTCAAGAGGAGTTCCACAATGTGGAGGAGGAAGAGCACATAGCTGGAGGACAACTTGTTATCTCGACTACAATCCTGTAAGTCGCAGGAAGTAGCACTAAGTGCAACCGCTTGTCAGTAGATCTGATACTGTGAGTAGGCAATCTAGAATCAGTTAACTTCAAGTTCCTTATCTCTTGTTTGTAGATGCAAAGTGAATGCTTCTTGAAAAATAAAAATTGAAGAATCTATCCATATACTTGAAGCTGTGAGCAGAACTCAGGAAGACTTCCAGTACAGAGTTAACACAGACCCTATACAAAAGCACAAATGATCAACTTTGGGTTAAAGGTGGGGTGGCCAAGCACAAGACTCAGTCTCTCTCTCTCTCTAATCCAAAATCTTAGAAATGAAAGAAGAGATATGAAATATGAAGCTAGGATAGGCGGAGGTCAAAGGTGGGAAAACACCAGAATTATGGATGGTAGTAAGACACACCAGAAGGCATGAGAATGGATTAACCCAAACCCTACTGGGCAGGAACAAGTCGCTTCTGATGACCCTCTGGAACACACGGCTCTGCCTTGACTTTTCAGATTGTTACTAACCTACCTAACACCCTTCAATAGTTGCTAAAAACAATATTCTCTCAGCCCATTTATCTATTTTTACCAAAACAGGGCATATGACATTATAGCATCCTTTTTCATTTGCACATTTTATGTCATTAGAGTTTTATTTAAATGGTTCATGGGATACATCATGTAGACTTACCATAACTTATAGCATATTGCAGTTAAAACAATATATACATGTATTCTATGATCTAGGCTCCATCCTCATTTTTTAAAATTTTTATGAATGTTTATTCATTTTTGAGAGATAGAATGAGAGTGGGAGAGGGGCAAAGAGTGAGGAAAACACAGAATCCAAAGCTGGGTCCAGGCTCTGAGCTGTCAGCACAGAGCCCGAGGCAGGGCTCGAACCCACCAAACTGCGAGATCATGACCTGAGTGGAGGTCAGCAGCTTAACCAACTGAGTGACCCAGGTGCCCCTCCATCCTCAGTTTTATATCATAACTCATGTAGTCCTCACAGCCATGCTGTGCAGTGGATATTTTTATTATCTTCAACTTAAAAATGTAAAAATTGAGATTCCATGACATGATGTACCTTTTACAAGATCATATGTTGATTCCATTTTTATTTACCTGCTTCTACAATCTATGTCTAGCTCAACTCTATTTCCTAAATAATGACTGCATTTCAAGCATTCTTTTGTACTTTATATTTTAATTCTGCCACAAAATTGGGAAGACAAAAGCAATTCAGTTCAGCCCGGGAAAGAAAATCACATTTATCAGCCTGCACCAGAAGATGCAGTTTATTGGTGCCCCCAAGCTAGCTTTCAGAAAATACTTCCACATGATCTACGGCTAATCCAGAAATGGCCTAAAAAACTGGATGGCTGCCATGCGATGAATCCAAGAAGAGAGCTATTTTAAAGTTCTCTTCTTGAACATCAACAAATAAAATAATACAGCCTTCAAATGGTTGATTTTTTTTAAGAAGACAAAACTCAAAGAAGAGTTCATTCTGCTCCATAGAGAAAGCACTGAGTTTACTTAACAGACANATTATATTATATTATTATACGTAATACATATTTGATTGTGTTAATTCTTCACAGACATTTTGGTGTGCAGGTAGGGAAGGTATTCTTTTGCCAGAGGTTATGCTCACAGTCACCCAATAGTAGTATTAGAGCCCTACCCTTTAAGTTTAAAGTCTTTTTTTTTAATGTTTTGTTTTTATTGATGAGAGAGAGAGACACAGAGTGTGAGTGGGGAGGGTAGAGAAAGAGGGAGACACAGAATCTGAAGCAGGGTCCAGGCTCAGAGCTATCAGCACAGAGCATGACACAGGGCTCAAACCCACAAACTGTGAGATCACGACCTGAGTGTAAATCTGACGCTCAACCAACTAAGCCACCCACAAGCCCCTAAAGTGCTCACTTTTTTTATTACTCCAAGCAATCTTGCAATTTCTCTACTGTCCTGCAAGTCCCAGGGAACCTTATTAGTTTTACAGATGTACCTGTCTTTCTGTTGGGTTAAGACAACAAATGAAGAATTTGCGTTTTATACATAAATTCTTGTCTCATGCAAAAATACTGGCAAATATCTTAAACCTTAAACCTTTCCCAGAAACGGAAGTCTTCAAAAAGTGTTCAGAAAACAAAATTGAGAGCCTCTTACCAAACACTTAGTGACAGCCTATCTGTGCTAAACACCACAGGAAAAAGCAGAGAGGGACAAGACGTCAAGAGCTCAGTATCTAGAAGGGGGATGAGATAATTACAAATTACTCTAACACAAGGGAAATTAAAAGGTGTCATAACAGAGAAACAAGATGTGACATGATACTTGAAAGAGGGAAAGATCATGTTTATTTGAAGGGATGATAAAAAAAAAAATCTTTGGGAGAAAGTTACATTTGAATTGACCTAGTCGCAGTGATATAATTTCTGGGACTAGAAATGAAATGGAACGTGTGGGGCCCATTTCAATGGGGAGAAAGTTTAATGCAGCTGAAAGAGAGTTCCCACATAGAAGACCATAAAACACAAGTTTTATGGGCCCTAAAGTTTTGTATTTAAATTCACTGAAAACTTTTATATGAAGAATAATATATTTGATATATTTGGGACTCAGAGAAGATAAATTTTGCTCTATATTGTTTACGTTGGTTTGGAAGCAGCTTCTGTTGAGGATAAGGAGAAAATAATAAAGCTATATCTACTTTCTAACGTAACAAAGGTATCAGTGGGGAGGGGAAAGGCTGGTCAGGAGAGTGGATATATTTTGAAAGTAGAATTTGCAAGACACAGAAAATTCACTGAGGCGCCTGGGTGGCTCAGTTGGTTAAGGGTCCAACTTCAGCTCAGGTCAAGTCTGGCAGATCGTGACTTCAAGCCCGGCGTTGGGCTCCGTGCTGACAGCTCAGAGCCTGGAGCTTGCTTCAGATTCTGTGTTTCCCTCTCTCTCTGCCCCTTCCCCAATTGTGCATGCACTCTCTGCCTCTCTGTCTCTCTCAGAAATAATAAATAAATAAGCTTAAAAAAGTAAACGTCACAAATTGAACACAGAAATTGAATAGACTTTAGAGAAATTAACACACCAGATTCAAAGAGGGCAAGCTATTGGAAATTTGGTAATGGTAACATACTTTATATGTATCTAATATCTTCTATTAGAGACTTATAATGTTTCTTCCTTTTATCAATTTAATTACTTTCTCTATATTCTCATATTGTGTCCATTTTCCCAAGAAGGAATTCAAGGGGCAGTGAAGCCACACAGCTGGGCAATGTAATGTGCTCCAGACTCAGCTGAAGTTGCCTGGACTCCTGGTCCTCTAAACTACAAACCACTACATCACTTCATATCCTCTCAGAAAGATGTTTTAAGTGTACTTGTAGAATTCGTACTTGAATAGCTCCCATTTGGGAATGGATTAATTAAGAGATAACAAGTAGAAATCCTTTGTATCATAACAACCTCTGCAGGTGGGAAGATGGATCAGTATTTTAGCTTTCCATCTTCCAAACTCAACCAAATCAGATTTTTAACACCATTTATTAGACAATATAATTATTATGCACTCACTTTGGAATGCAGGTTGGCCTTATTTAAGGAGAGGCCACATAGCACTGCACAGTGGTACCAGTGGTACCGGTCTCTGGTACCGGTCTTCTCAGGGTTCAGTTCTACTTCTACAGTTCTCCTACCCATGTGACCTTGGGCAAGTTTCTTGACCCTTCTGTACATCAGATTCTTAGTCTATAAAACTGAGATGATAATAATTGTACCTACATTATAAGATCCTTCTGAGGTTAGAGGCACTCTTACCTGTACCAATTAGAAGAGTGCCTGTCACATAGTATGTGCTCAATAAATGTTGAGTATAACTGTTAAACATCCTGTTGCCACAACTAGACAGTAAGCTCCTTGAGAATAGAGAACGACTTTAGTAGTCCATTTTGAACATCCTAATATTACCAATCCCCCCAAGACCAGGTTCTTGAGTCTCAGTGACATAAAAATGAACATTGAACTCGAGAGACAGAAAACAGGCAGATCTTATTAGAGACAACTTGTGTACAAAGGAGCCCACAAGGAAGAGGAATACTGCTCTCTGAAGGGGTAGCATTCAAGGTTTATAAACGCACTTTTCCAAAGGGTGAGGGGCTGGGAGTGGGGAAGGGTCTTTCAGTCCCACTGTCATTATCTTGTGCTCATTACTTCCTGTAGACACAAGACAATCACAGGATGCCTTTATTCCTGGTCAATATTTTCTAGGCCTCCTGGAAAATAGAAACAGTTATACAATCAGGATTTAAAGTGTGACTTCTAATTTTGCTCAGATAACCATTACTCCCTAATGCCTCTTATCTCTCATTTGTTCTCTTTCCCAAAAAGAGGTATTTATCTCTAAGTGTATGGAAACTTTTAACACTTGCCTCAGACTAGTGGCTTTACAGAAGTGAAGCCCCTCTTGTTTCCCTACATGGCCTCACTAGGACACCCAGCATGATACATTTAGACTGAAGGAAACAAAACTATTCTAGAGAATATATGTTGGTCTTTAGAGTCTAACAGCACACTCTGTGGAGGACAAGGTCTAAAGGAACAATAAATGTTTCTCACTGATTACAGAAAAATCCAGAATTTAGGATCCCAAGAAAATTAAGATTGTTCAGAGGGAGTGGATTTGGGGTTATTATTACTTCCCTTCAGATACTTTAAGTACTGCTAAGTGTTGAGATGGTAGACCTGTTGAATTTAGCTTAATCTAACAAGCTGGCCATGAAAATAAGTCCCTGGTTAAAGACCAGCCTTAAATTTTAAGAACAAATGTGCAATGAGTTAGAGAAGAAAGGGAACTTGGTACTTGAATGTGCATGGAGCTCAGTCAGCCAGACTTGCATTAAAATCCAAGTTCGATCACTTACTAGCCATGTATCAAACATAATACCCATCCTCACACACAGCCATTCTCTCTCTCTCCCTCCTTCTCTCTCTCTCTTTCTCTCTCTCTCTCTTTCACACACTCACGCACACACACACACCCAACATGAAATAGGCTTCCTAAGGCAAGATTTTAATAAGATCCCTCCAGCCAATAATACAGGTAGATAGTGTGTGTTTGTAATTATCATATACATTTCTGAGTGTCTACTCAAAATTTATGAACTAAAAATTAGGATCTATAATATATAACATTATAATATATAACATTAACTATCCATCATTTATTTTGACCTCAGTATGATCACTCTTGCACGTTTTTATGGATGATATGTGCTAAGCATTTTCTTATTTGATTAAATAACTGTGTGCTTTATTAATTAGCTCTTATTTTTTAAAAAAATATGGTTTAAAGTTTTACAAAGTGTGAAAAATAGCTGAATCATGAATGAGATCTCAAGGAAGCCTAGAATAAATGCTAATGATCCCAGAGAAGAGAGATCAAACAGACGAGAGGGTAGAGTTGTAGCTCTTGGATGACAAAGGACAGACAGCAGTGATGAAAGAAAAGGGCCATGGGGAATGTTAAGAGCCCTCCCTCCACACTGATCGGAGGGACGGATCGCCCAAAGCTGCAGTGTGGATGAGCACTGCGTCAGGAATGCATGTGCTAGCGGCACAGCTGCAGAGCAGATCGCTGGGGGCCAGCGCCCACTAAATCAGGTAGACCTAATTACACTGTGCCCGTCACCACTGAGACCTGGTGCAGAACAGCATGATAACACCAGCCACAAATGATCGGCAATAAAACCTCTCTGACCTTCAGTCTCCTCGTGTCTAAAATGAGCAGAATATTAACAGCCTCACTTCTCCCTAGGAACCCGGCTGCTCTCTGCTGAGTGGGGCCATCAGTCCTCACCACAGGGAGGGGAGCGTCAGCCCCTCTACCTACTTGTCAGCACCTCTCTGGGAAAAGCAGAAACTTGAAAAATGTTCCTCCTCACCCTGCAGAAGAAGTCAGGTGTAAGTATAAACAATCAATGTGGTTAGTATTTGTTAAATGTTCACAAAGTTCCAAGACTGATAAGCACTTTATACATACTAGTCAATCCTCCTGACAACCTTATGATGTGCATATGATTACTCTTCCTGGTTCACCGAGTAGAAAACTGAGCCCAGGGATTCAACACAAAACACTTGGCTTAAATGGCAGGGCCCCAGACCTAAGCTCAGTGAGTGCCTTAGTCTCTGACCTTAACCACTGCCCCACACTGTCTCTGGAAAAGCTAGCTCTCCAGACAGCTGAGTCCTGACTGTCTCTGAAGAGGAGGCAGTTTGGCTTGAATCAAAACAAGAATGCTCGCTGAGTGTGAATCACAGGACTTAGAACCCCAGGTTCCTCACAGCCTCAATTACCAGCTCAGCTTCAGGTTCGGAAAGATTAATTCATGTTCCCCTGGGAAAGGAAGTCCTGGTAAGACTCACAGCCTGGTAATCCAGCAGAAGAAAATGGTTTAAACAGGCAACAGGAGAGCTTAACTTGTGATCAACAGATATTTCTTCTTTGTTCCTTTTTTCAATGTTATTTTGTGTGTGTGTTGTATTTAAAATTAAAATATTGCTCATTATTCCTGCTGTCACAAAGAAGCATTTTTGAGAAAAGAACTAGTTAGGGTATCTTTCACTATATACTTGCCTGTGAATAGATATCTGTTTTGTCTGGTTTCTAAAAAGTAAACCTAGCAATAACCAAGGTACTTCCCGAGAAGGCAGGCATAAAAAACGAGCTGTTGCGTGCAGGACCTCCAATGTGTACAAGCAGGCAGACGATACAGAAGTTACTTATGCAGGCCACTATCCCCGGAGAAAAGGCTTTATGTTAGCAGTCAGCAGACCTGGGTTCAAGTGCCTCCCAAATGATATCTAAACTCCACAGCTTGGCACGAGAGTTCTTCCTGGTCTGTCCTCCAAGTATCCTTATACCAAGATCTGCCCTGGGGCCTTTATCTTCCCCACCACCAGCCATGGAGGTCTTACTCCCCCATTAAAAAGCCAGCTCCAGGGGCGCCTGGGTGACTTAGTCAGTTAAGCGTCCGACTTTCGCTTAGGTCATGATCTCGCGGTTCGTGGGTTCGAGCCCCGCGTCGGGCTCTGTGCTGACTGCCAGCTCAGAGCCTGGAGCCTGTTTCAGTCTGTGACTCCCTCTCTCTCTGACCCTCCCCTGCTCACGCTGTCTCTCTCTCTCTCTCCTAGAAATAAATAAACATTTAAAAAAAAAAAAAGCCAGCTCCAATGCCACCTCATCATCAAGAATGCCCTGATTGTTCATCCTGTGTCTCTCTGAGGTGACAATGACACCTACCACGCAGTGGGTGTTCAATGCACTTGGCTAAAGCAGAAACCAGAAACCATGAGCAGAACTCACAGTATCCATGGAACCACTTGGCAAGGAAAATGTTAAGGCAAGGCCAATTACGTGTGGATATATGAAGTGAAATAAAGAATGCGGATGTAATCTATTAAAATAGAATGAGTTCACAAATGGTTATATGGTTTTTATCACGTAGGGGCATCCTCTGTGTGCCAACCACTGAGCTCATGTGAGTAAACTGTAAAGCCAGACTGAGTATCAAATGTATGAAAGTCAGCCAAGACAAGAAGCAAGGACCAGACAGAATGAGCAGAGCACCATGAACCCAGAGTGGAGACCGCACCCAAGAAAGGGCAGTCATGCAGTCGGCAGAGGCTGGGAAGGGAGCCTTTGCAGCACACACATGTTTTGTTTCTCTATTTACTTAGCAGGAACTCAGGACTAACCAAAGCAAGGTTGCCACCGGTCTACACAGAACAGGCGTGCACACCCACTTGTACACAGCTTTTCATTGGCCTATGTTCATGCCAGGGCTCACTGCCTGTAATGACAGATGAGGTGTGCCTGGGACTGAGGAAAAAGCTGAATTCTTGCTACACCTACTGTCTACATACACAGGCTAATATCTCCATTCCTGAGCAGCTTACACTGACAATCAGTGCCCTTCTCCATTGCTATTTGTATTTTCATTGCTTTATTTTATCTTTGCCAAGACCTCTTGGTCCTTGAACCAAGTAGCACCAGTCAAGCCATATCCTCAGCTAGCAGAGAGAAAGCAGAGTTGGTGCCCAGATGTCTCTTTTTAAAATTTATTTATTTTTGTTATTAAAGTATGGTTGACATACCAAGTTCTCGTGACTTCCTTATTTTATAAGTGGATGTCTGTACCTCTTAATCCCCTTTCACCTGTTTCTTGAAATGAACCTTAATGCTGCATTGTTAGTAGGCATCTGTGAGAGAAAGATCTATAGGCGCGGAATCTTAAGGATGAGAGAGATCCACCCTCCAACAGTTTTTCTAAGTAGATTTCATTTACCTTTAGAAAGCATTTACCTGGCTTTCATAATCTCTAGACGTTGTCTAGTCCTTAACCCTCCAAAACAACAAGAGAACACTTCAACACAAAATCTTTCTTCCCAAAGTCATAATGTGCCTCAGTTATCAAACAAAGAGCCCTCAAGATTTATAAATATATATCAAAACACGGAATTTAAATGGAAATTTCATCAAAAACAAAGAATCCCATGAAGGGAAAAAGGGTATTTAAATATTTTGACTTTGGACCCCCTGAGAAGCGATATGGAACGTGTAGATACATCCCAGGCTTCCCCTCATTCTTGCGCTTAAAGCTCCAATGAGAGTCCCAAACCTCTTCCACTTGTACCCACTTGTATAAGTGGCCCATTCTGGCACTGCCCCATCTCAGTGTGGCCTTGAACAACTGGCTTCACCACTAGACATACTGTCTCAGAAGTCTAACGACCTTTAAGTTCACTTTGAGTGTTTGACTTTTAAGATTTTAAATTTCATTAACTCTTAAGAGCCAATGAAAACTTACAGCCTCATGAGAAAAGAGCCTGCAAATGAAGACTCGAGGTGAAGAGAAGGGAGTTGAGTATTTGCTGCAAGAGGCAAACTTTGTGTTTGATACCAGGGGGCTTTCCATGCCACTGAACAGATCTGATTCTATGCCTTGTTTGTCAGCAATTCAGAATAAGAGCTGAGAGACAATGCACCCAATACTGTGGATGTCTAACCAAAGTCAAGGGGAGCCTTGGATTCTGAGCAGCCACTGAAGGCATAGTCTTAGTTGACAGTGAGATTTCTGGGCTTGATAGTCACAAGGTGGGCAAGTACACAATAAGGGCTCCCCTATACACACAGTCACACATCAGAGTGTTGATCTGAGAACAAAAAGTGACTAGGATCCTGCAAATGGGCCTACAGAAGAGAAAACAGCCCTAAGTAATAGTCAGAAATGAGATCAAAATATCCCATCTTTAATGTCTATTTTTAAAAGAGGGACAGACAGTGTGCAAGTGGGGGAGAGGTTAGAGAGAGACAACACACACAGAATCCGAAGCAGGCTCCAGGCTCTAAGCTTTCAGCACAGAGCCCAATGCCAGGCTCAAACTCATGAACCATGAGATCATGACCTGAGCTGAAGTTGGATTCTTAACCAGCTGAGTCACCCAGGCTCCCCAAGAGATAATATTTTTTTTTTAATTTTAATGTTTTATTTATTTCTGAGAGGGAGAGGGAGAGAGAGAGAGAGAGAGAGAAAGAGAGAGAGAGAAAGACAGCGTGATCAGGAGAGGGTCAGAGAGAGAGAGAGAGATACAGAATCTGAAAGAGGCTCCAGGCTCTGAGCTAGCTGTCAGCACATAGCTCGATGTGGGGCTCGAACCCACGAAATCACAGATCATGACCTGAGCCAAAGTCGGACGCTTAACAGACTGAGCCACCCAGGTGCCCCAAGATAATATTTTTAAATATACTTCTCACTTTGAAGTCTAACACTCACAAAAGATCACTCTAAACACATTTTAATGGAATGTAAGTCACAGATACAAGGCAGGTGTAGGACAGCAAAAGCAAAAAGTTACACCGGAGGCAAGTTTTGGGGTGTTGGGGATCTGTTTTTGAAACGTTCTTGTTATTTTGTTAACATAAACACTTAGTCTTCCACCCAGAATGTCAAGCCAGGTCCAACAACAAGTCACAGAATTAGGCCAAGTGTGTCTGTGAAGGCCCCATGGAAACAGTAATGGCCTTTAAAAATCCCATTTATGTGTTAAGTCATTAGACTGTATAAAGTCTAAGAAAAAATGACTAGTCAATAGGCATGTCCTAGATTGGAGTCAGAGCTAGGGAGAGAATTCAGGCCTCAGGTCCATGCTGTTCCTACCTTAGGATGCTGTGTGCATGGAGAATTATCTCAGAACACAAAATGGACCCATACTCCTCCATGGCCAGACTTGTGGTCATCCTTCCCAGTATGACAATCTGCTGAGGGCACTTGGCACATATATGCTGACCAGATGAACAGAGAGCACCTTTCCGGCAACATGGCTAAATCGTGATCGGCAGTCACTCTAAGAGCTCAAAACTAGCAAAATGGTCTGTTACGTGTCACTAAGTAACTAAAGATGAAAAGAAAATGGCTCTGTGGTTGAGTTCATTTCCAGGACACTGTGGGAGCTACACATCTGAAACATGTCGCCTGTTTCCTTTTCTATCAGGACTATGATTCAGTAAGGCAAAGTTCCTTAGTGTACTTTCACATTTGCTTTAGGTTCTTCCAGGAAAATGCTAAAAACTACCCAGAAGTTAACTTTTTAAAGAAAACAATAGCCAGTCTTTAAAGAAAACAGAGTCTACCAGAACCTACACACTGTTTACAAAAAGTATTTGCTTTAATCTTACCCACGCTACAATTTTCCCTTTTCCTCTGAAAGTGGGGGCTATTGGCTATAATCCTGCATGGTCCAAACATCATAGGTTCAAAATTTAAACAGACTTACAATTTCCTAAAAGATATGTAACTGAAGATTTATGGTGAGTCGGTGTCCGACCCATATCTAAATGTTAGAGCATCTGAAGACATCTCTATCTCCACTCATCCCAGAGAGTGCTCTCATGCAGCCTCATAGCTTTAAATATCACTTACATGCAGATAACAGCAAATACACATTTCATCTCCAACCTCTTCCCTAAGTTTGTCATCTGTTGTGGGCTGAGTTGTGTCCACCCAAAAATCATATTTGAAATTCCTAACCCCCTTAACTTAGAACATGACCTTAGTTGGAGATAGTGTCTTTGTTAACATAATCAAATTAAGAAATAAAGTTCGTAGGGAGGGTTCTAATCCAGTATAACTGATGGCCGTATAAGAAGAAATTTGGACACAGACAAGCACAGAGGGAAGATGATGTGAGGAGGCATAAGCAGAAGACAGTCATCTATAAGCCAAAAAGAAGGCCTGGAACAGATTCTTCCCTCTCAAATACTAGAAGGAACCAAACTTGCTGGCACCTTGATGTTGGACATCTAGCTTCCACAACTATAAGACAATAAATTTCTGCTCTTAAGCCACCCAGTTTGAGGTACTTTATTAGAGCAGTCTTGGAAAATTAATACAGCAACTCAATCTGAATATCTAATAAATACCTTAAATACGTCCAAGCCCATAGCGTGGATTTCACCTGCTCCAACCTTGGGCTCTCCAACATCCCTTATTTCTATAAATGGCAATTAAACCCTGTAGATCCCAGGGCACCTGGGTAGCTCAGTTGGTTAAACGTCTGACTTTGGCTCAAGTCATTATCTCACTGTTTGTGGGTTTGAGCCCCACGTTGGGCTCTGTGCTGACAGCTAGCTCAGAGCCTGGAGCCTGCTTCAGATTCTGTATCTTCCTCTCTCTCTGACCCTCTCCTGCTCAAGCTGTCTCTCTCTCTCAGAAATAAATAAAAACATTGAAAAATTTTTTAAATAAATAAATAAATAAATAAATAAATAAATAAAATCTGTAGATCTCTATGACCAAGCCCAGTGAAATTACCCTTCAATCCTAGCTTTCTTTCATATTCCTTAAATCATTCATTCCCTAAATAATTTAGTATTTGATTACTATACCTTTAAATAATATCCAAAACTGGACTACTTCTCACCCCCGTCCATTTCTGTCATCCAAATCAAACTTCCATCACCTCTTACCGTGATTTCTGTAATAGTTTACTTATTTGTATCTTTTCTTCCACACTTGCTTTATGATAATCCAATCTCCACACAACAGCAAGAGTGATCCTGTTGGTGAGACCATTTGAATCCTCTGATCAAGACCCCACAAATGTTCTTTATCTATATTTATTTATTTTTTGCTTCTTGGCCTTTTGGCTAAGATCAAGTGTGGTATCTGTTCTTATCAGTATATTTATTTATTTAAAGTCACATCAAAGTGTGCAAGCTTCTACTTGAGTTGTCTTCCTGAATACTCACAGACCTCATTTCCATTCTCTCTCTCCATTTCACTACCTCTGTTATTTTTTTAAATTATTTCAATGTTTATTTATTTTTGAGAGAGAGACAGAGCACAAGCAGGGTAGGAATAGAGAATGACAAATCCCAAGCAGGCTCCAGGCTCAGAGCTGTTAGCACAGAGCCCAATGCAGGACTCAAACCCACAAACTGAGAGATCATGATCTGAGCTGAAGTTGGACACTCAACCAACTGAACCACCCAGGTGCCCCTCATTACCTCTGTTCTAATCAATCTAGCCTTCCTTCTCCTCAAACAGGCCAAGTATATTCCTTCCCTAAGACCCTAAAACATACTTCCTTCAGATATCCATTATACTATGTCTTTTCCTTCTTCAGGTTTCTGCTACAATGGCACTTAATCTAAGACTTTATGGCCATTTTACTTAAATAGTACACCATATATTTGATTACTTTCTGTTATGTATCTCCCACAAGGCTCCTTGGAAGACTGAACATAGTCTATTCTGTTAGTTGCTATGATGCTATCATCTAAATAATGCCTGGAATCTGGTATGAAATATTTGTTGAAGGAAATAAATAAAGGAGAAAGGGAAAGAAGGAGGAAGGAAGGAAGGAAAAAAGGAAGGAAGGGAGGGAGGGAGGGAGGAAGGAAGGAAGGAAGGAAAGAAGGGAGGGAGGGAAGAATGGAAAAGAATTTATATGTATCTGAGTATTGGTAAACTTATGAGGCAGGCTTGTAGACAGCTATTTTTATGAAAAATGAAGGCATTTCTGACATTAATCCTAAGGCAAAAGGCTTTCTGAGATTGAGTCAGTAAGTAAATCTTGAGTCATCAAGGGGAAAGTTTGATCTGAATATAGCATGGTAACTATCTCTAAGACATGTCTTCTGGCTCAGTTCTCACTGGCCTCAAATCTAAATCCTTTAAGAAACAGGATAGCTGTAGGTAAAATCTGGAAGAGCTTTTCACTAAAATTCTGTACAACCTTGAGATCCACAGGTACTGCTGTAACACTGAGAAAAGATGGGCAACTTTTACCACATGTCACGGAGCAGCTTTTATACCTGAAAGGCTCAAGTGTATTGGTGGAGTCCTTGACAGAAATAACAATATCACTCTCTGCTCAGTGGAGTTTATAGTGCCCAGAAGCCACTGGAATCCTATGGAGACCATGGGGCACAGCAGAGCAACATCAGTAGCCGAAAACAAACAAACAAACAAAAAACAAAACAACCAACCAACAAAAACCCCCTGCAATAATAGGCAAAAGTAAACACTGCAGCCGATAGGGGCAGAATTTTTTCTTGAAAACGAGTCAGTTACTCCCCAGGGACTTCTAGAAAAAGTTGAGAGGGCAATAATTTAGTGAGCCAGAGGTTTCATATTATATAGATTTATCTAAAGACCTGTGAAATTTTAGTTCCTTCTTCTGTGACCTCACTTGCCCACCAAATTAGTGAGTCCTAGAGAAATTCAGCATATATGTATATACAGTGTTTTAATAAAGATACTTGAGATATAAATTTTCCAAAGAATTAGCATGATTTAGCTTTTTTCTATGAAATGAGGGTTTTACTAGGAATATTGAGATACTGTCCACTATTTATGCCCTCAAACCGGTATAACATATGATAGTATCTGCCCCCAAATTAAATGCCCCTATGCTTACTTGTGTCCACTCTGTAAATGTGTGTCAGAAGACATATTTAAAATTAAAATTATTAGTTCCCACTTTTCATTGCTTTCAATGTACCTGTTTATAGAAATTGTGTTTTTCCTTCTATTTGCTATTTCCATTTTGCTAGAAGAAACCACATTCCTGGCTACAGTTCATATCAATTCAAAAGCTACACTGAGGTCAAACTACATGCCAGGAAATGGAGACGTGCCACAGAGAATAAAAAGATGCTCATGAGCTCACTTATCTGTGGACTCTAAAGAAAAAAAGTCAAATGCATAGTAACAGAAAGTAGAAAGGTGGTTATCAGTGGCTAAGTGGTAGAGAAAAGGGAATGACATTGATCAAAGGGTATACACGTTCAGGTATGAAATGAGTAAGTTCTGTCAACTCTGGAGATCTGATATCCAGCATGGTGGCTATACTTATTGTATAACTGTACACTTCCACTTTGCTGAGAAATCTCCAGTTTTCCCAGCACACAGAGAGAAATACGAAAGATGATGACCATGTGAGGTGATGGATATGTTAACTACCTTGACTATACATTTCACAATGTATACATATACCAAAACATCACATGTATACACCTTAAATATATATGATTTTCAGTTGTCAACCATACCTCCTTAACACATTAAAAATAAATAACACATTTTTTAAAAAAGATGCATATGAAAGCACTTCTTTCCTCTCATATAGGTGGATGAGATCAGAGGGCTTCTAATCTGAGGGAAATACATACACCCTTAGTCCATGAATTGTGTGACATCTACTGTGTCTGTTCAGAAGTTGTTTATACATGGTTCATGGTCTTTGATGTGTTAAAATGAGATGTTGCTACTAAAAGACAGCTTCAGAAGAGTAAGATTTTGCTGCATTCACACACACACATACAGACAGAGAGAAAGAGAGAGAGAGTATGGTACATTCCAAATGTAATTATGTAGTCTTGGAATGGTTATTGTAAAGCATTCTGGATAACACTAGTTTAAATAGGAAACCCCTATGGTTACAATAGCTTATAATAGAAGCTAATATTTATTAAGTGCCTATTCTATGCCCTGGACTTGTATATCACACCATATACAAGATCTCATTCAGTTCTCACAGCACCATCATACATTTCATAAGTGAGAAAAGCAAAATCAGAAAGGCTGGCAAACTCACTCAATCTTGCACTCTGAATAATAGACAAAGGGGGGATTTGAACGTAGACCTTAGACTCCTAATGTCCACCTCTGTTCCACACCATACTTTTATTTCAGTCCTTGCTGCAGAAAATCACTGGAATTTAAGTAACTCTATAGGTCTGTCTTTGTAAAGCCAGGCAGACAAATAGCATGGAATTCTTTTCTGAGTGTTGACCCTGCCAGACCATGGGATCTCACTCTTGTCAGCATTGAATAGGGTATTAGGCTAAATACAGATTAAGTTTTAGTTATGTGTCAGAAGCCTTTGGGTACTTCTTAATTACTCAATACCTGATTTACTTCATTTGGCCCATTTTTCTTTTCCATCTTTACTCTCTCCTAAAAGTACCCTCTAAGGTCATGATTCTAGTTAGATGGGTCCTGCCACTTAACTAAAGGTTTTTATACACAGATATATACCCTTTCCCCACCACCCCCCAACAGGAAGCCAATAACTATGACCCATTTGTTTAGCTAAGCATAAATTTATAAAATGTATGTCTGTAAAATAATGGGCTAATTTGTATATAATTTTTGTATTAAATTCAATAAATATTGGCTTATTGGTGAGACCATGCAGGAAGCACATTTATATGAGAAAAGGTCCTGCTCTGCCCTGCCCTCACAAAGCTTAAAATCCCTTATCATCCTTGCTATGAAAAAAAGCCTTTCAAGGAAGCTGGAGATGAAGACACAGATGAAAGGGGCTACATTTGTAATCAAAATGTGTGAAAAAAAATGTATTTTGGCAAACAGCATTGACTACTTTAGACAGAAATCTTGTTTGCCACTCAGGGAGCCTGAATCTCTTGTTGGTATAGGAAGTAAAAGGGAACTTGAGAACTAAAAGCAAGAAGTGGCCTGTCTGCACATCCTCTCAGGTCAACACGATCAAGTGCAAGGATATTCCAAGGTCCCTACTTCTTCTGTAAAAGGAAGCAGGTAGAAGTCTCTTAGCTTCTAGAACCAGATATCTTGAAAAAGAGTCACTTATCATGGTTCAAAGTCAAAGGAAGCCCTGGCCTAAGCCTTCCTCAGCTCTTGCTAATGGGAGGAAGATAAGGAGTCAAGAGGTGAGATAGTAGGCATGGGAAAAGAGGGATCTGAGCCAAAGCAAGAAGGAAGAAGGACTAAAATGATATGTTTATCACAGAATCCAAAGCACCCCTGGCACTAAGGCATAAAGCAAAGAGAGTTCTTCTAAAATTCAAAAACTATCATTTATATATGTGTCTATATAATTTGGAATTTCCAAAGAGGGATCCTAAAGGCAACCCTTAGAAGCCAATGAAATTGGCTTGACAGAACAGTGGGTATGGGTCCGTGTCCAGAATCATCAGTGCCCATTTGAATGCAGAAATTTTTTTTTTTCATGCAGAAAAAATTTCAACCTCTCATGCTATATACACATAGTTTGGAAGGTTGAGATGAGAGAGAGAGAGAGAGATCAATATCTGTGTTTCTATGTTCCATAAACTTACTGAGCCCCAGCACCTTGTGCATCTTGTGCTAGATACTTGAGATAGAGATATAAATCACACACAGGTCTGAGAAACTGTCACAACCAAGATTCCAAGAGGAATCTAAGGAGATATGATGACTAATTCTAAAGTGGTGTCTTGAATGGGATAATAAAACAGAAAAAGAACGTTAGAAGAGAACAAAAACTCTGAATTAAAGTATGGACTTCAGTTAATAATAAGGTATCCAGATTGATTCTTTCATTGTGACAATATACCAAACCAGTGTAAGATGCTAACATTAGGGAAACCAGATGTGGAATATATGGGAACTCTGTACTATCTTCTCAATAATTCTCAAAATCTAAAAGTGTTCCAAAAATAAAAAGATTAGTTTTAAAAATTGAATTCCACATTGAATGGAATCCAAATCCCTTTATCATTACTATCATGATCTGGCCCCTGCCCACCTGTCCCACCTCACCTTGCACATCTGTCCTTTGAGCTGAGTAACCTGTTTTTCTTTTTTAAAGTGGGCTTCATGCCCAGCATGGAGCCCAACACAGAGCTTGAACTCATGACCCTGAGATCGAGAGCTGAGCTGAGATCAAGAATCAGACACCCAACTGCCTGAGCCATCCAGGCACCTCATTTGCTCAATAATCTTTAGCCAGATCACTCCATCATGTTCTTTTCTGTGTCAGGGCCACCACATGTACTTTAATAGCCTCTGGGGATGTTTGTCTCACTGACATTAATCACTCTTCCTCATCACTCACGTCTCAGTTCAAGCGTCCCCCACTCAGAGGGAAGCCTCTCCTGAAGTTCCAGTGTAAATCATATGCCCCCAACTCTGATACCCTCTCTCTCATAACTACGTATGTCCCCTCTTCACTCTTACTATTGGTTGGAATTATCTGTTTATTGGAGTGTTTATTTGCCCAACATCTCTCTCTCTCTCACCACATTTTGAGTTCCTTTTGGGCAGAAATCATTTCTGCCTTGTCCACCAAATCATTTCTGTCTTCTGCTCCTAACCTAATGCCTGGCCTATGATAAATGTTCAAAAACTATATGTGTAATCAATTAATTAAATGAGGCACTGCAGGTCTATTCCAATATTTTTTTCTTTTTTTACATCTTTGTATACTAAGCACCCAACACATTATCTATCATTCTAGTTACATATACTCAGCAACTATTTATTTATTATGCTAGATGCTTGGGATACAAATATAAGTCAGAAAAAGTCTACTTTCAAAGAGGCCACTGATCTTCTTAAAAAAAAAAAAAAAAAAAAGGGGGCGCCTGGGTGGCTTAGTCGGTTAAGCGTCCGACTTTCGCTTAGGTCATGATCTCGCGGTTCGTGGGTTCGAGCCCCGCGTCGGGCTCTGTGCTGACTGCCAGGTCAGAGCCTGGAGCCTGTTTCAGAGTCTGTGTGTCTCTCTCTCTCTGACCCTCCCCTGTTCACGCTGTCTCTCTCTACCCTAGAAATAAATTTAAAAAAAAAAAAATCTTAAAAAAAAAAAAGAGGCCACTGATAAGTAGAGAAAACTAGAAAGGAAAAATGGGCAATTAGAACACATGTGTGATACATGCTGTGGAAGCCCAGAGGGCGGACATCCAGCCCAGCCTGAAAGTTCAGTCTCCTTTCATACAGCAATGCTGAACTTTGAGGCCAACTCTGACATTCATGTTCTGTTTGGCTATGGAAAAGTAACTCCATAAATCTATGCTTCAATGCTCTTATTTCTAATGTGAGAAGTATGGACAAGATAATATCTAAACTCCATTACCTAACATTCTTCACTTCTCAAGAAGTGCAGATTTTATGAACCAATCTGAATTTGCACTCCAAGGAGTTTACAACTTCATGGTTCGTTATAAATAAGTAATTTCCCCAAATCTTCTGTTTTCTACCAAATAATGGGAAGTTGTGATGCCCCAAATTTTTAAGTTATTCTCTGATTCAAATATTCTTTTTATGATAATCCTAGATCATATAATGACAGTTCTCCTTCCAACATAAAGTCATCTTAGGGGGCTTATGAATATTCAAGTTAAAGCCTAGAGAGAAGTATAAAGGGTGTCACATTAGGAACTTTCCACTTAGTGATTAAGTAGACTCTATATTGCTCACATAACAGGGTTCATGAAAGTTTCTCACTGCCAATATATAAATATAAAATATAAATATATAAATCAGTTTCTATAAATAAAGATAGCCTCAAAACTTCTGGCTTTATTATATTATCCAGCTGGTAATTCTTTTTGAGCTTCATAAGTACCTCCATATACACTCACTTCATTATTAAAGATCAAAGTACTGAAATACGACAGAAGGCATAGTTCTAGAATAGCACCTGGAACATAGTTGACATTGAATACTATTCATTTAACAAGTATGAAGTACTATATGAGGATCTGAAGACAAATGACCTGCAGGAATGTGACAAAGAGAGGTCTAGTCCACAGTCAGATGCTTCACAGAGATCTAGAAAATACTCACTGGTTCCCCCACCACAGGGGTCAGCAGTGACCTCAGAAAAACCACTTAACCTAACATATTAGGAACCAAATCCAGACTAGAGAGGGCTAAGCAATGAGTGACTATGGAAGTAGGTATCATTCTTATCAAAGCTTTGTTGTGATGGGAATAAAGATATAGTGGTAGCTAGAGAGGCAGATAGAATTTAGGTGGAGAAATTTTTAAGTTGGGGGAGATTTGTGTAAGATAAGGCCCATAGAGATGATGTTAGTATATAGAGAGGCCAGAAAGAGGAGATAATTGATATCTCCCCTCTCCCTCCTGTATATAGAAGAATCAAGGGGCACCTGGGTGGCTCAGTCAGTTAAGCATCCAGTCTTGGCTCAGGTCATGATCTCGTGGCCCGTGGGTTCGAGCCCCACATCGGGCTCTGTGCTGACAGCTCAGAGCCTGGAGCGTGTTTCAGATTCTGTGTCTCTCTCTCTCTCTGCCCCTCCCCAGCTCATGCTCTGTCTCTCTCTGTCTCAAAAATAAATAAACGTTAAAAGAAATTATAGAAGAATCAATATCAGGAGATAATGAGGAATTGAGTGAGAATAAGCTAAGAAATTCAAGAGGATAGATTATCCTCAGGCAGGAGAAGCAAGAGAAACTCAACCATTAGTAATGTAATAATAAAGAAAGAATTTTAAAGGAATACACTTAAACAGAGAGGTAGCTAGAATATTTTCTAAGACTGACTAGACTTCTTCAAGATACTATGTTCTTACTGGACCTATTCAATCAATAGTTTCAGTGAGAGTGTATATTCATCTTTCTTCCTTTCAACAAAATTCTAACAAGTACGTGGAGTAGTCACAAGAAAATTGGGGTAGAAAGTATGAAATATAGTTTCAAGTCATTACTCTATATTTGTTGAGCCTTCACCTCTGAGCACAACACTACTGTAGTTCCCTTTATCTGTGCGGGATATGTTTCAAGGACCAAAGAGGATGCCTGAAACTGTGGATAGTGCTGAATGTTATATATGTTATTTTTCCTGTATATACTTGTGATAAAGTTTAATTTATAAATTAGACATGGTAATAGATTAGTGACAATTATTAATAATAAAATAGAACAATTATAATAACATACTGTTAAAAAAAGTTATGTGAATATGGCCTCTCTCTCTCTGTCTCTGTCTCTGTCAAAAAGTCTTATTATACTGTACTCACCCTTCTTCTTCCTATGATGCTGTCACATGATAAAATGCCTAGGTGATGAAATGAAGTGAGGTAAATGGCATAGGCATTGTGACATAGCACTGGGTAGGCTACTACTGACCTTCTGACTGTATATCAGAAGGAAGATTATCTGTTTCTGACCAATGTTTATTGAAGAGAGAGAGGGTGAAAAATGACAGCAAAGCAGGAAGACCCTAGGCTTGCCTCTTCCCAAAGATACAACTAGATAACTATCATATCCTCCTAAATTCCCCAGAAATTGATCTGAAGCCTGATAGAACAAACTCTACAGCTAAAGATAGAGAAGAGATCACACTGAAGAAGGTAGGAAGTGCAGAGATATGGTTTAGAAGAGACACAGATTATGACTTCTGCAATGTGGAGGGTGCAGTGGTCTCAGAGAAGGGCAAGAGACAAACTAGCACACAGGGGACTGCAAAGAGAAAACAAATCCCCATAGCAATTGGCTTGGGAAATAAATGGGGTCAAATTTCTTGAGTTCTTATAACCAACAGGGATTATAGCCTGGACTTCTAAAGGTCAGTGGGCATTGCTCAGTGAGAGCCTGAGAGCATTAGGGCTACTTTTGGAGAGAAAGCAGGGCAAACACCCCATGGACACACAGCATAGAAATTGCAATGTGAAGAGCACCTGGGACACACAGTAGGAAGAATATTTCCTCATTTCAGAGCATTTCCCAGAGAGGCAGTGTTCAATGGAGAGAAATACCCCAGGAACAAAGAAACTGGCAGGCACCATTTCCCTCCCCTCTGCATAAACAGGGATACCTGTGGGAACCAGATTAGCACCAACATTCACTACCTACCTTGCTTACACCAAGACTCACCCCCACCCTCTAGTGGAATTGCTCTTCCAAGTCATGCTTGCTTCAGTCCCAGCATGCAGGCTTCCTCCCTAAGATGACTAGCCCAAATCCGTGCAAACACCACATCTCTGACCTGGGAATTTTATGGGGACTTGGTTCCAGTGGCAGTGGTGACAGGTCTCATTTCACAAGCAGACCAGAGTGTCATCTAGTTAAAACCCCCAACATTCAGGCGAGGGACCAAACACCACTCACGGCAGGCAAAGGATGCCTTTGTAGACAACTAGCCTGAAGGATACATTGGAGACACTCCTGGAAGCATCAGGCCCCAGGAACTGGGGACACTATATGGCAGGGCATTATGAGCCCTCTTCTTTATAAGGCCATTAACCTTCAAGATCCAGAGATAGAGCTGAGTTTCCTAATGCAGAAAAAAAGGCACAGAGACAGACAAAATGAGAAGACAGAGAAATTTATCTCAAATGAAAGAAAAGGACTTGGCCACACCAGAGATCTAAGAGAAAGAGATATAAGTAACATGCCTGATAGAGTATTTAAAGCAATTATCATAAGAATACTCACGGGACTTGAGGAAAAATAATGGAAGTGAACACTTCATCGGTGAAACCCTTAACAGATAAAAAAAAGACCCAAACAGAGATTAAGATTGCAATAAATGAGATTAGAAACATGTTTGATGCAATAAACAGTAGGCTGGAAGAAGCAGAGGAACAAATTAATGACCTTGAAGACAGAGTAATGGAAAGTAATCAAACTAAACAAAAGAGAGAAACAAAATTATGCAAAATGAGAATGGACTAAGAAAACTCAGTAACTCCGCCAAACATAATAACATTCATATTATAGGACTCCCAGAAGAAAAGAGAGAAAAGGGGGCAGAATATTTATTTGAAGAAATAATAGCTGAAAACCTTAGCCTTCCCTAATCTGGGCAAGGAAACAGATATCCAGATCTAGGAAACACAGAGAACCCTTAACAAAATGAGCAAAATCAGATCAACAATAAACCATACTGTAATTAAATTGGCAGCATACAGTGATAAAGAAAAAGAATTTTTTTAAGAAAAAAAAATTTTAAAGCAGCAAGACAAAAGAATACAGCAACATATGAAGGAAACCCCTAAGACTATCAGGGGACTTTTCATCAGAAACTTTCCAATCCAGAGGAAGTGACATGATATATTCAAAGTGCTAAAGACAACATTCATTCTAAAACAGCAGAATACACATTCTTTTCAGGTGCAAATAGAACATCCTCCAGAATAGATCACATATTAGTCCACAGAAACAGCCTTAAAAATTCAAGAAGATCAAAGTCATATTATTCAACTTTTCTAACCACAACACTATGAAACTAGAAGTCAATCACCAGAAAAAATCTGGGAAGACCACAAATAAATGGAGGTGAAATAGCATACCACTAAACAATGAGTGGTTCAACCAGGAAATTGAAGAAGAAATAATAAATGTGCATGGAAACCAATGAAAATGAAAACCCAATGGTCCAAAACATTTGGGTTGCAGCAAAAGCGGTTCTAAGAGGGAAGTCGATAGCAACACAGGCCTACATCAACAAGCAAAAAACAAATCTCAAATAAACCACTTAAGTTTATACCTAAAGAAGCTAGAAAAAGAACAACAAACAAAATTCTAAAACCAACAAAAGGAAGAAAATAATAAAGATTAGAGCAGAAATAAATGATCTAACAACAACAACAACAACAACAAATAGAACAGATCAATGAAAGCAGGAGTTGGTTCTTTGAAAAAAACCAATATATATTTCTCTCACCAGACTGATCAAGAAAAAAAAAGGAGAAAGGACTCAATAAATAAAATCACAGATGAGAGAGGAGAAATAACCAACAGTACAGAAATACATTTATAAGAGAATATTATGGGGGCGCCTGGGTGGCTTAGTCGGTTAAGCGTCCGACTTTCGCTTAGGTCATGATCTCGCGGTTCGTGGGTTCGATCCCCGTGTCGGGCTCTGTGCTGATTGCCAGCTCAGAGCCTGGAGCCTGTTTCAGCCTGTGACTCCCTCTCTCTCTGACCCTCCCCTGCTCACGCTCTCTCTCTCTCACTCCTAAAAATAAATAAAACATTAAAAAATTTAAAAAAAAAAGAGAATATTATGAAAAACTATATGCCAACATATTGGACAACCTAGAAGAAATAGATAAATTCCTAGAAATATATAAACTGCCAAAGTTGTTTGAAACAGGAAGAAATAGAATTTGAACAAAGCAATAATGAGCAAAGAAATTGAATCAGTTATCAAAAAATTCCTCACAAACAGGAGTCCACAACCAGATGGCTTCACAGGCAAATTCTACTAACCACTGAAAGAAGAGTTAACACCTCTTCTTCTCAAACTATTCCAGAAAATAGAAGAGGAAGGAAAACTTCCAAATGCATTCTATGAGGTCAGCATTACCCTGATACTAAAACCAGCTGAAGACATCACAAAAAAAGGAAACTGTAGGCCAGTATCTCTGGTGAAAATTTATTCATAAATCCTCAACAAAATAATAGCAAACCCAATCCAACAACACATTTAAAAACATCATTCACCACTTGGGGCGCCTGGGTGGCATAGTTGGTTAAGCGTCCGACTTCCGCTTAGGTCATGATCTCGCGGTTTGTGGGTTCGAGCCCCGCGTCGGGCTCTGTGCTGACTGACAGCTCAGAGCCTGGAGCCTGTTTCAGTCTGTGACTCCCTCTCTCTCTGACCCTCCCCTGCTCACGCTGTCTCTCTCTCTCTCCTAGAAATAAATAAAACATAAAAAAAAAAAAAATTAAAAAAAAAACAAAAAACACATCATTCACCACAATCATGTGGGATTGTTTCCTGGTTTGCCAGGGTGGTTCAACATGTGCATACCTATCAATGTGATACATCACGTCAACAAGAGAAAGGATACATGCAGAAGCATTTGACAAAGCACATCTGTTCATGATAAAAACCTTCAACAAAGTACTTTTAGAGGGAACATACTCAACATAATAAAGACAATATATGAAAAACCCACAGCTGGGATGCCAGAGTGGCTCAAGTGGTTGAGTATCTGACTTCAGCTCAGATCATGAGCAGTTCATGAGTTCTAGCCCCACATTGGGCTCACTGGTGTCAGCTTGTCAGTGCTGAGCCCACTTCAGATCCTCTGTCTACCTCTCTCTCTGCCACTCTCTAGCTTGAATTCTCTCCCTCTTAAAAACTAAATAAAACATTTTTAAAGGAGAAAACAAAAACCAATGGCTAATATCCTCCCCAATGGGGAAAAATAGAGAACTTTTCCCTTAAAGTCAGCAACAAGACAAAGATGTCCACTTTCACCACTTGTATTCAACACATTACTGGAAGTCTTAGTCACAGCATTCAAACAACAACAATAAATAAAAGGCATTGAAGTTGGTAAGGAAGAAATCAAACTTTCAATATTGCAAATGACAGGAGACTATATATAGAAAAGCTGAGAGACTATACCAAAAATTTGCTAGAACTAATAAATGAAGGCAGTAAAGTTGCAGGATATAAGATCAATGTACAACAGATACCTGTTGCATCTCTATACATCAATAACAAAGCAGCAGAAAGAGAAATTAAGAAAATAATTTCATTTAAAATTGCACCAAAAATAGTAAGATACCCAGGAAAAACCTAATCAAAGAGATAAAAGATCTGTACTCTGAAAACTATAAAACACTGATGAAAGAAATTGAAGATCACATAAAGAAATGGGAAAACATTTCATGCTCTTGATTTGGAAGATTGTTAAATTGTCTATATTACCCAAAGCAATATATATATTTAATGGAAGGTCTATTAAAATACCACTAGTATTTTTCATAGAACCAGAACAATCCTAAAACTTGTATGGAAACACAAAAGACCCGAGTAGTCAAAGCAATCTTGAAAAAGAAAAGCAAAGCTGGGGGCATCCCAATTCTGGACTTCAAGTTATATTACAAAGCTGTAGTAATCAAAACAGGATAGTACTGGCACAAAAACAGATAAAATAGATCAATGGAACAGAACAGAAAACACAGACCCACAATTATATGGTCAGTTAATTTTCAACAAAGCAGGATAGAATATTCAATGAGAAAAAGTCTCTTCAACAAATAGTGTTGAGAAAACTGGAAAGTAACATGCAAAATGATGAAACTAGGCCACTTTCTTAAACTATACACAAAATATAAATTCAAAATGGATGAAAGATCTAACTGTGAGACCTGAAATAAAAATAAAAATACTAGAAGTGGACACAGCAGTAACTTCTCTGACGTCGGCAATAGCAACTTTTAGGTCTCCTGAGGCAAGGGAAACAAAAGCAAAAATAAACTATTGGGTCTTTAGTATCCAAAATATATAAAGAACTTATAAAACTCAACATCCAAAAAAAAAATCCAATTAAAAAATGGGCAGAAGGCATGAACAGACACTTTTCCAAAGACGAAATCCAGATGGCTAACTGACACATGAAAAGATGCTCAATATCACTCATCATCAGGGAAATGCAACTCAAAACTACAATGAGGTATCGCTTCACACCTGTCAGAATGGCTAAAATTAACAACACAGGAAACAGCAGATGTTGCCAAGGATGTGGAGAAAGGTGAACCCTCTTACACTGTTGGTGGGGATGCAAACTGGTGCAAACGATACATTGTTTGCATTGGAGATTCCTCAAAAAGTTAAGAATAGAACTACCCTACAATTCAGCAATTGCACAAATGGGTATTTATCCAAAAAATACAAAAACACTAA
The DNA here is from genome assembly GCF_008692635.1 of Crocuta crocuta. Taxonomy (NCBI): domain Eukaryota; kingdom Metazoa; phylum Chordata; class Mammalia; order Carnivora; family Hyaenidae; genus Crocuta; species Crocuta crocuta. The sequence goes on from NW_027551571.1 coordinate 11,793,182, forward strand.
TTCTAATTCAAAGGAATACATACATACACCTTTATGTTTATTGAAGCATTATTTACAACAGCCAAATTATGGAAGCAACCCAAGTGTCCACTGATTGATGAATGGATAAAGAAGACGTGGTGTATATATATATATATGTGTGTGTGTGTGTGTATGTATGTATGTATGGGTATATGTACATATATGTACATATATATACACATATATAGGAATATTAGTCTTTCCATTTGCAATGGCATGATGGAAATAAAGAGCATAATGCTAAGCAAAATAAAGAAAAATACCAAATGATTTCATTCATATGTGGAATTTAAGAAACAAGACAAATAAGCAAAGAAAAAAAAAGCAAAGAAAAAAAAGAAAGGAAGGCAAACCAAGAAACAGACTTTTTAAAATTTCTGTTTTTTATTTTAGAAAGAGAGTGTGTGTGTAGGGTTAGGGGTTGAGGCTCTGGGGGGAGGGAGAGAGGGAGAGAGAGAGAGAAAGAAAGAGAGAATGAATGAATACCAAACAGACTCCATGCTCAATGGGGAGCCCAATGCAGGACTCAATCCCACAACCCTGGGATCATGAACTGAGCCAAATCAAGAGTCAACACTCAACTGACTGAGTTACCCAGGCATCCCCCTTTTCTTAAACTTTTTTTTTTTTAAGAAAAAGACTGTTAAATGTAGAGAACAAGCTGATGGTTATCAGAGAAGTGGTTTGGGGAATGGGTAAAATAGATGACAGTGATTAAGGAGTTCACTTGTCATGATGAGCACCATGCAATGTACGGAACTGCTAAATCACTTTATTGTACAGCTGAAATAATACAACACTGTATGTTAACTAACTGGAATTAAAATAAAAACTTTAAAAAACACATAATCCTTAACAATTAAGAAGAATAAAATTTAGATGAATGGTATGAAATCAAGAATTATATATATATATAGTAAAACTAAAACATGTTTTATATCAAAAAATGTTTATTGAGGGTGACTGAAACCTCAGGAGTTGAAAGCGCAGATAAGGAGGGACTACTGTATCTGCAATAGTAAAAGAACATTCCTGTGCAGTGTGCTGTTCGAGCACAGCAGTGCTCCATGGGAATGGGTGCAAATTCCCTACCTGCTTGATAGTGTCGTTATATGGAAAATAAAATAGTGATGTGAGAGTGCTTCATTCATCACAAAGTCAAAAAAAAAATCTACATCCAGGTATGGAATTATAGGTTTGTTTGTTTTCTCCTTAGAAAATCAACATTTCAGGGCGCCTGGGTGGCTTAGTCGGTTAAGCGTCCGACTTTCGCTTAGGTCATGATCTCGCGGTTCGTGGGTTCGGCCCGCGTCGGGCTCTGTGCTGACTGCCAGCTCGGAGCCTGGAGCCTGTTTCAGTCTGTGACTCCCTCTCTCTCTGACCCTCCCCTGCTCACGCTGTCTCTCTCCCTCCTAGAAATAAATAAAACATTAAAAAAAAAAAAAAAGAAAATCAACATTTCAAAATACTTTTTTTTTCTTAAGCAGAAAGCATTAAGAGCATTAACTTAGAGGACAGTAAAGTGTGGGAGGGTAGGATGGAAGGAGAGACGCACTCAATTCTTCTAGTGCACGTTCAGAGCATAAACAAGTGGTAAGAGGGAGAACAGTAACCTTGAAGCCGCCCTGGCAGGCAGGAAGCCCAGCCAATGAGAGGGGTGCCCAAAGGAAGAGCAGCAAGAGTGGCCTTCAGCCAAGTATAGATCTTTCTTTCTATTCTGAGCTGTACTTAAAGCTTGCTTCCTTTCTTGGCATATGTCCTATCTTTAATAAAACAGAACACAAGTGGTCTGTGTGAGAAGGAGCCAAACCTCAGGAAACATTATCAATGACCCACCCCTGACCCCCAGCCACGCAGAAACTCCGCTATCCAGAATTCTCTTATAAGTCTGCATGTGGTTTGCCCAGGATGCTGTATTCCCTATAATAACTCCCACTCTACTCACAGTCACTATATCAACAAGGCCATCAGTGAGACTGTATCCCCTCCCACTTGGCTCCTAACCTCCTCTAATATGACTTCTCAAGTTCATCCACTACATAGTTGCTGCCTGGCAAGGTCAGTGCTCAATAAACACTTGGCGAATGACTGAGTGAATGAATGATCATTCTATGAGCACAGCCCTTGCATTGCGTGTGGGGGGAGTGATGAGATAACTCATCTTGGTCCTGGCCTATAGGAAACTCTTAATACATGAACAATAACAGGAGCTTGGGTTTATCACGAGCTAATATGGTTTGGCTTCCTTAAGACCCTGAGCAGTTCTCATAATCATAATATTCCAGAGGCAATTTCAGATCAGTCTAGCAGCTCCTTCAGGCAGTGTTTAAGGGATGCATATGTTCTTCCCCTCCCTCCTGACGTCAGAGGAATGCAACTCTTGGCTGAACAGTGTATGAAGAAAATCTATAGTAATAACTTTATTAGTATATATAGTAATAACAACATTCATTGAGCTTGCACTGCCCTTCTAAGTGCTTCACACAGACATACATGTGGTCCTTTCAGAGGATTCAGGATGGTTATAATCTCCATTTTATAGGTATGAAAAATGAGACAAAGAGAGGCTAAGATATCTGCCTGAGCCATATAGATTGTAAATGGAATCAAATCCAGACAGGCTAACACCAGAGCCTGAACTCTCAACCAGTACCCCGTACTGCACTAAGAGGAGCAGGAGGAAATAGCAGGGTCCTGAGAATCGTGATGCTTGGAGTAGACTTCAGAGACAAGCCAAAGCAAGTACATACTCAAGGATAAGTGTTCTTTGCTCAAAGTTACAATATACCATTATTGCAAAATCATACTGAGCTCTTATTGTATGCAGGGCACCCTGTTCAGCACAGTGAGATGATAACAGTGAGCAACAATTGAGTATCTTCCATGAGTTGTCATAATATTCTTGACAAAAATCTTGTATTTTACAGATGAGGGAAGTGAAACTCAAATACTAGACTAGGTCATATAACTGGACTAGGAGAGACAGGATTCAAACCCGTGTCTGTCTGACTGTGTAACACCTGAACTCTTCTCCCAGAAGCACATAGCTTCTCCAGGATGAGATGAGATGAAAAGTGTCCTGTTTCGGGGCCGACTTCGGCTCCGGTCATGATCTCGTGGTTTGTGGGTTCCAGCCCCGCATCGGGCTCTGTGCTGACAGCTAGCTCAGAGCCTGGAGCCTGTTTCAGATTCTGTGTCTCTCTCTCTCTCTGACCCTCCCTTACTCACGCTCGCTCGCTCTCTCTCTTTCTCAGAAATAAAACATTAAAAATTAAAAAAAAAAAAAAAGAAAAGTGTCCCATTTCCCAAACTGGATTCTTGAAATCCTGATGGTGACACATTGTGATGTCCTGGATCCTATTTCCTGCCTTCCTGCTTTCTTGCATGGTCTTCATTCTGGTTAATTACAAGCTAAAACATGTGGGCAGTCCACACTTATACAACCCATCTATCAACCAAGGTACCCTTTCTTTTCCATTTATAGTGAAATTGGCTTAAACATCATTCCCCATAAGATTGATATCCCGAAACTTTCCAATACCTACAATGAATTTGGGTTTCCTCTGAGCATATTAGACTTCTCTGAATCAATCCACTTCTCAAAGATCCCTATGTGAAATAATATCTGGAAGTATGGGGACTTTTGCCACCCATTCAGATACTGGATTTCCCACATCCTCCTTTGACCAACTGATGAACTTCCACTCTTGTTTTCTTACTGTATGTTGGAAACATTTCTTCCCACACCCCACTCTGGGATGATGATTTCCAGTTGGGTCTTTTCCAGCCCAAGGAAAGTTTTTAAGCCTTTAATTTGTCCAGGATAGTGTGTTGAACCCCATATTTTGTCTTCCAACATTCTTCTTCACACTAGGAGTCAGGTCTCACTTCTGGACCTCTGACATCCAAACAATAAGAAATGTTATCATTGAGGGGAACCTATCTACTTCATTCTCTCTAAAGTCTTTACCTCCGGAAAAAGAATGGGAAGCTGTAGCAATTGAGCTTAATCACTACTAGGGAAATAGATAACCCAGCTCTCCAACCTGCCTTCATATTCTCATCCATCCTCAGCTTCCACATAATTCAAGCCAGATTCTCTTGGCATAAGCACTGTTTACTAATATCCATCAACATTCCCCATTGTCAGCAAAGGGTATTTCTTCTCTTCAGTCCCAGGATGCTACTTCGTATATACTCCCCACTTGGACTTGAATAATACTTTTTTCCATGGCTAAGTTCATCCTCACCACCTGTGACACAATGTCTTCAATCATTACCAGCATAAGGCTTCACAGACCCAAGTACAGAGAGAAGTTTGTTAAGTGTGGTCACCAATCATGTCTGAAGACTATCTGCTCCCAAAAGTAGAGCTAGAAGTCATACTCCTCTCAACTCTCCAGGTCATCAAATATCAAGAATTCCACCTCAGGTGGCTACATCATACTCATAACATCATCTTCTTTCCCAGTCTGAGCTGGGGCTACCAGTGCTGCTATTTTGTTCCAGGCTATTCTCTGAGAATAGACAATACCACTTCATTCTCCCTTTTGTCTAAAATTAATCTTACTGATTAGGGAATTAGAGAAATTCTTCAGCTCTACATATGTAGTTCAAATTCTTATAGAAGAATTATACCATAAATAATACTAATCATTCACTTTAATCATCCTTTGGATTAGTCTCTCTACTTTTAAAATATATTCCGGGGCGCCTGGGTGGCTCAGTCGGTTAAGCGTCCGACTTTCGCTTAGGTCATGGTCTCACGGTTCGTGGGTTCGAGCCCCGCGTCGGGCCCTGTGCTGACTGCCAGCTCAGAGCCTGGAGCCTGTTTCAGTCTGTGACTCCCTCTCTCTCTGACCCTCCCCTGCTCACGCTGTCTCTCTCTCTCTGCCTCATAGAAATAAATAAAATATTTTTTTAAAAAATAAATAAATAAAAAATAAAATATATTCCGAGGTGTTCAATGAGTTGGTTCATGTCTTTTTTTTTTTTTAAATGACATGGAGATAAAAGGAAAACTTTCTTCCTTGGACACTAAGGAAATTCTACCCCAATTACTGACTTCAAACAATTTTTTTAGCTGAATAGTCTTTGAGAGACATATCTGACATTTTGAGGTTGTAGATGGATTATGTATATGGCGGGGCCTCATAGATTTCCTGTCATTCTGCTTCTTTCCCTGTCTGATAGTATCGTAGTATCTCCATAAAATAATGTCTATTCACAATGCACAACCTTTCTCTCCAGTACCTGAGAGTACTCCCTCTTTCATATTGCAAACGGCCTATCCCAAGGTATGTTTGCTAATCAAGTTCCTCCTAACATAAGCCCAGTTACCTGAATATTATTGCCCAGAGGTTTGATCTATAGAAAACATATCTCCCGTGGACCTCCTAAGCTCTGCTAGGAGACACTAAATGCAAAGAAAGCATGGGTGCAAAGATTCCAGTTTCCAAGATTCTTTCATGCCTACTTTTCTAGAGGATTTCTTGGGCCAAATTGTTTGCAAAGTACTGCATATAACTGATTTTCTGTCTGAAATATGTAGAGATACAGAGAGAAGCTGAGACTATAAAGATACTCTCAAAGCTGTTTCATAAATTCCCTCTGAGTTTGAGGTGGTATTTCAGGGACACGTACAGTCCATGTTGTTTAGTTTGTCTTCCCCTGTACCACAAAATTCTGGCAGCCATTTTAAGGACGTATTATAAAGTGAAAGTTCATACTGACAAAAATGGTAACCCAAGTGTTATTTGAAATGCCCTGTTTTATGAAATAGGCTCTAACCTAACATACCTTACAGTAATACACTTGGGAGTATGAGGAAGGGCAGCTGGCTTATGACTCATCTCTTGAAATGTACCTAGTTTCCACAGCATTAATTGACTTGTTGTTTTTCTAATCATACAACCATTCCCCCAGTGTTACCTTTGTTCTTCAGTATATTGACTCTGGTGTAGAATGCATTCCCTTTCCTAGATATCACAATATATTCCATCTTTCTCCATTAATTGATTAGTTAGTAGATAGATACAAAACAGAAGTTCCAAACTACATCCCCACGCCAAAAGATGGTGGAATCCTAGCCATTAATTCCTTGTCAAACAGAATAATGTATAGGACCCTATTTGAAAATAGGGACTTTGGGGGTGCCTGGGTGGCTCAGCTGGTTAAGCATCAAACTTTGGCTCAGGTCATGATCTGACAGTTCGTGGGTTTAAGCCTCATGTTGGGCTCTGTGCTGACAGCTCAGAGCCTGGAGTCTGCTTCAGATTCTGTGTCTCCCTCTCTCTCCGCCCCTCCCTGTTCATGCTCTGTCTCCCTCTCTCTCAAAAATAAATACACATTGAAAAATTGTTTAATTAAAACAAAAGAAAATAGGGACTTTGCAAGTGATCAGGTTAAGATGAGGTCATTGGGGTGGGCCCTAATCCAATATGACTGTGTCCTTATAAAAATGAGAAATTTGGGGGGCACCTGGGTGCTCCGTTCGTTAAGTATCTGACTCTGGATTTCGTCTCAGGTCATGATCTCGCAGTTCCTGAGACCAAGCGCTGTTCTGGGCTCTGCACTGACACCACAGAGCTTGCTTGGGTCTCTCTCTCTCTCCCCTTCTCTCTCTAACCCCTCCTTCACTCATCTCACACACACACACACACACACACACACACACACCCTCTCTTTCAAAATAAATAAACATGTTATTAAAAATGAGAAATTTGAACACAGAGACAGAGGCACACAGAGAGAAAATGATGTGAGGGCACAGGGAGATCACCATCTAGAAGCCACCTAATGCCTGAGAGTTACCAGAAGCCAAGAGGCACGGATTCCATTTGGGATTCCTCTGAATGAGCCAACCCTGACAACATCTTGATTTCAGGCTTCTCCAGAAGTGTGAGACAATAAGTTTATGTTATTTAAGCCACCTGTTCTGTGATATTTTGTTATAGAAGCCCCAGGAAACTAACACAATTGTGTAGCAGATTTTACTGAACGTTGAGGAACTAGTATAGGGTGTGTGTTGGGGGGAGTGGTTGCATGGTCATGATAATAAAACTTAAAATTAAATATTAGACATTCCTTCTATTTAACTGTCTCTCAGTTATTTCCATCATATTAGGCAATAGGTCTCCTTCCCCATCTCCCCTCTCCTTTGCTGGGCTGACAGGCACACATTTCTATTCATTACCTTAGCAAAAGGATGTAGGTGTCTCTCCTGATTTCTGGACACCAACTATGTCCATGATTTTAGGGTCTCAACCTCTACCTTTAAACAGTTAATCAAAGTGTTTCTCTGCCCACTGAGGTACTCTTCCTCTTCCTTACTGAGTAGGTGTTTCCAGTAAAGACTCTAATCAGTCCTTAAATGCACCTTCTTACCTCATTATCTAGGCTTGCTACCCAACCTAGGGAGAGGTACAGAGACTCTCCCTAAGGTCTGAGGTGCTCACTTTAGAGAATCAAGGTGGCAACAAGGTCCCAGAAGAGACCTTATAAGAGATGAAACCATTTCTCATATTAGGGTTCTCTTCCTACTCATTCCCTCCTCTTCCATTCAGCTGCTTTGTAAATCTCTGTCTTAAATAGCACATCTCTGTTTCTATTAGTCTCCATATCCCTCATGGGAACAATTCCCTGATTATAATTTAGAAAAATGAAACCAGACAGCACAGAAGAAGCCCAATATTAATCTCTGAAACTTCTTAAACATTAATTAGAACACATAAATTACAACATGACTTGCAGTTGTCTCGCACTAGTAGGTTAATACCCTGTGCAATTGTTTTCTTACCACCTTCTTCCCTCTATTTCCTTTCCTTTGCTTCTTCACAGCATAAGGGTAGATTTACAAACTAATTCTTCATTCAATACATATAATTTTTTCCATTATCTTGGCTGTGGGTAAATACTTGTGATGATTCTTCATTCAGTTTTCAGGTTAGAGGCCTCAGAGGTCAATGGGGCGCCATCCTTTCTACCAAATGCTACACTTACTGGAGATCATTCATCTCCTCCTTTTGACATTCACTTCAGATAAAAAACAATGACTATACATTTGAGATCATGAAGTCATGGTAATAATCCTGAATTAGGTATCAAAAGTTCTGGGTCTGATTTTCACCCCTGCAACACATTTTCTGTGTGATTTTTGAGCAAGTTATTTAACCTCTATAGACCTCAGTTCCTCTACCCGTACAATCTAGGTAATATCACGTAACTTGTTCTTCCGACTCAACATTTTCTTTTTGCCTCTCTTCCAGTTTTCTCTGTTTCAATAAATACCACATCTATTCCCTTAGTTCACTGTAGAAACATGTAGAGTGAATTTTGATCCATACTCCTCCTCTACTCCGACCCACTCTTTTCCAATATACCACCAGGTACAGTTAAATCTACTTCTCAAACATTCTGCAAATGGTCCGAGTCTATCCATCTGCACTGCCAAAACTGTAGTCCAAGTGGCAGAATCTCTTGCCTATGTCACTAAGATGTTTTCCTAACTGATATCTCACTTAATCTCTCCAATACATATTCAGGAGTGTTTTTTAGAATATAATGCAGACCATGACACTTCTCAGATTAAATACCTTTTAAGAATGTCTTCCATTGTATATATACAACACATCTTTATTCATTCATCTATCAGTGGACATTTAGGTTGCTTTCATAATTTGATTATTGTAAATGATGCTACATTAAAGGTGTACGTATCCTTTTAAATTACTGTTTTCATACTCTTTAGGTAAATACCCCATGGTGCATTTACTGGATCATAAGGTAGTTCTCTTTTTAATTTTCTGAAGAACCTCCATATTGTCTTCCACAGTGGCTACACTAGCTTGCATTCCCACCAACAGTGTGCAAGGGTTCCTCATCCTTACTGACATCCGTTGTGTTTTTGTTGTTGATTTTAGCTATTTTGACAGGTGCTAGATGATATCTCATTGTGGTGTGTATATATATATATATATACACACACAATATATTAATGATTGCCATATAGTAAACGGATTAACAGTAAATTAGACATTTAAAAAAAAAAGGGGGGGCGCCTGGGTGGCTTAGTCGGTTAAGCGTCTGACTTTCGCTTAGGTCATGATCTCACGGTTCGTGGGTTCGAGCCCCGCGTCGGGCCCTGTGCTGACTGCCAGCTCAGAGCCTGGAGCCTGTTTCAGTCTGTGACTCCCTCTGTCTCTGACCCTCCCCTGTTCACGCTGTCTCTCTCTCTCTCTCTCCTAGAAATAAATAAAAAACATTAAAAAAAAACAACAACAGTAAATTAGGTTTCTCCTAGGCTGAATGAAAATAAAATGCAGCAAGAAAAAACCTCTTCTGAAGAACCATCTTCTACCCCTCGCCAGTAGTACCTATTCCTTACTATTGTTCCTTAACTGGGATCAACAACATTAGTTGCCTACAACATCTAATAACTTCAATGTGTGTACTCTCTGGTAAAAGCAGGACTCAAAAATATCAATTGAACCTAAGACTACAATCACCACATCATTCCATATAGAGTTTAGGATCTGTCTGGGGGGAGGATTTTTTTTTTTTTTTCTCAAGAACAGATTCCTTGTCCATTTGATTATTCCTATAAGCAAAGAAGCTTACTAACTGGCAGAGAGACTTTGAAGATAGCCCTGGGCCCACTTAAAGATTCATGAGGAAGGCAATGAAAGTGAGAAATGAGATGGAGACAGCTGATAACTTGGGGGGGGCCAAAGGTAACCCTGCAACTTAAAGCATGCCCTAACTGTTAGCCTCCAGACAACCAGAGTAGACACTAATCCTCTCTTGGGGGAAGAGCTACTAAATGATGGAAAGAGAGAGAGAAGTTTCCTCCCCAGAACTTTCCTAAGTTGGAAGAACATGGAGAGAGAAGAGCTCTCCATCCATTCATGTTTGGCCCTGCCAGAGGAATCTTGCAATTTCACATATTAGCACTGAAAAACCTGTGACAACTAAGGTTTTGAATGGATATGCTACATATTAAATATTTGATGCAATATTTTCAATCACCGGAGGACCCTCTAACAATGAGGGTAGAAACAGAGAAGTTTCCCTCTCCCTGTTCTATTCATATTGTGAGGATTGTTTTCTCTCTCCTTCCTTCCCAGCCTCTGAGCTTCTCCCATTGTCCCACACTCACCAACCCTCTACATATACACATACTCAAATTGAGAACAGCTGTGTTACTTGAGATAGACAAAAAAGAAACACATCCTTTAAAGCACACTGCCAGGAGAGGTCATTGGTCATGGACATCCAGAAGGGAACAAGATGTTTCTGTGCCATATAGGGGAACTAATTCTCTAGGTTTACCTGAGACTGAGGGATTTCCCAAGACACAGGACTTGCAGAGTTAAAACACATTAAGTCCTAGGCAAATAAGGAGAAGTTAGTCCTTCTACTATTCTAGGCAAGCTGATGAACAGCTCTAATCTTTATTATCTCAGACTTATTCCCGTTGTCAGATTCAAGGCATGTACTCAGAAGGGCCAAATTCCTCTGTGACATGACTGGCATTGTTTGCTCCCTTTACCCTTGGTTAAGCAGAGCAGTGCACCAGCCCTTTCTTGTGTGTTTGCTGAAAAATGTTCGGGAAAGAAAAGAATAAGATGATTCAGTGGCTTCTTGCCTCTAAGTTACTTTTTATAACCTCCCCTTTCTCACATCCACAAAAAATTAAAGTTGGTGGGAATGCTATGTAGAAACCACATATCCTTATGCTCACAGAATCAAGATAGACTCAGACAGGGGAATGGCCCCTAGAAAGGTAAAGGAAAATGCTTTTTGGTTGGGGTGAGGGGACAGAGAGATGATTCCTTTGTCAAATAAATAAATAATGTGAAGATGGTAGAATAATTAACATTAGTCCACTTCAAAGAAAATACAGTGTTCTGGGAAAATACAGGAAATTGGACAAGAAGGGAAGAAATAAGTCAAGACACGAGATGACAATTCTGTAAATTTTCACAAGACAAAGTCAACAACAGTCTTAGCCAAATTGTGTTTAAAAAAAGAAAAACTGACATGCCTGAAGATAACAGTTTTGAGGGCAATGAGGATCAAGACTATGCAAAGACAAATCGTGCCAGACAAATGATTATTTTTAATTTGGAAATTATGAAGAAGAAGAAGGAAGAACAAAAACTGCAATAGATCTTGATTTTTATGAAGTGCTTGACATTGTTTAATGAAATCACACTTGAAACATTCATTGAAATTGTTTCAGATTAAAGTAGAAAGTGTAAAGAAAGATGTGTGGGAAATTTCAAATAACTGAATCTCTTAGGAGATGAGTGGTTAGATATCAGGTTTGGTGCTGGGTCCAACTCAGTTTGTGTCTTCATTAATGTTGTGGTGAAGGCAGCCACAATGACCGAACTATACCCCTCAGCCTTGCTTACCTGGTGGTGGGAAGATGAGGAAACTGGTTTGCAGAGTTGGTAAAAGACACATTTGTGAGGACAGATTGACTCATCCTTCGGCACCTATCTGCCTACAACAGGTGAGCACTAGCGACACAAGGTCAAGTTTAATTCTGAACCAGTCCTTCAGATGGGTTGAGGATCTGAAATTCCCATGATAGCATACTTTTCTTTGTTTCATCTTGTCTTGCGTCTATGAGCTCTTCTGGAAAGGTTTGCTATCAGAGAAATAGCTGGAGACAAATATGAGGTCAAAAAAGGATTTAGTTTTTTCAAGGGGGGGTTACCACTAGTTGTTGTTATTATTGTTGTTTTCTGATGGGAATAGTACAGTAGGAAAAACAAATGGAATTTGAGAGAAAGCGGAAAGAATTGCTAGAACAATTTCATTGAGTAGACAAAAGGATTTGACCCTTTCTAAGAGTTTTGACAGTTCATATGTGGTAATGGGGAATATTTGGGGAGGATGGCTCGGTAGATATATGGGAATGGGGCATGAAAGAGGTCATTTCTCACTGCTCTGTTTTCAGGGACATAGAGCAGTATTAACAGAGTGTGACTTACAGACAGGCACTGGTCCACCACCCACTAGATTCTGGCTTTCAATGAAATGAAGACATAAATTGAAAGTATGTGTTTAGAAAGTATTATGGCAATTTTTGGAGTGCTTTTATGTCTGTTGAATCTAATCTTAAAATTTTAGACTCATATTTTTGCTCTTTGTTTTCTTCTTTTCCCTTTTTTGTACACCAGAATAAATACCTATTGTATTTTCCAAAAGTAACAGATTGGAAATTTTAAAAATTTAGAAACTAAAAATGAGCAACATACTAGAAATTTTAAAAAAGAAGGAAGGAAAGAAAAATTGTCCTTTCCCACTCACAGTTTGAGAAGCATTGATAGGGCTCAAGGATTTCACCAACTGAAAGTAGGGATGACAGAAGAGGTGCTGGATATTTAAGGCTACAGGAGATATGAAATACTCAAAGAAATGCAACAATAAATGCACTATTGTAGTGGCCATTAAAGTGTGGTTATTAAACAAACAATATCAGTAGCATCTGAAAACTTGTTAGAAATGCAAATTTTCTAGCTCCACCCAGACTCACTCATTCAAACTTAGCAATGTGTTTTTACAAAGCCCTCAGAGTGACTCTGAAACATACAGAGGTTGAGAATCACTAGACTTGGGAAATGTAGTAGAATTAGTGGGCACAGTTCTGACTCCAGTGGATGAGAATTCCTAAATTTAAAGTGAGTTCAGAAAGTATGGCTCAAAATTTTTCTCCTTCCAACACTTCCATTTTAGGACTTCTGATTTGCAGATTTGTAAGATAATAAAAATGTCTTATTTTAAGTCACTAAGTTTGTGCTTATTTGTTACAGCAACAACAGAAAACTAATATACACTCCTTCCAGGAACCCATATGAATGTACATGGGCTTCCGCACTCTTTCTTCCTGACCCACAGTCTGGGCACAGAGGATCCAATAAAGGGCTCCAAGTCCCTGCTGGACAATGGAACTAGAATCTCAGCAGCCTGGGTCCTGGAATCACTACTTAGGAAACCATCTGTATTAAACTGAAATGTGTGAGAGATTCAAACATTTATTCTGTTAAAACTTCAAGTTTACGTTAGAGGACCTAGCTGAAACTGACTAGTATTCGTAGTGAGATTATGAACGCCATGATGAGAGTGAGAAACAATAAGGGGTCTGACCATAAGCACACAGAATCCATCAGCTCTCTCTTTAATTCTGCCAATGGTGTTATGGAAGTCACAAGAGACCTGGTTATATTTATATATAATAACTACAGCCTTGTTAAGAACTATGACCACATCAAAGGAAAATATTTAGCATATATATTAATAAGGCTCTTTTGTAGTCTTACTGTGAATGGTAATTGTTTTATCTCAAAACTTCATGCCTTTATCAGACACAAGATATGAGAACACTGGTCATTCCCAAGTCCCTGATAAGGAGCACGTAAGTTCTCCTCTATGCCTTTACTTGGGACACTATTGACTATAAGAAAGACAAAAGATTCAAGTTCAAACAAATCAAGTGAACACAGCTCGCTTAAGAGGGGAAGTGTTAATCAGTAAATGTACAGGCTCTTTTTTCTTTCAAATCTGTCTTTGGACTTGATTCCTTTTAGACTATCTGGAAAAACACATATTCATTTGCACCAAGCTACATTTTGTCTGCCTTCTACATTTCCAAAGTTCAGTTTAACTAAAACACTAATTGCCTCTTTGCATTTACACCTACATTAGCCTCAACAATGTATACACCAAAAATCATAGGAAGCATGGCCATAGAAATAGACAACAAATTTCATAAATTGGAACACCTGAAGTGTTTATAAGGGAGGGTATCTAAAGACAATGAGGGGAAAAGTCACATTAAATTCAGTCACTTAAAACCAGATTGTAAATAAATAATAGAAAGTTAAATTGCCAAAAATAAGTATGCAGTGCTAGCCTAGATTAAGCAAACAAAATGGTAGTGATGGTGAGTACATTTTATTCTGAAAATTTAAAAGATTAATGATTGGCACTTAAATAGAGAGAATGTTATTTGATGCCTAAAATTGATTTTAAAATATAAAGAAGGAAAATATTCTAAACTGAGGTCATTACCACAGCCCTTTGGGAAGACTGAGATGAAGCAGGGTACTGAGAACATAGAATATGACTGGCACAGCACGCTAGAAATTTCTTGAAAAGTGACATTTCTTACTTAATCTTCTCTACATCTTCAGCATCATTCACAGTACCTAAAACCAGTTTTCAACAGGGGCACCTGGGTGGCTCAGTCGGTTTAAGCATCCGACTTCGGCTTAGGTCATGATCTCACGATTGTGGGTTTGAGCCCCGTGTCAGGCTCTGTGCTGATGGCTAGCTCAGAGCCTGAAGCCTGCTTTGGATTCTGTGTCTCCCTCTCTCTCTGACCCTTCCCTGTTCATGCTGTCTCTCTCTCTCAGAAATAAATTAAAAAAAAAAACAAAAACAGTTTTCAACAAATACGTGTATCTCAATGAAAAGAATGCATGATCATTTTATTTTTCATTTGTACCACTTGGCAACATGGGTTTTCATTCAATTAGAATGGAAAGTAATTCTTCGTGCAAAAAAAAAAAAAGTAATAAATCCAATAAAAGTCAGTCATTTGCAGAATTGCCCAATTAATTCCACTTTTGAAAGTAGCTGACACAATGTAGCTAAACAGTCATCGCTAAGACAAGGATAGACAACTGAATGGAAGTAGATTTGCCAGCCCCCCCCCCGACACAAGGTACCAAATTATGCCATGTATATTCTCGAATTTATATTTGCCTTTTGTTCCTGTCTAATCATGATGTTCCCTTGCTGAAATTTGAAATAACAACTTACATTAGCTGAGAGTTTGGGGAGAATATTCATTATCAGCTATGGCTAGCTAAAGGACAAAATCATTGATTTTCAAAAGCATTTTGAACTGTGACTAAATTATATGATCAGAGCTTGCAATGATTAGCAATAAGTCAGAGAGGGCGATTTTTCTCTTTTAATAGCTGTGCAGTTAGCGATGGTCCACACTGACATTCAGCATTTGAATCTGTAATAACTCAAAGGTTATAATTTAACAACTCCCCCTCCTCCCACCAACACACTTATAGATACAATCACACTTGTTCCATTGTTATGGTACCAGGCCCCTGCTCAAGAATCTCTGAGAGATCTTTCTGATCTACCATATTGAGCTCAGTTTTGTTTTCCCAAAATTCATGTGTCGAAACCCTAACCCCAGTACCTCAGAATGTGACTGTATTTGCAGATGGGGCCTTTAAAGCGGTGACTAAGTGAAAATAAGCCCTACTCATGCAATGGGATATCCCATCGTTAGCTTTCATCTTGAATGTCCCTGCCAGGGAGTTTCTCTTTTCTTGTACAATTCATAAAGCCCAAGCCAAGAGTACTTCAAAGTCTGCTTTAATACAACTCAGCCTTATCTCTTCCTACTCCTAACATTTACCTGGTGTTACCACACTGGAAATTGAATTATTTTAATATCCCAAACATATTCTATTCTAATGAGAGCCATGAAGGCAGCATCAATTTGTGCCTAAAACAGAGGGTAGCATGGAGAGGCACTCCAAAACTACTCATTAAATGCATAAACTACCCACAGAGGACTTTATTTTCTTATGTTTCACATGAAAATTTTATATTTCTTAATTTAGCCAACTAGTTAAGAAATAGTTAATGAGTCTTCATCTGTTTCTGGTTCTCTACCAGGCATTGAGGATACAGAGATAAATGGTATAAATTTGGTCCTCTGGCTTACAGATAGGGAAATATTTTTTTTTTAAATGTTTTATTTATTTCTAGGACAGAGAGAGAGACAGCGTGAGCAGGGGAGGGTCAGAGAGAGAGGGAGTCACAGACTGAAACAGGCTCCAGGCTCTGAGCTGGCAGTCAGCACAGAGCCCGACACAGGGCTCGAACCCACAAACCGCGAGATCATGACCTAAGCGAAAGTCGGACGCTTAACTGACTGAGCCACCCAGGCGCCCCAAGATAGGGAAATATTAATTAGGGCTAAAAGTTCTGGTAAATGCTATTTTCTCTTATTCTGTGCACAATTTATTTTCCTAATTTTTTGCATGGTGAAGTACATAGGCAATCTAAATCTTAGCAATCTACTCGCTAAATGATTGAGGAAGATGGTAGCAATATCTTCCTGATAGAGTCCTATCTTACCAGCAATATCTTACTGATCAGAGTCCTATATTCTCCAGCTAGGCTGCAGCCTTCCCTAGCTGCCTAAGTGCCTGGGAAGCTCACCACAGCTCTTTCCTGCTTCTGGAAATGCCTGCACCACATTACACAAAGAAAGGTCCAAGAATTAACATTCAACTATTGGTAACTCTGAAAAAGACAGCTAAGCCTCTTTCCTCTGCAAAAGGAGATGCCCCAGCCAGAGACAATGTGTCCAAACCTGGGCAACTAGCCCATAAAAGTTCCATTCTAAGTCTGATATGTCAGCAGGAGAACTGTGAGATAACTATTAATAGTACTCCTTTAAGTGTCGTAAGTATCCTGTTTAGATAATAAATTGTATGGTTGATCTAAGCAGAAGCAATTTACCCTTGCGAAGACGACAGGACCAAGGATCACCCTTTAAACAAGTATGAGTAGTCAGGCTTGTTTTATCTGTACTAGTTGTAGTGACCTCAGAGAATATGGCAGACCCTCTTGGGCTCTTTAACAGGCTACAACTGCCATAGCTTCTCTTTGGTCATTGACACCCCTAGTTCCAGAGCTTACTTCCATATCATGTCTTCCACCCAGTTCGTCCTAGCCATTCAGTAGACTCAGTGGGTATGGTGTCACTTCTCTTATCTTGCTTTTTACTCACTCGTGTCTAGTACGTGCTTTCATATCTCCCCCTGAGTCTGTTTTCTGAGCCAGTTGGATCCACAAGCCATCCTGGGTCCCACCCATTTTCCTCAGTGAGGTCAAGGTAGCCCCCAAAGGCATATATTCATTGACTCATTCAATAAATAGGCATTAGGTTGTAGCATGTGGGAGGCTTTATTCTGAGGCAGAGAAGTAAGATGGATAACTGAATTAGCAGCTCCCATGACTTGAGGGTCACTGACAGCCCAAGGTTACAGTAAGGGTAGGACTATTACATTTAACACTCTCAAGAGCACTAGGAGTAAGTATTGTACTGACACTATTGTACTGATGAAAAAATTCAGAGACCAAGAGGTTGGTTGCCTTACTTGCCCAAGATCATTTGGAGAGGAAGGCCTAACTCAGCACAGCAACAGATCTGTTGAGTTCAGCCCCACTGCTCTGAATTGCTTTGCTATAATTCTGTTCTGTGGGAAGTGTAGGTGCAGCAGTGCCCTGGGATTGGGGGAGAAGGTGGGTCTGGGGATCCTCTGATAGAGTCCTTTGTGATTGGGAGCTGAGTGGTAGAGGGAAGCAGCTCAGTCTTTGGAACCAACTAGGGACAGAAGGAAATCCAGAGTGAGGAAAGGAAACGAACAGGCCTGGTTTCATTTAAGACTAGATCTAGGTCCCCAAAGTAAAAGTAGTGAGGACAGGGTTCAGATATGGTTCCCAAATAAAATGCCATATGCCTGGTTAAATTTGAGTTTCAGTTAAACAATTAACATATTTTAGGATAAATCTGTTAAATAAGTGCATATGTAAATATATCTTATGATTTGATTTTGTTTCTTCTGGTTTTGGTTTGTTGTTGTTAAATATGGCAACCCTACTTTCAAGTCATCTTCTGGATGTTTATTCCTCAGGTCAGAAAGCAGAAGGGACTCAGGGAAGTGCCCCACCTAGAATGTAATAGACATTTGGTAAGAGTATTGTCCCTGTGTCATCCCTAAAAAACCTGGGGGGTTGGGACAAAGAAGAAAGCTGACAGGCTGTAGGAGGATCAGAAGGCATTTAAACAGAGCTTACCCCACAGCCTCAAATGTGCTTCCTTTTTCCACCTAATCCATATTTAAAAATCAAATTTCCAAGGTAAACCCAAATACAAAATACCTGCTTATTAATTAGCTCCTGCTTAGATAGATTTAATGTGTAAATCCCAATGTGGGCCAAAACCAGATAATCCCACAAAGTACATTAAGCATGACCTTGTTTCCAATGCAGTAACTCCTTATAAAATAAAACCCATACTCCTTAGCATAATATCCAAGGCTGACCTCAAACTACCTTTTTAGAATCAACTCTCTCCACAAACTCCTGAAGTTCTGTCAAATACAAAGCACCTTGGAGTACAGTCAACCAGTGACAGCCTTGAGTCTACCTATGCTATTCCTCACCCCAGTATCTTTGGATATTGACTTGTAAGAGAGGCAATGATAACATCAATATTTCTCCACCCTTGCCTTCTAACCCATCATGTCTCCAAAATACCGACTGCATACAGTGAAATTACGAATACTCTACATAGCCAGTGTCACCAACTGAGTTCTCAAGAAAGTAGACACTGATAAGGAGTTAAGAGTGCAATGGTTTATTGATCAGTAATATTTGTGAAAGGAAAAGGGAAGCAACAGGATCAGGATGGCAAAGCTGTCAAGGAGATGCCAATCTAATGATACTTTGCCAGCATAACAGGGAACTCCGGAACAAAATTTGCCCATGAGAGAAATCCAAAAATGGGCATAAAGGGCTAGGCCCTTGGACACTGCCTTGGTTAGCCTGTGGCCAATATCTAACCAAAGAATGGTGTGACCACAGCCAGAGCTGAGGGCAGATCCCTGACAAAGCTAATAGTGATAACCTGTCAACTAATCACACTCCATGGCTGAGTAAAGAGTCCTTTTTTTTTTTTTTTTTTTTTTNAGACCCTAAGAAGGACATCTTCCATGGCTACTATACCTGAGAAGAAATTCCCAGGCAGGGCTAGTCCTAGAAATGACTTCAAAGACATCTTATTTATTTTTAAAACAATGTTTATTTATTTATTTGTTTTTAAATTGAGAGAGAGAAAGCATAAGTAGGGCAGGGGCAGAGAGAGAGAGAGAGAAAGAGAGAGAGAGAGAATCCCAAGCAGGCCCCATGCTCAGTGTGGAACCCAACACAGGGTTCTATCTCACAACTATGAGATCACGACCTGACCTGAAATCAAGAGTCAGATGCTTAACCCACTGAGCCACCCAGGTGCCCCAACTTCAGAGACATTTTAGTCTGAAGTATTCCCTAAAACTTTGGCATGACACCTGAATTCTGTCATTCAAGGGTTGTCCATTTTAGGATATTAAAAATCTTTGAAATTCATGAGCTTCTCAATATATTTCCTAAAATACATATACATTTCTAGACTAAACTTATTAGCACACAGAAACAGATAAAAATAATGACAATTGTAACACTGCTAGATGATAACTAATGCCATGGATGTTGGGGTTTGACAGTCCAGGATTTAAGTCCTGGATAAAAGAAGGAATAGTTCATTGAAAGCAAGAACTCATAAGAACTAAGCAATGGATGACCTATTGTTTGAGTTCAAGAATGCAAAAGAAAAAGGATAAGTTAAAAAGTGGCAAAACAATATGAGCCCCATGTTGAGCATGCTTCGAACCTATACCAGGAACATTAATATTCCCTATTAGGTCACCTAGTGAATGACCCAAGTTAGCCTTGCAGAAGACTGCAGCTGGAGAGGAAACTCTTTCAATCTAGAGAGTCCAATTTTGTGAGGTCAGACTTATTGGAAGGACTTGAGCTGTTAAGGCTGAATAGGCATCTAGAGTTCTCCGGCTCTTGCTGGGGCAGGCAATCTCTCTCATGGAGGCTCCCGCAGCCCCCCAGAAAGCCCTTACGTGTTGGCCTAAAGTCTGCCTTAAAGCAAGCTATATTTTCCTAGAGGCCAAAGGGGGGCCTCATTCAGGTAGTTTCTCAACAAGCACTTAGTGCTGACTGTGTGTTGGGCACCATGCTACACATTGAGACACAGTGAGAGATGGGACAGAATCCCTATGCTAACACAACTTCCCATTCAGAGACCAAGGAGCAAATGTTCAATTTCAGTCAACTATAAAGAGTGATACTAATATGTGAGAAGGGAATTGTGTAGGGTCTTCCAGGAGGGCATGAAAGCCAGCCATAGAGTTCAGAGGAACTGGCCTCAGAGAAAGTCAGAACTAGGTTCTATAGTTTTGTAAAAATTGGCCAGCAGAATGAGAAAGGTTTATGGGCACAGGTATATCCAAAGGTCAAGAAGATGAAGTCTAACATATCTGGCAACTGCCAAGAGTTTAGTATGCCTGAAGAAAAAAGGCTGGGAATTAAAAGAGAGGAAACTGAGAAGCATTAAGAAATGTAGCTAGAGCTCCAGATAAGAGCCAGATCGCAAAGGGCATACATAGTCTTACGCTAAGGAATTTTTATTTTATCCTGGGGGCAATAGGGTGTCAGTTAGTGATCAGTACAATGCCTAGCGCATAGTCAGCACTCAATTAATATTAGTAATTTTTCAGTCATTCATTCAACAAATGCTATTGACCACTTAAAGGACTCTGTGCCAGATACCTTTATACACTGGGATTTTTAAAAATAGTGCATAAAATCTGATATTAAATATTCTTTCTTGGAGATGCCCACTATCTAGTGGGAGAATCAAACATCAGTAAAACTAACACACAATATAATATCTCAACTGCATCCATGGCAATGAGAGAAACATGCATGATGCCATAAGGTTTCTGTGAGGAAACGGCAATGCCCTGAGATCCCAAAGTAAAGTAGCAAAAACTAAGGAAAGCAGGTTAGGGGTACAAAGAGAGTTCCAAGCAATGAGGAAAACTTGAGCAAAGACCTTGAGGAAGGATGCTGCCTGTTGTAGCTGAGAGAATGAAAGAAGGTCAGATGCCCTGAACCCCAGAAGCTCATGGGAGTATGGAGAGAGGTAAAGTTGAAGAAATGGGAAGGAGTCTTCCCAGGTAAAGACTTTGTGCAGTGATCAGGACTTTAGTCTTCTATGTGTGAGTAACAGGAAGCTAGGGATGCTTTTCTTTTAATGTTTTATTTATTTTTGAGAGAGAGAGTGTGTGTAAGCAGGGGAGGATGAGAGAGAGAGGGAGACACAGAATCCAAAGACAGGCTCCAGGCTCCGAGCTAGCTGTCAGCACAGAGCCCTATGCGGGGCTCGAACACATAAACCACGAGATCGTGACCCAGGCGAAGTCGGACGTTTAACCGACTGAGCCACCCAGGCGCCCCTAGGGATGCTTTTAATTCAGGTTCTAGGGGCACCTGGGTGGCTCAGTCGGTTAAACGTCTGACTTCGCCTGGGTCACGATCTCGTGGTTTATGTGTTCGAGCCCCGCATAGGGCTCTGTGCTGACAGCTCAGAGCTGGGGAGCCTGTTTCAGATTCTGTGTCTCCCTCTCTCTCTGCCCCTCCCCCACTCGTGCTCTGTCTCTGTCTCAAAAATATATAAA
The DNA here is from genome assembly GCF_008692635.1 of Crocuta crocuta. Taxonomy (NCBI): domain Eukaryota; kingdom Metazoa; phylum Chordata; class Mammalia; order Carnivora; family Hyaenidae; genus Crocuta; species Crocuta crocuta. Next base: position 11,814,610 of record NW_027551571.1, read on the forward strand.
AACAAAAAAATTTTTTTTAAATATTCAGGTTCTAGAAGAGATGCAAGAGGCCCGTTATTGAAATCTGGTTTCTTGCACAGCCAAGGAAACAACCCAGAAAATTAATAGGCAACCAACGGAATGGGAAAAGATAGTTGCAAATGACATATCAGATAAAGGGTTAATATCCAGAATATATAAGGAACTCATCAAACTACACGCCCGAAAAACAAACAACCCAGTGAAGAAATGGGCAGAAGATATGAACAGACACTTCTCCAAAGAGGACATCCAGATGGCCAACAGACACATGAAACGATGCTCAGCATCCCTCCTCATCAGGGAAATACAAATCAAAACCACACTGAGATACCACCTCACGCCAGTCAGAGTGGCTAAAATGAGCAAATCAGAGAACTCTAGATGCTGGCGAGGATGTGGAGAAACGGGCACCCTCCTACACTGTTGGTGGGAATGTAAACTGGTACAGCCCCTCTGGAAAACAGTGTGGAGGTTCCTCAGGAAACTAACAATAGAACTCCCCTATGACCCAGCAATAGCACTGCTAGGAATTTACCCAAGGGATACAGAAATGCTGATGCATAGGAGCACATGTACCCCAATGTTCATAGCAGCACTCTCCACAATAGCTAAAACATGGAAAGAGCCTAAGTGTCCATCAACAGATGAATGGATCAAGAAGATGTGGTTTATCTATACCATGGAATACTACATGGCAATGAGAAACAATGAAATCTGGCCATGTGTAGCAACATGGATGGACCTTGAGGGTGTTATGCTGAGCGAAATAAGTCAGGCAGAGAAGGACAAATATCATATGTTTGCACGTATAGGAGGATTAGGAGGAACTTGACGGAGGAACAAGGGGGAGAAGAAGGGCGGAAATGGTGGGGGAAAGGGAGAGAGGCAAACCATGAGAGACTCTTGAATGCTGACAAAAACTGAGGACTGATGGATGTGGGGGCGGGGATGGGCACGGAGGAGGACACTTGTGGGGATGAGCACTGAGTGTTATGGTTTTTTTTATATGTTTTTTTTATGTTTTATATGTTTTTTTATGTTTTTTGTATGTTTTATATGTTTTTTTATGTTTTTATTTTATAAATAAAAAAATAAATAAAAAAATAAATTTGGTTTCTGAAATAATTTGTCTTATTGCAGTATGGAGACTGGAGTAAGGGAAATGTGAACTTTTGAGAACACTAGCTTTGAGACTGGAAATAGAAGATGGTAATTTGGAATAAGATGATGGCAGCAAAGATCAGATTTGCAGACCTAGATATCAAAATAGCAGAACTTTCATGGATGAGAAAGGTTTCTGTCTTATATAACTGGGTGGATGGTGCTATCATTTACCAAGAAGGGAACACTGGGCCCTTCCTGTGGAAAACAGGAGTTCAGTTCAAAACATGTCAAGATTTAGCTGTTATTGAGAGGGCTAAGTACAAATGTCAAATAGGCATTAAGGTCTGAGATCAGACAGAGAGAGAGAGTAAGTATATAGGTAGTAATTGATACTGTAAATAGATGAGTTAACCTAGAGGGGAAGTATAAAGTGAACTGAGCAGATGTGGCCTATGCAAGTGGTCACACTGAATGCAGTATAAAGAATGGATCAGAAGGGGCAAGAATCTAAGACAAGTTAAAAGGATGTTAAACTTATGAGAAACATGATGATGACGATGACCATGATGATGATGACATCATATAAAATAACAGCAGTGTGGACTAAGGAAAAGTAAACTGACATGAAAGATGAATGGGTAAAGTTGACAGGATATGAACAGGAAAGGGAAGAGAAGAGACCCACAGTGACCTAAGACTTGTATCTGGGGCAACTAGGTGAGTGATGTTGTCATTCTCTATGGAATGAATTTTGGAATTTAGATAAATTCAAATGTGAATGTTTTTAACACCAGGAATAATCCAAGTAAGCAATTGGATTCTGAGTCTGTCACTATCCTTGGGTCAGGCAACACAGCACCACCCAAAAGATATACATCTAGAATATCATTTATATAAAGGTGGAATATGAATCTATTTATGTGTTTATTAATTCTGTGATTGCTATTGAGTATTCTACTATGTTTTAATCATAGAATCTGCTAAGATAATCAATGAGTATGTGGTAAGAGAAGAGACGGAGACAGAGGGAACACCTTAGAGAGCACCAACATTTACAACATAAGTGGAGGAGGCAAGAGAAAAGGCTAAGAAGTGACCCAATGCCATTCAATGTAGTAAATATTTTTCACTTACAATTTAAAGTGCATATAAAATACTATTTTTTAAATACCTTGTCTAATTCCCACATTTTATTTTGTTTTCTGAAACACTTCAAACATACAGAAAATTACAGAAAATAACAAAAATTTTTCTATACCCACCCATTTTCTATACCCAACTCTATCAAATTCTAACAAAATGGAAGAGAGTACAGTAAGTAAAAACACAAATTTCATAGCCAGATTACCCAGGTTCAAATCTCACCTTCTCCATTTACTTACTTTGGGTAGTCTAGGTCTGGTTATTTAACTTCTCTTTCTGGCATATACTGAGTGCCCCATACTTGCTAGCCCCCCCTTTTTTTTACTTCTTTCTCCCACCCCTATTTATTTTGCAATACATTCTTCAGTTTGCTTTATTTCTTTTAAAGTTTTATTTATTTATTTTGAGAGAGAGAAAGAGAGCACACACAGGAGCACACAGAGGAGAGGCAGAGAGAAAGAGAAGGAATCCCACGCAGGCTCTGTGCCCCACTTTGGGGCTCAATCTCACAAGATTATGACTTGAGGCAAAATCAAGAGTTGGACATTTAGCCGAGCCACCCAGGTGCCCCAACATTCTTCATATTGCTCTTAAAGAAATAAAACAAAACAGAAGTTTCCAAACTCATTGCCTTCCCAGCCCTCCTAGAAATTAACCACTATCTTGACTCGGTTGTTAATCCTCCTATGGTGTTTTATCTTAGTGCTACCTCTGTATGTATCCATAAATAGAATAGAGCATGGTTTCAAATATTTTCAGATGCACACAAATGATATTATTATATACACATCATTCTGTAATTTGCTTTATTTGATCTACATTCTGTATTTTTAAAATATGGTTATATCCTGTATATTAGTATATTCTATATATCATTTCACTGATTTTTAACTCTGGTACATTACTCCATTTCACAAATAAACCACAATGTATTTATCCGTTATCCTACTTGTGGACACATATGCCAATACATTTTTCATATTTGTAAACAACGCTTTCATGTCTTTCTTTTATGATCAGGAACAAGACAGGAATGTCCACTCTCAGCACTGTTACTTAACAGAGTACTGGAAGTCCTAGCCAAGCAAAAGGCATGCAAATCACAAGGCAGAAGTCAAACTCTCACTGTTTGCAGATGATATGATACTGTATATAGAAAACCAAAAAATTGCTAGAACTGATACACAAATTCAGTAAAGTCATAGGATACAAATTCAATATACAGAAATCTGTTGCCTTTCTATACATCAATAATGAAGCAGCAGAAAGAGAAATCAAGGAATGAATCCCATTTATAATTGCACCAACAACTGTAAGATACCCAGGAATAAACCTAAGGAAAGAGAATGAATTCTTGCCATTTGCAACAATGTGGATAGAACTAGAGTGTATTATACAAAATGAAATAAGTCAGTCAGAGAAAGACATACCATGTGATTTAACTCAAAAGTGGAATTTAAGAAACAAAACATGAACATAGGGGGAAAAGAAAGAGAGAGGCAAATCATAAAACAGATCGTTAACCATAGAGAACAGACAGGGTTGCTGGGGGGAGGTGGGTGGGGAATGGGTTAAATGGGTGTTGAGTATTCAGGAAGACACTTGTGATGAACACTGGGTGCTGTATGTAAGTGATAATTCACTAAATTCTACTCCTGAAACTAGTATTGCACTATATGTTAATTAGCTGGCATTTAAAGAAAATGTGAAGCAAATAAATAAACAAGTAAAATAAAAATAAAACAGATGAAAAATCTCAAATCAACAACCAACTTAACATCTTAAGTAACTAAAACAATAAAAAAACCAAAGCCCAAAGCTAGGAGAAGGAAATAATAATAATACAGATAAATAATAATAATAAAGATTCAAATAGAGATAAAGAAATAGAGAACAGAGAAGCAATAGAGAGCATCAATAAAACTAAGAGCTGATTCTTTGAAAGATCAACAAAATTGAAAAAATAACTCTAGTTAGATTAAGAAAAGAAAAAAGACTTAAATAACTAAAATCAGAAATTAAAAAAAGAAATGAAAGAGGAGATATTACTACCAATGTTATGAAAGTAAAAATATGTTTAAAGTGTGCAATAACACGGGCGTCTGGGTGGCTTAGTCAGTTAAGCGTCCAACTTTCACTTAGGTCACGATCTCGCTGTTCGTGCGTTCGGGCCCCGCGTAAGTCTCTGTGCTGACTGCCAGCTCAGAGCCTAGAGCCTGTTTCAGAGTCTGTGACTTCCTCTCTCTCTGACCCTCCCCTGCTCACGCTGTCTCTCTCTCTCCTAGAAATAAATAAAACATTAAAAAAATTAAAAAAAAATTAAAAAAATAAAGTGTGCAGTAACAATTATATTCCAAAGACTTGGATAACCTCATTTATAGGACAAAATCTGAGAAACATGTGACCTACCAAAATTACACTATGAAGAAATAGGAAATCCAAATAGACCTATGACTAGTAGGGATTGAATCAGTATCAAAAACGTCTCAACAAGGAAAATCTCAAAAGCCGACGATTTCACTGGTTTTAAGAAGAATTATCACCAATCCTGCTCAAACTGTTAGAAGAAATTAAAAAGGAGGGAACATTTCTTAACTCATTCTATGAGGCCAGCGTTACTGAAACCAAAGCCACATAAAGACACTACAAAAAAAAAATACTACAGACCAATACCCCTTATGAATATTGATGCAAAAATTCACAACAAAAAATACTAGGAAATCAAATTTCACAGTATATTTTAAAAATTATATAACAAGGCCAAGTGAGATTTATTCTTGGAATATAAGAACAGTTTAATAAACAAAAATCAATAAATGTAAGATACCACATTAACCAAATGAAGGGAGGTAAAAAGCACATGATCATCTCAATTGATGCTATAGAAATATTTGACAAAATGAGAAGAGTGATATTATAACATATCCTATAAAAATTAAAATAGAAATAAGGAAATATTTTGAACAACTTCATGCCAGTACATTTTACAACTTAGATCAAATGGGCAAATCTGTGAAAAACACAAACTATGAAAGCTCATTCAGGGAGAAATAGACAATGAGAATAGCTCTCCACCTATTTTTTAAATTAATTTATGGTTATGAACACTTCCACAAAGGAAAAATCAGTCCTAGGCAAACCATAAGAGACTCTTAAATACTGAGAGCAAACTGAGGGTTGGTGATGGTAGGAGAGAGGGGAAAGTGGATTATGGGCATGAAGGAAGGCACTTGTTGGGATGAGTACTGGATGTTATTGGAAAACCAACTTGACAATAAACTATAAAAGACCAAAAAAAAAAAAAAGAAAAAGAAAAGATCAGTCCCAGATGATTTTGCCCACTGGCAATTTTGCCAAACATTCAATGAAACTGTAAAGCCAACTCTATACAAAATATTTTTAAAAAATAGAAAAGGAGGGAGTGCCTTCCCACTTACTCTATGAGTATTACCCTGATTGAAGGAGAGAAAGAAAAAGCAAAAACAATAGGAAAAAAATAGAATAGCCTATTTCAATATTCCTCATGAACATAGAAAAATCTTTAACAAAATGTTAGCAAATTGAATTCAGTATATAAGAAAGATATACATGATGACCAAATGTTTCCCACCCCCACCCCCACCCCAAAGACAATGCTCATTCAGTATTCAAAAATCAATGTAATTTTCAATTAGTACACTAAAGGAGAAAAGAACATATAGTGATTACAATGATTGCAAACAAAAGGCTTGAAAGAATTCAACATTCATTCATAAGAAAATCTTTCAGGAAACAAAGAATAGATGGAAACTGGAAACTTCCTCAATCTGATGAACGATGTCTACCCAGAGCCTAAACCTGTAATCATTACTAATTGCAAAATAGTGAATGCTTTTCCTCCTAAGAGGAAAGAGGAGGCATGCATGTGTGTTCTTACCACATTTATTCCAGAGTGTATTGGGGAAGGAAGAGGCCACATGTAGACACATTAATACATAATCTTAGCTGAGCTATTTGCCAGTATCAAAAGCCAGCCACATGACTGATTCAACTTGCATGTCTATCCCTATTAAACCTTTATTTTTTTTATGTTTATTTTTTATTTTTGAGAGAGAGAGCATGTGTGCATGTGAGCATGGGGGAGGGGCGGAGAATAGGAGACACAGAATCCAAATCAGACTCCAGGCTCTGAGCTGTCAGCACAGCGCCTGATGCAGGGCTCAAACTCACCAACCGGAGATCATGACCTGAAACGAAGTTGGCCGCTCAACCTACTAAGCCATCCAGGAACCCCTTAAATCTTACATGTCTCCAGTCCTAGCCAGTATTTGGTGGCGACCTCATGATCAACTCCAAGGAAGAATCACTCAACTGAGCCAAGTCTATCCATAGAAATGTGAGACAAATGAAAACAAAAGTGTTGTTTTGGACCACTAAATTTTGAGGTTGTTTGTAACTCAGCAATTGACAGCTAAAGTAAAATTATTTATAATAGCAAAAACAAATCAAACAATAGTACTTAGAATAAACTTAATGAACCTCCAGAGTATTGCTGAGACATTAAAGAAGCCTGGACATGTTGCAGTTTCCTGTCTGTAGGCATCCAGCAAGTGCTAAAAAATGCAGCCTCTCTTTTCCATGTTCCCAATAGGTGAACCAGTCTGTGGGAAACCTTTGCAATGAACATATAGTTCTTTCTAAAGTCAGCTTCTAGAACAACACTCTATTTCCATTTCCCTGTCCAAGGAAAGATTCTCCAAAGATCAAGATAGAAGATCTGCAATCTTTCTTCCTTCCAAGAAGATGAATGGAAGCTCTAGAGTTTTCTCTACACTACAGAAAGACTATATAAAAAATCCATGCCCTTTAATAAAATGATTTCTACTCCCCAATCTGAATTCAGTTCCTAGGGGTTCACTCCACTGGGAACATAACACAGCCCAGAGCTGCCTCAAATCAGCATTGTGTGAGACATGTCAGGAAATACAGTCAGCCACCAATAAGCCCAGAAATGCTATGTGGTGTATTTAGTACCTCAGACACACTGCCATCTTCCAATGTATCATTGTTTGAATGCATCACTCTTTTTCAGCACTTATTCTGTGGTGAAAACCTGGATATCTACCTTATTTAATTCCTTACAGGAACCTTTTTATTTTTCTTTCAAATCCCAAAGTTGCAGAGATTCCCAACCACACTAAGAAGGTATTTTTATTCTCATTTTTTTCATATAGGAAAACTGATTCATAGAATCTGGGACCTATGTTCTATCTGAATTTGAGGTTTTTGCTTGGTTCACCTCCACTTTGCCTTTGCTTGCTTTTATCCCTGTTTGCTTACTTATCTGTGTCTTCCATTAGACTGTCAGATTCAGTTCAAAGACTCTGCCTTATTAATTTTTATATCTCTAGGAAAGAAATAGCATAGTGCTTAGCTCTTAATCATTATCCGCAAAATGGCATTTAAAATTTGGATGAGAAATTGTATCATACCTATCTTAGTGTAAGTATTATCTCCCTTAACCAGGCTGTCAGATCCAGGAAGGAAGGGGTCACATTTTACACACCTTTGTATTCTCTGTGCCTTGTGTGATGACTGACACACAGTAAATGTTTCATAGTAGAATAAATGACAGATATAGGTTCACCCAATTGCCTTGGCCTTCACATAACTGGCAGTGGAACTCCCAAAAGAGCTATAGACAGCAGTAAGGGTATTAATGAAATAAGATTCTGTGAATAATTTAGTAATTAACATTGCCTACATTTGCATTCATTTGTATAATGCTTCTTAGCTTATGAAATGCTTCCACATCCATTTTCTAACATGAACTTCACAATATTTCTGTGAGGTACACAAAGCAAGTGTTATCAGCATTTTATAGATGAGATGCTCTGTCTTGCCTAATGATACAGAACTAGAAAGTGGTGATGCTGGATACAATAGTCAGCTTTCCTGTCTTCCTATGTGGAGTTCTTCCTACTGGAACACCTTTCACCGAGGTGAATAACTAAACATTCATTTTGGAATCCAGCCATTTATAGCTGTGAGCTGGCAGTCGGGTCTTAAGATTTTGAATTTCAGTATATTCTTTTGTAAAACTGGAATAGTTATTCTTCACCTCCCTCCCCCAACATGAGTTCTTTTTATTAAAATGTTCACTATTAATACTAATGTATATAAATATAGTTTAATATATTGTGATAATATAACTAAATTATAACGTTAGAATAATATCCATGTTATTAAAAGAATCATTTTTATTTTTATTAAAAAGAAAAGTACAAAGATGATAAAATAATGAGTAGATACAGTGTGAAAGTACTAAAATTCTGGATATAACTATCAGGAAGAAATAAAGAAATCTTCCCAAAGAGAAGCAGAGAGATTTCACAAGTGATGTCTTTCCTAAATTCTGCTTCTTGTTTCCTTCCTAAGCCTGGGAGTTCAGCGGGGTCAAGTCGTCTGCTCTCCCAAAGCAGCCCTCATCAATAATTTAGGGACCCTCCAGCATCAGGCCTGGCCAGCTCTCTCTGCTCTGCAGTCCAGGATTTGAACTGCATTGCTGCTGCCGTAACCTAGGTCTTCACTAAACATTAAGAATGCCTTTGGCAATTGTGTAGAGTTATGTAAACTACCTCACAAATCCAAAAGGGGAAGCTGCTTTGGACAGTTCTTCAGTGAGATTTCCAACTACCAGACAAAAGTCACATTTATATGCTAGTCACCAGCATGACGTCTGGATTAACAATATACTGCCTTAGGATATTATAGACACGTGTCGGATGGTTTTTCCAGCTCAAGGCTAGTTCTAGACAAAATTTTATTAACCTCTTAGGGTTTTTAGGGTGTTCAAATCTAATTTGCAAGAACACATGAAGTCAACAGGATTGTGAAAATGTCGGAAGTACCTTGCTGAGGACAAATGCATACGGGTCAAGTGGTGAGCCTGAGTCCTCCTGACTTTCCAGCTACCTCCAACATAAATTCACAACTCCAACCAACAGCTCTGTTCACTGACTTTCAGCACCCTTGCCACTTTTCTGTGCCTGTGATTATGCTCACTCAGACCATGCACCTAGAATATCTTTCCAGCTCCTCTCTGACCATAAAAATAATGCCTGCCATCTATTATTATCCAGCAGGGTGCATCCACCCCCCACATTTATGTCCCTGAAGGATTTTTGTCTCCATTTTACAGATGAAGAAACAGAGGCTCAACAAAGTTAAGCATTGTATTCAAAATATACAACTAGTGATAGAACTAAAATTTAAACTCTGATCTGTTTTATTTAACTCAAACCCATGCTCTTCCCACTATTCCTATTCTCTCAAGACCAGCTCAAAGTCCACCTCCTCCAGAAAGTCTTCTTTTTTTTTTTTTAATTTTTTTTTTTAATGTTTTATTTATTTCCAGGAGAGAGANTCCTCTTCCCTAACCATTGGCTACTCATCAGCACATTTTGTCTGGTGGTGACTCTTGGTCTTTAACGGTATTTTCTACTAAACCATGAAATTATTGAGGACAGGACATCCTCCTGTTATTTCTTGTACATTTTACCCATCACCCACTGTTTTTTATCGCATCAAAATGAACATTTTTGGTGAAGACAAACATCCTATTTCATCTTTGCCTACTTTAGTAGTGCTGTGTACACAGTAGACAACTGGAATTTGGCATGAATTTAAACTGGATTCAGACGAACTATCCATCTGAAAGATGAAATAAACTAGGATACAAAGAGGTTAAGAGCCCAAATTCTTACATAACTTTTCTGACAGTTAGATCTCTTGATTCACTAACCAATGGATTTTGCCATTATACCTAAAGTGGCTATTTAACTTATTGCCCAGACTAGGATATTTTTAAAAGCCAAAAGGAACAATATTAAAAATTGTTGGGACAATAGGTGTAAAACAGGATGTATCATCACCTAATTATTTATCACTATCTTTACCAATGGCAGTTACAGTTGTATATGCTTATACATAGTGCTTATAATGTGCCAACTACTATTTTGAGATTATAAATATTAGCTATAACATAGATATAGATATTATATATTATATATAGGTATAGATAGATATATATCAATTATATATGTATATGTGGATAGATAGATAGATAGATAGATAGATAGATGATAGATAGATATAGATATATCAATTTATTTAATCTCTCTAAACAAGTACCATTGTACAGATGAGGAAACTGGGGAACAAAGAAGGCAAATGACTTGCTTAAAGATATACATCTATTAGATATTGGTGCTAAGATTATTCACTGTGTCTCTCCTCTGGACTTCAGTTTTCCACCTAAAATTCATGGATTTTAGGCTACTTTTTATAGAAGTCTACTAGCATGAGATTCTATCCTGGATGAATATGGTTTTACTTCAGGGTTTAGCATGGCCTAGCACCTAATGTATCAAGAGACAAAATTCATCTTGATCTCAGTCCAAGGGACAGTTCTCCTTGACTTTTGAGGGCCTTGGTGAAAACAGGCCAGCTTACTCACAACATCCTATGAAATTGGTACAACATCTCCAATTTCAAATGGGAAAGGAAAACCTGGAAGGTTAAGTGACTTACCCAAAGTCAGGTTAGTCCATGGAAGAGCCAGGATTGAGACCTTGTCTATCTAACTCCAAAGTTGTGATCATTGTACTCCAGCAATCGGGCACAGAAATGTCACCTTAACTATCAAACAAAGCTTGGTTTTACACCATCTTCAGTTTCATGACTCAGTAGCTCTATGGCTCTGAAGTACATGCATCTAGGGGTGCCTGTGTGGCTCATTTCGTTAAGTGTGCAACTCTTGATTTCAGCTCAGGTCATGATGTCACAGTTCATGAATTCAAGCCCCACATGGGACTCTGTTCTGGCAGCATGGAGCTTGCTTGTGATTCTCTCTCTCTCTCTCTCTCTCTCTCTCTCTCTCTCACGGCGCCTCCCTTGCTTGCATGCTCTCCCTCCCTCTCTCTCTCTCTCTCTCTCAAAATAAATTTAAAAAGTACTAGCATCTGGTATGAAAAAGAAGCACTATTGTGGGGGTTCAAGGGAAAGGTAAGAAGAGAATTCCACTCAATTCAAACAACTTTACTAGCTATCCCCTTCCTACTGCTCACACATACTTAGAAACTAGATATAATCAAGGTGTTTATGAATACAACACAAAAGTATACTGCTAAATTTCTGAGGCTCCATGGTTGCCAGGGAAACAATAACTTCTCACTCACAGGGAAGCTTCTTGGAGAGATGTGACTCAGAGATGCTAGGAACTGGAGTCTTTACAGAGAAACTGTCTACAGGAAGCATATAGGGACATCACTACACACCCCTCCCACTTGAATTTCCCAAAGTGCATCCCTATATCCTAACTACCCTCGCTGCACTAATGCTGGGATATGAACCTCTCTACTGCTCTTCAGTTTGCTGAGGACCAGGGGTCCCAGCCTAGTCTGGTTCTTTTAGAATTCTTCTCCCATCGTAGCACTAGGCATCAGAAGTAGCACAAAAGGGGCACTTTGGGGGATAAGTAGGGCCTTCAGACACAGACCCCGAACTACCTCTGTGAGCCTATCTTAGACCTTATTCCATTCCTGATGTTCTTTGTTGTTGGCTTCTCACTCCCATTTCCATTTATGTTCCAGTTCCCTGTCTGCTCTGGCCTGCAACATGTGTTCCACTCTTGGATGTCTCTGCATCCCCTCACCTAGTATTCTGCAAGCCAGCCTTTCAGGATAACAGTGTTCTCCCTGGCCCTGCTTTCATCCCAGCTCTCAGAAACATGTCTCCTGGGGTCTAACCTTCCAGGTAACCCTTACCCTCTTCCCAGTAGCTAAATGTCTACTGCCATGGACTGGAGTCAACTCACCAATAGGATCCTAATAGTCACAATTTCAGCTCTCAGCATGATGACATCCTCCCCACTCTGCTCTCATCAGGTGGACAGGAAGCCCTTGTTGGAAAACCCTCTGCAGGGGGTACTTCCTGTCAACCACTGCCACACTGCTCTGACTATCAAGAGTATCCCTTCATTGGTGCTGGACTCTTCATGGGTGCTAGAAATCTTAAACATAGTCCTTTCTATGCCTACATCATCTGCCCAGAGACCTACACAGTTTGAACTGAGCAAGCACCAGTGTACATCTTTTGCACTGCATCAAGGTTTTAAAAACCCTGCGAAATATATTAGATCCACTTTAGCTGTAACTCCAAAGAAAGGAGTTTATGGGGAGGGGAGGTTTAAGCCCAGGAGGGATTCTTTTGGTCCATGGAACTTCTCACCAAATCTCCAGCCATCATTCCAAGTTGATGCTCTTTTCTGCTTTCCAGACAGATAAGCCTATTTCTGAAGCCTAACACACAGAAGCAAAATACTGACTATACAGCCAGAATCACTAACCTCCTTCACGGTCAGCCTCGAAGAAGCTTCTGCAGACGCTCCAGCTGGCTCTTCAGCACACAGGCCAGAAGGACTAACAACCATTTAATGAAACCTTATCCTGGTCAAATGTAAAGTCATCTCATTCACTATTCACGGATTAGTTAGGCCGAATGAAATTTTGGCCAGAAATTTTCATTTTCATTTTTAAAGATTATGACCACCTGACCATACACACACACACACACACAAATACAGCATTTTAAATAAATCTCCAATAATGGTTTATGCATCCATCGCACAGAAGACTGATTAGGTATAGACCATGTTTGATGGAATTAGCATCTAATCATAAGACCCTATCCCAAAATATACAGCTGAAAACACAGATGGGAGAATAAGAGTCTATGGAAAGACAAAATGAAAGCAGAGCCTTGATGTCTCCAGTTTTATCCTAAGAAAGCACATGTTGTTACAATTTTTAGTCACCAATGGAATGCAGGCTTGTCTAAAAGAAAAAAAAATACATATATATATCTGTGTGTGTGTATATACACACACACACATATATATGAACTAGTTAGCTACATATATTAACTAAATATATTTATTAACTGGTTGTTAACTAGTTAGTCATATACACTAACTAAATATATATGTGTATATTTAGTTATTACATATAATTAACTAAAACCTGAGCCATCTTAGGCACTTAGGTCTTTTCTCCAAGACAGTGTAGACTAAAGGGCAGATGCCCTGACCAGGCACAAAGTTTCAACAAATTAGCTCCACTTCCCCCTTTCACCCTTTAGGTTCACCCTGTCCTGAGCACCTCACCACTCTTCAACATGATTAAACTTCAACATGACTAAATCCACATGTCTGGGCCAGACCCAACCATCCTACAAGGCTTCCCATCTTTGCCCTTCCCAATTCTTCCCAGTTGTGAATGCCCAACTGCAATCCCTCCTCACTGAGGAAAACTTCCAAAATAAATTCAGCTCCCCAAATCCCCCCTTATCTTCACCTGTAGCATATATAGCCTGAGTCAGTATATTAGAAATAAATCTACGCTTCTTTAGCACATTCTCTTAGATCATTGTCTCATTTAACTCCTGCATCTCCTAACTTAAGACTGATCTCACTCACTTTCAAAGAGTTAGTCATTTCACACCCGCTAGGACGGCTACTATCAGAAAAACATAACAAGTGATGGTGAGGAGTGGAGAAATTAGAACCCTTGTGCACTGTCAGTGGGAATGTAAACTAGTACAACCACTGTGGAAACCAGTATGTCTATTTCTCAAAAAATTAAATATAGAAACACCATATGAACCAGTAATTCCACTTCTGGGTGTATATCTAAAAGAAGTGAAAGCAGGGTCTCAGAGAGATAGTTGTACACCCACGGTCATAGCAACATTATTCACAACAGCTAAAATATGGAAGCAGCCCAAGTGTCCATCAATGCGTGAATGAATAAGCAAAATGTGGTATGTACTTGCAATGGGATGTTACTCAGCCTTAAAAAGAAAGGAAATTCTGACACATGTTACAACATAGATGAACCTAGAGGACATTATGCTAAGTGAAATAAGCTAGTTACAAAAAGACAAATATTGTAGGAGTCCACTTAAATGAAGTACTCAGAGTAATCGAATTTAAACAGACAGAAAGAATGGCAGGGGATGGGAGAGGGGAGAATGGGAAATTATTGGTCAATCACGATGGAATTTCAGTCTTGCAAGATAGAAGGAGCTCTGAGGCTAGATGGTGGTGGCAATTGCACAGCCATGTGAGTGTACTTAATGTCACTAACCTCTACACTTTAAAATGGTTAAGAGGGCAAACTTTATTTATTTGTATTTTATCACAACAGCAAGGAGAGAGAGAGAGGGAGGGAGAGAGAAAAGTCTCAGGCAGAAGGGAAAAAAATAACATTCTTAATGTCTCCTGTACTAGGTAACTCTCATAGATTATCTTTTTTAATCTTTGTAGCAACTTTGCTTTTAACTCCATGTTTTGTTATGCCCAGATCGCGATCTCCCCAAAATGCCAAGACCACCAAGGAGTCCGAGTCACGTATGCAAAAGCAAAGGGCATTTATTCGGGCTTAAGCTTGGGCTCCCAGACCTCACCAACGCAGTGGATCCTTGCTGAGAGCCCCGAACAAAGGCAGAGTAGGATTTTTACGGGGTTTGTGACGGGGGAGTTACAGAAGTTGTGACATGGGAACAGTGATCCAATCATAATTATTCAACATCATTGACAGCGGGTTTAACCATACACATTGTCTAGAGTATTCGTTACTTTTGGCGGGATCCAATTACAACATTTAGTGTACCTTTAAATTCAACCAATTACAGAGTGAGCCTAGGGTCTTGTTCGGCGACTAACGGGTTAACTTTAACATTAGGTAACAGGGTCCTATCTATAGTTTCTATCTATAGGCCTCTCCCTCAGTAATGTGTAGGGTGGTCGCTGGCCTTCCCTGATTGGGTGTTGCAAGGGTGGTTTCTCCTGCCTTGGGCAATGTGTAACTGCCTGATAGTTTCGGGGAAGCTGAAACTTAGGCCTTCTAGTTTAGAGGGGAAACTTAAAGACTGTCATGAAGTCAGTTTGGTTTAGACTTGTGTCCTTACAGTTTCAGATGAGTAAATGAAGTTGAGGCTGAGAAGGTCAGTAATTTTTCCTAGGTTTTCCAACTAGCAGGAAACACAGATAGGAAAATAGGTCTATCTGACCTACAACCACTGCTCATATTTTACTCTTGAACATTCCTTCATCACTTCACATACAGCTTCATCCTCTGGAGACAGAGGAATGTACCTAAGATGGTGGTTTCTCCTTATTAGCATAGCCAAATCTAAAGTAAGTGCTTCTTTTTTTTTTTCTTTTCTTTTTTGGCACAAAAATGTGATTTTATTAAATCAATGGGACAGGACCCATGGTCAGAAAGAACTGCCCTGGGGTTGTGAAGAGTGACTGATTATATAGGATGGAGTTGGAGGAGGTAAAGACAAAACCGAGGATTTCAAAAGGACTTTCAAATGCTAAGAGGACTAGTAAGATACCAGAGGCCCAGCTATTGCCAGGCTAAGCACTAACACTAAGACGGTAGGGAGTTCCTGCAGAAATGTTTTACTTTGGCTACCTCAAGTATTTGTCGATGGGCTGCAGGTTATAAAGAATTTAATCTTATTTATATTTTTGTTTTGACTCTGTTTCCCACATCACCATGGAGGGGAATGCGATGTTAGGGCTCCAGAAAATTGAGTCTATGGGTTTCTGGAGGTTAGACTATTGATAAGATTGCCTTTTACTTATAATTTACTGAGATATTCTTAAGTGTTTCCTGAATTGATTCTCCTCTTTGCTTCCTGAGAGAGAGAAAGGACCAGAACTGGAGGCAGCCTTGGTGTCATTTTTACCTGAGGTTACTGAACTGGACTCAGGACAAACCTGTGATCAGCCAGGCTGCCTGGAGGTGCCCTTCTCCACTGCAATCTACTATCTGACAGAAAGAATCTATTTTAGGATTTTCCATGTCTGCTCTGATTCTGAGTAATGCCTGAGACTTGTTATCTAGCAATTAAGCAAGAATAGATGGGAAATTGTATTTACATTTTCCACACTGTTGAGCTCTCTATACCTAACCCTGAATACTTAATACGGTGCTGAGTTATGATTCATCAGGGAGTGATGGTTTTATTTATAAAAACAAAGCTTAACTCTCAGTAGGATGGTTATCTTTAAAGAGAAAATAGAACATGCATTTTTAAACTGCCAACGATGAAAATGAAAAATAAATGATTTCCATTCCTGAAAGCGAGACTTTTCAGAGCATTCTTCTCTGGCTTCTCAACCTTTACCAAAATAATAATCGTACTAATTTCTCATTTTCATTTGACTTGTCACCCATTTGGAAAGCCCTTGCCCTAACAGCCATATGCCCGAAGTCTAATTGTCCTTCAAGGTTCAGCCCCATTCCATTCTTCCATGAAGACTTCTCTGACCAACTCCCCATCTCTCTTCCTTCCCGAGGCCACCTCCTGCCATTTAACTTGTCTAGCAGTCCGCACAGTATTCATAGCTCTTCGGTTTTCTCTGCTATTTATCTACACTTCACACTTCCCTCTAAACTGGGTAAGACTTCAGAGTAAGAGGTATTATTTCTCTGAACCATAGCCCAAATCATATGTAGTCAGTCAATCAGTATGTATTGTCAACATATATTGCATATATTGCATTTATTATGCTTCACTTATGTATATATAGAATTTAAAGTTTAAATATATCCAATTTCCTTTAGAATATAGGGCAGAAGAAGGTCTACAGCTATTGTCAGTAATGTGGTTTTCAAAAGGCTGCCAGTTTTACTTGGAAGAACTATTTATGGTGAAATGTCCTCTAATGTATTTATATCAATGGACCCAAAAGAAGCTGGGACAAGCACAGACAAGGGTGAACAGGATGTGGTGGTTCCTGGGAATGCTGGTAGCTTCCATTTTTAAGGTTCTTCTAATGCTAAGGGCATGTGCTTTGAGGACATGTGGCTACCTGATTAAAATTAACTCCCCACAGATGAAAACAATATTTAATTATCAGTGCTTTTCTTCCTTGCCATGTTCGAGATAACAGAAAAAAACTCTGTTTCTATTAAATTCTGATTCTAGTACAGTGCTTCTCAACAAAGTTTCAGTTTAGAATCATCTGGAGTGATTTGGAGAAACACAAATTCCCCAGCCTTCCCTCCAGAGATTTGCACACAATTGGTCTGGGCATCGGTATCTGCTAACAGCTCCCAAAGTGATGTTAAAGTGCATCTAGAATTAAGAACCACTGATATAGTGTTTGATTTATTGATTCCTCACTCTGAACCTACCCTAAGTGCCAAAATAATTAAAGGTAAAAAATCCAGACTCCATTCCACTGCAGAAAAATTGGAATGTATTAGGTTGTAACAGAAAGGGTATAATAGTAAAAGATATGGGATGGGATGGGCAAAAGTGTCCAATGACATTTCCAAAAGTCTGGGTACCTTGGGTCCTAGGCAGAGCCACACTGTGGCTGCTAGGATCAATACCTACTAAATAACCCAGAAAATACCTCTCTGCTAGGAGGATGACAGTCACTACCCTCTGACACATCACTAGACATTTCAGTCTTCACTGCTTGTGAGAGATGGGAAGTTGAAGCCATGTAAAACCAGTTCTTGTCAAAAGAGGAAAGCCCATTTCTGGCATCAAGTATTCACTTGAGCAACTGTAACAAGTTCAAAATTGGGAGAAGAAATGGAAGCATATAAAGTGTGACTTTATGAGCAATCACAGATTTGTGGTCGACCAAACCATCATCAGAAGCAGCAGAAGGGATCCCTACCTGCAACATGGAGGTAAATTAACCTCCCTAAGGGTAGGTTGAAATCTTCCAGAAAGAAGAATAGACTATTCTCTTGTTGCATGATATAAATCACCATTTAGGTTTAGAGTCCATTAACAGTTGACTTGCTTACAAGGGATCTGTTGATTATAAGGGGAAAACATAAAGTGCATTCAAAGTGGGGCATTCTGTAGGTAATATGATTAAAAGGAACATATTTCAACTCAAAACATATTCAAGATGGGGGACTTTTAGGATATAAAACAGCAGCATTTCCCATGGCAGTCAAAAGCCCACCAGACCATATATCCTCTGGTGTAAAACTGCCTCTACACACCCCTCAAGCACCTAAAATTCAGCCAGTGAAAGACTGAGCCCAACAAACCTCCTAATATTGTCAATCTTTAATGGTAGTGCTTTCCAGCAGCTTACGCTATAAGCCTTAAGCTTACCTTGATTCTTCTTCATTCCCCCTTTTTTTCCAAACCATGTCCAATTGCTTAACAAGTTTTACCAGTTTTCTTTTTATCTCCACTACTACAGCCTAGTTCAAGGTAGGCCTCTATCATTGCTTATATTTTTTTTAAACTTTTTTTTAATGTTTTATTTATTCTTGAGAGAGAGAAAGACAGAGTGTGAGTAGGGGAGGGGCAGAGCGAGAGAGGGACACAGGATCTGAAGCAGACTCCAGGCTCTGAGCTGTCAGCACAGAGCCATATGCGGGGCCGGAACTCACAAGCCATGAGATCATGACCTGAGCCAAAGTTAGACACTCAACCCACTGAGCCACCCAGGCACCCCTATCATTGTGTATCTAGATAATGTGTTGTCAAACCACAACCTGAGACCAAATCTTGACCTCAACCTGTTTTTATAAATAAAAGTTTTATTGGATGACAGCTACACACATTCACTTACAGATTGTCTAGGACTGCTTCCAAGCTATAATAACAGAGTCCAGTAGCTGCAACACAAACTATATATGGCCCAGAGAGGCAAAAATATTTACTAGCTAACCCTTTACATAACAAGTTTGCTAATGCCTGGTCTATGTCATTGTGCCCCTACATCCAAACCATCCCTCACACTGCTAATGGAATAGTCTTTCAAAAATACAACTCTAATCACGTCCCTCCATCACTTAAAAGCATGTAATGGTTCCTCATTAAAGTTAGATACAAATTGTCAGCTTGCATGCAAGATCCTTCACTATATCTTTTCACTCAGTCCCAGTCTCCCTCAGCTCCTTTATTCTTCTCTGGACTAGGCACAATAGCTTTGTCTCCTAGGGAAATGTATGTTCCAATTTGACATGAAGATCATGTAAGCATGTTTCAATCCAAAGAGGGCTTGTTAGATCATCATTTCAATAAAGCCAACTCTGCCTTGAAGAAATTTACTTTCCAGTTTGTTTTACTTTATCATAAAATGGCCCAGCTAAGGAAAGGGATCAGAAGGCTTTAAGAGAGGCAGACCTTAAATGGAAGGAGTTCATCATATTAGAGATTAGGGGAGTGCTTCCAGAGGCAATCCTTTGAACAAAGTTATGTAGTTATTTTTAAAAGGGAGGGGAGGCAAGATATGCATGAAAACAAGAAGTTTGCTGTGGTGAATAGCCCCAGATGAAGATATAAAGGGAGTTAATGCCATAGTACAGACTTGCTATACATCTATTATCAGCCAAACATCAGATGGTGGTAGGTTTTTAGAAATCACTCCACACATGAAAAACCAATCCATGATTGCTAAGCAGGGAAATGTCAGGATTAGGTTTTCTTTGTAAAAAGAAAACTGGTGACAGTAAGAAATAAATGGAGAAAAACATAAAAACAAATAATCCAGTATGGAAATACTTACAATAGCCCAGTGAAAAATAAAAAAAATAATTTTGAACTTGGGTAGTGGCAGTTGAGACCAGAAATGAAATGAGCAATCAACAGGGTTTGGGAACTCTGGATAAAGGAACGAATACTAAATCTAAGGCCTCTAGTTTGTACAGTTAACTCACTGGATAATGGGACTTGTAGTTAAAATAAGGATTCAGGAGAAGGAGCTGGTCTAGAAGGCAAGTGGAAGGTGCAGATAAGTTTCATTTATATATGTTAAGTCACATGCTTAACTGGCACTGGAGATTACCTAGGTGGATCTACCAAAGATGTGGTTAAAATGTGTACCTGTCCATCCAATGAAAACCTGAGGCTAGAGACTAAAATATCATAATATACTATAGATGATCATCACAGATAGTTGAGACAAGTGAGCATCAAGAGTAAACCTTATTTGAGACTTAATTCCTAAGTACAAGTGAAAGTGAAATAAAGTGTGGAAGTGGCAGAAACCCTGAGGGAATGGAACCATCTTATCTTGGGTTCAAGGTTGCCCCCCAAGAGGGAAGTCATGAGCATCTTGGTTCATGTTGATTTCATGGGCCACAGGAAAAGAAACTGTAAACTAATTCAGAGGAAGGAAAATTCTGACTGTCTCTACCAGAAATAGAACTGAGGAGAATGACACCGCTCAGAAATTAAGTTCAGGATGTTTTTTAAGATAACCCACAAATAAAGAAAAGGGAGGGGTATCTTATGAGGAAATGTTGACAGAGGCGTATTCCTGAGTATGTCAAAGTCATCATGGATGTGAGTAGATCTGGGAAGCTGAAGAGATGCAAAATACCCACATGCAATGAAAAGGTGGGTGCAACTCTGCCTCCTGGGGACATCCTCACTTTGCTAAAATAGGACCAGGAAGCAGACTAGTGAGATCTATCTACAGGAATAAAAGCTGAGAACGGAAGACATAGTTCCTATGGTCCTATCAGGGGAGTTAGGATCTAAAAACCAAGGGGACCATGACATTGAGAACTTTGCTACTTCATCTTCCTTTCTTATTTTGGCTTTCCTTTGCCTCTTTTCTGCAGAAATCAGGAGTAAAGTCCTTATAATAACAAGGGCCTTTGTTTACTTAAGGGTGCAGTAAAGAAGGAAGGAGGTATTAGCAGACAGTCATGGTCCACATGTCAGTCTGAAGAGAAGGAACCCAAAGAGATCGAGTAGACAGGGATAGCCATTAAAGGAGAAAAATGCAGGTTGAATTTCTAGGTTTTACATGAAAGAAAGAAAGGAGCTCCTGAAATGTCAGTCTGTACCTCAGAAGATGCCAACAAAGAACTCTCATTTTATCTCAGATTTTTAAAGAGCATATTATGGAAGGTACCAAAAGGGAAATGCATCTAAGAACAAATATAGTGTGTTACATCTTTATCAGGAAGGCTGGAATTTAGAAGCCACTAAAATTTCTAGAGACAATCAAAGGGAGTAATGAAGGGTTCACCATGAGATTATGGTCAGGGAATGGCTAGATTCAACACCCAGTGTGAACAGAGGAGATAGGATAGAATTAAGGCCTGATACTCACTCAGCCTTCTCCATGAAGAATGATCTCAGTTCCTTCATTCAATAAACCTTAATCAATCATGTATTAATCATTTATTCACATAAGCTACTGTATTAGATATTCAAATAAACACACAACCTCTGAACTTCAGAGGGCTCACAATCCAAAGAAGGAGACTAAAGCCAAGTGAAGACAGGGCCCCAGACAAATACGAAGTCATGTGAGCCATCACATGGACACTGTCAGGCCCAGTCAAATCCCCTAACCCTAAAGTGTGGTATAGACCCACCGCTCATATCTCTTGAGGCACAGGAGCGATTAAGAGAGATGCCCAAAGACTAGAAATGAGCAAATGCAGTCAAAAAACAAAAAGAGATATAGGCCTATGAACGGAAGACCCAAAGCATGCGATCTTTAGACTCTGGCCCGCTAGCAGGGCCACCAGGCTAACAAGGCCAGAGGCTTCATCCTGGTTGTCTTCTGATTCTCTACTGCTGCTCCCTCCTTTGTGCTGACTCCTAGGAAAAAACTCACTCTTCCTTGTAAAGCAACAAGATGCTGTGGAAATAACAGAGGCTTTAGCAGTCAGACCAACCCCCACATCCATCCTTCACTTGTTATCTGTATGAAGTTGGCTAAATTCTTCAACCTTCCTGAAACTCCGTTTCTTCATCTATAAAAAATGGAATAAAGGTTCTGCATTCACAAGTTTGTTGTAAAGATTCATTGAGAAAATATATTTAATATTTAGTTCAGTGTCTGGTAAATAATGGCTGATCAATAAATATTATTCATTATTATTACTGCTATCCTTTTGTGTGAGATACAAGCGTCCTTGACCTGCTCCTTTCCAGTCTAGCCCCTCCATGTTTGACTAGGAATTCATACAGAAATGTTTTCCATGGAAGCTGCAGCGACTCTCAGCCAGCACGCTGACTCAGGAGATGGCTGTTTGGTGGGAAGTGGACACAAAGCTCTGGAGCCTGAAGACCTTTGTACTTCACTCCTCTTGCACACTGCCCTCTGCTGACCAAAGACGGTCCCTGCAATTGACCTTTCAGGTCCTAAGAGTCAAAATACAAGAGAGATCCTGACTCCGACTGACTTCTAGAATTAGTTGTTGATCATTTATAGCCATATGGAAATGAAGGAGATGATCACCAAGAGCCAAAATGGACTCACTAAGAAAATATCTCCTGCTAAACTACCATCATTCTTTTTATAACGGCATTATTAGTCTGATTATTAGAAAATGCATTAAATAGAATTGCCTTACAATACTTGCCAAATGTTTCCTAATAAGCTTGGAGAAAAGATGCAGAGCTATTAGCTGAAATAAAAATCAGACAGGAGGCTCCACAACATGGCTGAATAATCAAACTGTAGAATTTATGCTAATGAATCTTGAAGGTTTCTCCAAGGCTCCATCAACCATCCTATCCCACTCAACATTTTTGTAAATGACATGAAAGTAGGTAAAAGACATATTGTATTTTCCAATGACACAACATTAGGCTGAACAGTTCATGTGATACAGAGAATCCACCTTCCAAATAATCTCACAAAACTCATTTTAAGAAGTAATTACTGGGGCACCAGGGTGGCTCAGTCAGTTAAGCAAACCAGTCTTGGCTTCAGCTCTCCCTCTCTCTCTGTCCCTCCTCCATTCATATTGTCTCTGTCTCTCAAAATAAGTCAATAAACTTTAGGCGCGCCTGGGTGGCTTAGTCGGTTAAGCGTCCGACTTTCACTTAGGTCATGATCTCGCGGTTCGTGGGTTCGAGCCCCGCGTCGGGCTCTGTGCTGACTGCCAGCTCAGAGCCTGGAGCCTGTTTCAGTCGGTGACTCCCTCTCCCTCTGACCCTTCCCAGCTCACGCTGTCTCTCTCTCTCTCTCCTAGAAATAAATAAAAAACATTGAAAAAAAAATAAAATAAAAATAAATCAATAAACTTTAAAAAAAAGAAAGAAAGAATTGCTGAGTTTCTCCTATGTTCCAAGCACTAAAGACAGACAGACTGACAACCAAGGACTCTACCTTCATAGGATAAATGGCTTGTGGAAATTTAGATTTTTATTTGGAATCATCTAAATTAAAATATTGAAAATGAAGTCACTTTTTAAAATACAAAGTGCATCTATTGAAATATATATTCCACAAAGTACTAGTCTAAATCAGTGACTAAAATCACTCTTTAATCAACATCATAGGTGAAAGTCATAGAAGAATTCAAATAAAAGTAAAGGTTCCACAGAAATGTGTCACAGTTGGATCACATATGGGTAATTGTGAAATGTACAGAGATCTATGCTGACAGACTAAAGAGTGGCCACAGGCTATGACCAGAAAGGCTCTAGACATCTTGCCACAGAAAGAACAGACTTAAAAGCAAAACAAAACATGTTCGTCGCATTAGAGACAAGAAACCTAAAGAAGGAGACAATATGTGGGTGGGGGGGGGTGCCCACATGCATGCACAAGAATGGGCATATTTATGATAAGACATGAACGAGCACAGTGTTGTTTTTTTTTTTCAAACACTGAAGACATGTCATGTCCTTTACGTGATGGACTGCTGTAAATTGAGTTTTTCCTACAAGCATGCTCTCCTTTCATTGTATCTTCTAGTAATAGAATCCTCTTTCCTTTGGCAAATCTATTCTATATGGTCCAGATAGTTATGCTAGATTCTTACCCCTCCAAGCAACACCCTGCCGCTTTTGAGGTACCAAAAGACCCAAACCTGATTAGAGTCTCCAGTGGATTTTTGCTAGTAAAATTAGGCAAAAGGTGCTTCTTTTCCTCCAAGATTCCCACATTAAGGCTCTTATGAACCAAGAGCTACCAAGGATCATCTTTCTTGGATTTGAAAAAAGTCCAACAGGGAAGAAAACTAACAGAAAAAAGAACTCAGATTTAAAGAGATGAATTGCTGTGACATGGTTTGCATACCTATATTCACCCTTACCTGATGTTAGACCAATCACCAGGTCTTTTTAATAAATTATCTTTCTGTTTCAAGCACTTTTGGGGGTTTCTATTATTTACCTTAAGGGGCACCTGGGTGGCTCAGCCAGTTGAGTGTCCCAATTCTTGATTTCAGCTCAGGTCATGATCCCAGGGTCATGGGATCAAATCTTGTATCAGGCTTCACACTGAGCATGGAGCTTATTAAAGATTCTCTCTCTCTCTCACTCCGTCTCTCTCCCCCACTCATGGCCTCTCTCTCTCTCTCTCTCTCTCCATCTCAAATAAAATTTTTTAAAAACTCCTGACCATCGCTTTCACTAAACGTTATGTGCTTTACAAACTGTCTTCCTTACTCATCTTTGTAACCCAGTGCCAAGCAGAGCCTCTGGCATATAACAAGTACTCAGTAATCGTGGATTAAATTAAGTGAACCAAAATTTCAAGGAGTCTGCTTTTTTTTCCCCTCTATTAAAGCCATCTTCCTAGAGACTGCATTGTTATGGACTGAATGTGTACACTCAAAATTCATACATTGAAACCTAATCCTCAATGTTATGTTATCAGTGGATGGGACCTTTGGGGAGTTAATTAGGTTATGAGGCTGGAGCCCTCATGAATGGGATTAGTGTCCTGATAAGGGACCACAGAGAGCTCCTTGTCCCCTTCTGCCCAGTGAGGATACAATGAGAAGACAGTCTTCTGTGAACTAGAAAGCAGGTCCTCATCAGACACCAAATCTGCCAGCACCTTAGTCTTGGACTTTCTAGCCACCACAACAGTGAAAAATAAATGGTGTGTAAGTCACCCAGGTTACCGCAGTTTGGTACAGCAATCTGAATTAAGAAAAGCATGGTTCAACGTCAGCAAAAAATCTACTGCAGATGGTCTGTGTACCGGTGCCTCTGGAGAGGTAGACTGTGAACCTTTGAGGGTGGGTACTTGGGGAAAGCATCTTGTATGTGGGGTCCTTCTTGTCCAGACTCTGATTCTAGCTAATATGTACCCTCTCTGCCACTGAAAATGTCTTTGATGATGTCTTCTATCCATTTTCATTGAAATTAACTCACCTTTTGGCCTTTCCTTCATCTGCTTTATACTTTAAGGTCTATGAAACAGTAATTACTGGGAAAGGTTGGCATAAGGCAAGCTGAAAGCAAACTGAAGAAGCAGCACTGAGAGTCGAGCAATTAGCATCTCAACTCAGGTTGAGATTCTGAATGATTTACAGACAAGGTGACTTAGGCTTCCTCTCTATAAAATGGGCACGTTATCTAACAAAGAGATAGTATGTAAAGCTATTTAAAATAAGAATAAATACAGAACAGCATTTAGTTATATGTTTGAGGTCTGCCTGAAGGAATAAATACATGAGGAAAAAAGTGAAAGATGGGGAAACTATAAATATAAAATGGAATATCCAAGTCTAGAGCTGTCAAGGACCAAATGTGTAATTTACTGATCTCTAGGTAGATAACCACTGTATCAATAACATACTTTCATATTAAATGTTCTCTGTAATTAGAACATCCCAAGTTTAAATGAATTAAATCCTTTAATTCCAATATCCTCTCAATTTCATGTCTGGCTGCTACATTTTTAACTTGGACATAGCTAGACGTATAAATTTAAATCTGAACACAAAGCAAAAGTCAAAGTTCATTATAAAATGTAAGCCAGGAGGCATTTTGACCATCAAAACTGAGACTTTGAGGAGAAATCAGAAAATGTGATCCCGGATAACAATAGTTCCCTCCACACTGGCTTAATGGTTCTGCATAGAATGTAATTCTCAGAAATGATCCTCGTGGACCATTGTTGAAGTTCTTAATCCATTTAGCAGCTTCTTTATGTGTGATTTACACTTTCCTTTGCAGCTGTAGCAAACACCTTTTTTTTCTGGTCTTTTGGAAATTGTTTTGTTACAGTAGGTAATACTAACTCTGACAATGCTATTCCACTAATGTAATTTGTGATGTACGCTGCAGTTAAATTCTGCCGCTTTTTCTGTAGACTAAAGTTGACTCACATCTACCCAGATAAAATAATAGTCCCATGTCCTTATAGAAATAAGTGAATCACTGTGGTATTTCAATGAACACTGAGAGACATCTATTCTTTTTTGTACCTGACCATCTGGAATCCTACATGGCATGCACAGGCCAGAGATAGCAGGGCAGAGAAGGGAAGAGAGCCAGTGAGCCTGGACAAGGAGACGACAGGAGAAGGAAGGAGACATATTGCAAAGGATAAGCATCAGAGCATCTAATTTTTAGAAGAAAACAATCTCAACTTCTAGAATAAATCCAGTGTTGTTATCATTTATTCTTCTGTTCTGAAAAGGAAGACAAACATGCTTACAGGAAAGAAGAGGGAAAAAATGGTGTCATCAGATTTAATTCTACTTTCTGACCATGTTACATCTCATATCCAATCACGTGAGAATGTCAATAAGAATGATCTTAGGTAAAAGGGAAGTACGAGATGAAAATTTATGTAAGATTGAGTGCATTATTTATTTCTTTTGCAAAGCTGTCTCATTGTTGTACTGTTCTTAGAATAAAAAAACAAAAAGGCCTTCACATACCAGCAAAGAAATGTCTCTTTGACTACTATTTTCTTAGCAATATGGAAAATATTTAGAGGAGTAACATATACATACAAAAATACCTCATGACTCAAAAATCATTCCTGTGGGAAGTACTTTTAAAAGTATATAATTAACCTCAAACAAAGGCAAATGAAGGACACCTTTCAAAGGGGGCCATTTCCGCACCTTTGAATTACTTCTCTTTCCTTTCTTTTCCAAATACAAAATGCCTTTCTTTTCTCCTCCTCCCACACACTAATTCAAGTAAACCAGGCAGTATGAAGCTTTTTAAATACTGAGATAAGATGTTTCAAAGGTCATATAACCATCGGAAAATGGTCCTTTAACATTTTACAACTATTTAGAGATTTTGCACAGACATTCACTAATTTTACAATTTTTGATCATTGGCATTTCCTAAAATTGAAACCTAGAAGATTAGAAAATGCTGAATGTGTTGCTATCTTGTTCTCGGTATCCTCAACCGTGTGTTGATAGCTAAGGGGAGATGTCAAAGCCCAATCTGAGAGATAGCAAAGGAAAGTTATCATTTTGCCTAATCTTAAAATAGGGACTGAATTCAGCAAAAAGAATTCTGGCAAAGTAAAATGATAATTATTTCACTAGACAAAGAGTAAATTAATTAACACAGTAAATGACTCTCCCTTTTAGGATACAGGAGCCCAGTGTTCAGAGAAGGGCCCTGAGATCATTCCACCCTTGACTTGCCTTTTCTTGGCACTGTCTACACAGCAGATGTGCCCAATGAACATACAAGTACACAGAGATCTTGGGGCACTTGGGTGGCTCTATTGGTCAAGCATCCGACTTAAGCCTAGGTCATGATCTCATTGTTCCTGAGTTCAAACTCTGAGCTGTCAGCTCAGAGCCTGAAGCCTATTTCAGATTCTGTGTCTCCCTCTCTCTTTCTGCACCTCCCCTACTCATGCTCTTTCTCTTTCTCTCTCTCTCAAAAATAAATAAACAGTAAAAAAGAAGAAGAAGAAGTACACAGATCTTTTGGGGCACCTGGGTGGCTCAGTCGGTTAAATGTCCAACTCCTGGTTTGAGCTCAAGTCATGATCTCACACTTCTTGACTCGGCATAGGCTCTGCACTGACAGTGAGGGGCCTGCTTGGAATTCTCTCTCTCCCTCTTTCTCTGCCCTCCCCAACTCACACTTTTTCTCTCTCTCTCAAATAAATAAACTTAAAAAGAAGAGAAGTACACGGAGATCTTTACAAATGCAGATCCCAAGGCCCTGCTCCAGAATCCAGCTTTCTCAAGGCACTAAAGCTGAAGAGAGTGGGAACAGAGGAACATATGGGGCTTTCTCATGTTCAAAACCATAGGACAAGCAAGAGGCTGGAAGAATCCAAGTCTCCTAATACCAAAGATATTTATCACTGTCTTCTCTGTGCCGGATCACCTGACTTTCTCTGAAATTAAGTAATGGGGTTACATGATTTCTAGATCCTTCTCTTCCTTCTTCTATTCCAATCGCTTCCACTAGCAATTAGCACAAATCCACCCTCCTCACTGTGGCCTAGAGGCTATGCCTGCTTCATAAGCAAGCGGCCGGTGCAGTCCTAATTAGAAGGGACCATGCTTGCTCAAATTCTTTGTTGTCATCATCTTGGAATCTTTATGAATTTTCCATAAAGGGGGCCTGTATTTTCATTTTGCACCAGGCCCCACAAATTAGGCAGCCAGTCGTGCCTAGAGGGGCCCCATGATTGGGTCCCAGCCTACTTTATCTCATCTCCCTCTGCTCTCCTCTACCTTCACCTCACTCTTGCCTCCCTCACTTGATACCTGTCCCTCACACATGCTGAATTCGTGTCCATCTCGGAGGTTTTGCACATGCATGGGAGCCCGTGGTCACTGCCTCAGAGACCTGCCTCACCATCGCTGGCACTTACACCCACCACTGCTTATTGCATTAACTATTTTATCTTCTTCAGAGCACTTATGAGCAACTGAAATCACCTTAGTCATTTATACCTTAGTGTACATGTCTATGGCCTATTTCTCCACTACTGGGATATGAGCTTCTTGCAGGCAGGGAGTTTATCTGTCTCATCCCCTGCTGTTTGTCCAGCTCCCAGAAAGCTGATAGATGCCTCATGCAGAGCAGGCATGCAATACCTTACCAAATGACAGGCTGGTTCAGATCCCCTGAATGCCACTGTATACTTTCCAAAGCTTCTGTCACATTAACAGTATGCTGGGAGTAATTCTGCATCCTTGGATAGATCTGGGGAGCCTGATGTTGAGTCGAATGCAGAAACTACTATGCACCTTCAGTCATTTCCCATGGATCAGCCTCAATTTCTCTCATTTCCTAAGCTATTATCTCAAATTATTACAAAGAGCCAAAGAATGACACTTAGAGCAAGGACACTATCAGCATTGGAGAGAAGAAGCTTTCTTCATCTCAGAGTCACTCAGCCAAGTGTACAGGTTGCCGTATGAATGATGATGTCTTCCTGCCATTAGGACAGTTCAAGCAAAGGCCCAACAGGTACTTCTTAGGATGCACCAGAAAGCCTCTTTCTTCTTTAAAATTTTTTAAATGTTTATACATTTTGGGGGCACCTGGGTGGCTAAGTCGGTTGAGCATCCGACTTCGGCTCGGGTCATGATCTTGCGGTTCCTGAGTTTGAGCCCCACATCGGGCTCTGGGCTGACAGCTCGAAGCCTGGAGCCTGCTTGGGATTCTATGTCTCTGTCTCTCTCTGCCTTTCCCCTGCTCTCACTGTGTCTCTCTCTCACTCAAAAATAAATAAACATAAAAAATTTAATAAAAAATGTTTATATATTTTTGAGAGAGAGAATGAATGAGTAGGGAAGGAGCAGACAAAGAGGGAGACACAAAATCCAGAGCAGGATCTGAGCTGTCAGGAAAGAGCCTGGTGCAGGACTTGAACTCACAGACTGTGAGATCATGACAAGAGCCCAAGTCAGATGCCCAACTGACTGAGCCACCCAGGTGCCCCATAGGGAGACTGTTTCCACCGATACATAGAGTTTGCCTAAGTGTCCTACAGTTCTGAAGTGTTATAGTTTTGAAGCTTGAGAAACCTTGCAACGTCAGATACATCTACACAGATTATTAACAATCAGGCAGGGGTGTTGCAGGATTCTCGCACAGAGAGTCGAATTGTGACACCGAGACTTTTCTTTCCAGGAAGCAACTTTATTCGTGCCAGCACCGCTCAGTTGGGTTTGTACCCAAAGAACTGAGTGGCCCATATCACATGGCATAGTTTTTTTTATACGTTTTCTATTTCTATGTCTCCCATATATGGTAACACACATAAACATGCAGTCTGATTAAGTTGTTTCAGTTTACAAGGCCATGGGGGATGTAGGCACCTGGGTGCATTTCTAGGTGACCTTAAAGTCTTCTCTCCTCTTTTTTTCCTCTCTTCTTAGGGAGGGGTTCCTACCACAGGGGCATTTGATAGCATATGCCACTAAAATAAGCTGCCACTCAATTATCTCTACTCTCTGTAAGAAATAACCACACAAATATAATAAGTGGCAAAACTATCAATAAATATTTCCTAGATCAGTATCTATTACGCCCCAAACAATCTAGAAAAGCTAGGTCAAGGCATAAAGCTTAGTGTCTAAGATTACATGAGGTCTCCTACACTTCTTAATTATACATTTATGTCTCAGGACTCTACCATCCTCTGGCCAATGCCAGAACAATGACAATGTGCTTAGAGGTGTTTACAAAAAGAGGGATGGGAGAACTAAAACAGGGGCCTTTGACTTTGACTGCCACCCTGCCATGTAGTACAGAAGGAAGAGAAAGTGCTACTTGAACTCCGGCCTTTTAATTGCATTGATTTTTCCTAGTAACAAGAAGGAAATGTGTCCCAATCAATTTCTTGGTAATTGACCAAAACCAAGTTATCAATCTCTTCCTGGAGGGACTGGAGCAGAGAGATAGAAAGACTGAAGAGAGTGTAAGAAGCCGAGATGAGACAGTATCTCCTGAAGTCCTATAGATTTTCAAATACATTAAAATGTATTTCTAAGTCTCATAATATAAGCTAATTAGGGCAAGAAGAGAGGCCATACATAGGAAGTCTGAATTATGGTAAATTTCAAAGAAGTCAAGACAATTGCATAAAGCTCCTTAGGAGCTTTGCTTCAAAAAACCACAACAAAGAATTTCCAAGTTTGAAAAGCCAGTTTCCTTGAATAGATAAAGAGACCCTGGCAATTTTACGTGCTATTAATTTGGTAAGCAAATCTGTTCCTCACATACTGAACAAGAGTGACTGCATATTTCAAATCAGGGGGCACTGAATTAATGGCAACCCTGCGTAAGATTTATGTATGCTGTTTCATGCAGGACAATTCTGGAGTCAACATTATATTCAGACGCCCACTGCTACCTAGGAGTCTGAACCGTGAAATCCCCAGTAACACCTAGAAAAGCACTTGAAACTAATAGTTTCAATTAGGCAATGTGTCTCTTGCCATGACAGCTTTCTCTCAGACATTTCTCCTGCTCATGACAGAGAGTATATTTTTAAAATATTTATTATTTATTTTTTGAGAGAAAGAGAGAGACAGAATGTGAACAGGGGAGGGGCAGAGAGAGAGGGAGACATAGAATCCAAAGTGGGCTCCAGGCTCTGAGCTGTCAGCACAGATCTTAACTCGGGGCTCAAACTCACAAACTTTGAGATCAAGACCTGAGCCGAAGTCTGTGGCTTACCTGTTTAGCTTAAGCCACTAAGCCATCCAGTAGCCCCAGAGAGTATATTTTAAGTATCATTAGGATATTCATACATTACTGACCAATCCTCGAAAGGCTTTGATCCCAAATGTTGACAAATTAATTAAAGTCACAAACAACTTTCCAGAAAGGCAGTAGCAACTAGCTGAAAGAGAGTGGACTTTAAAGCCAACCTACTTGAAAGCCACCTCTGTCATTAGCTCAGGGGGAACGGGATGGACAGAAGTTTGATCTGGTGAATGAAGGAAGGATTCTGTCCTGAAGAGGGTTTCGGAGCACCAAATGGAATAAAAAAGGTAAGGAAGGGGCAAGGGATCTCCTCAAACTATTATTACAGAGTTCGTAATTCATACTGCAGTTTTTTAAAAAAGCATCTTCAAGAAAAGAACGTAAGAGCTGTAAAGGACCACAAGAATCACTTCACATGATGCTTCCATCTAACAGGTGAAAATCTGAGTCTTGCCTGGCCTGACTGCCACCCCCTTTTCCACCGGAGGCCAAGTCTTAAGGACAAACCTTCCTTAAGCAGCAAAGCTAAAACAAAACCACTTAGTCCGAAGTCTTACACTGCACAGCCGATCCTACTGGATAATAATAAACATAATGGCTCTATTTGTTGAGCATCCGCCAGGTGTGGGACACTGTGCTAGACATCTTACCTTACCCGCCCTTCTGGGACCATTCACAGCAGCCCTGCCGTGACAGACAAGGAAGCTGCCACTAGCGAGTGTCAGTTATGTCCTCAGGGTCACAGAGCTGGTACCAGGCAGAACCTGGAATCAAATCAATGTCCGCTTTCAACGTGAACCTTGCACTTTCCAAGTAAAGGGGTGGAGGAGAACACAGGGAACCTTGAAGAAGGTAAATTCTGTGGGAAGTGAGAGCAACCCCAACAGGCTCTCCCAAGGAGAGAAATGCCTGCTGCTGGCACTGGTTATGTAAGCCTGGCTCACGGGAGGCTCGCTGGAGCATTGCGGGTGCAGACTGCCAGGCGGAGGCCGCTGCCTAGGAATCATTACTTTTAAAAAACTTTTCTTCAATTAAAAAAAAAAATCACCACGCTGCTCAATGCAGAGGGGAAAAAACAGGCAATATCGAGCTTTCAGAAAATCTACGTTGGAAATCAGCCAATCCAGCTCCAGGAGCAAAGGGAGTTTGCTGCAGAGGATTCAATAATGAAACGGTGTGTGTGCATCTGGGCTGGACGTATGGGGAAAAGTGAATGGAACAGGGTCAGCGCCCTCAGCCCTAAAATCAGCTTCAATATTTGGACAGTGGGGCTTACAGTGAATACAAGTCCTACGAAACAGCCCCTTGACTGGGAATAGGAGAGGAATTTTGCTGCAGAAAAAAAAAGAAGGGAAACACACAGACAAACACATTAAGGAATCCACAGCTATTTTCACCTTGGGACCACTTCTCCATTTGGAATTGTTCTTCCAGCAGCAAATCTAACACGGCACGGAGCTGTTCTACGGAAAACATGTGTCTAATCGGGATTTTGTTATTGGTCCCATCTGTTTAACAGGATTGCTCATTACCTCCAAGTTAACTAAAATCTGTTTGTTATCAACAAATTACATAAGAGCCTGGTAAATATTTTATGAACAGAACTATAAATATTTCCTTCTCTGTTCACAGGAATAAGTGATATTTACCCATGCCTGCCACTCCTTTAGTCTGTTGGGTCATCCCTTGTAGGTGATAGGGAGGACATTTTCAGAGTTGCTGTGGCTCCCCAGGAAGGGCACAGAAATTTCCAGGCTCCAGGGCACACAGTCTCCCTTAACTCAAAAGGCCCAATAAATAGGGGAGAAACGCCATTTTCCACCAGGATGTTAATTTAACAGGGCAAAAGAAAATCCAAGAGGAAAATCAGTATTGCCTTCAGAGATTATAGAGTATAGTCAAAAGAACATAGATTTGAGAGCCAGAGAGAGGTTGGTTTGAGTCTTAGCTCTGTCACCTACCTACTCACTGTGTGGCCTTGGGAAAATTACTTCATGTCTTGTGGTCTCAATTTCTACACTGGGTTTTTATCATCTGGCAAGCAAGGTGCCTAGAACACTGTGAGGCACATAGTAATAACAAGAATAATGATGCTAACAGCAGCTCTCATTCAACACATTCTACTTGCCTTCTTCCAATCTCCTCTTTTAAACTTCTTTCCGTGTGTTTCCTGTATTGGGGGGAAAGACCATCCGACCTCTGAAGCACCTTCCAGCTCTGAGGTTCCAGACAAGCACATAAGGCACGTCAGTTACCGGTCTTACCATAACAAGGGCAGACGGTGGAAGAAATACTGGAAATAATATCTTAGGAGATGTGTCCAGATTGTCTTGGCACAGTGTGCTTTGGAGTTCCTGTGCTTTCAGTGCACGAACGGAGGAACACATGGATGGGAAAAAAAATCCAAGATGGGACCTAGACTTACGATGAACAGCTGTGTGGCTTCAATCTAGCCCTATAAGAATCTAAGTTTGTACATCAGCCCTGGAAAGACAGCAGCCGAAGAGTGAGACCAAATGAGGCACAGGGCACCCACCCCTGAGTGGAAAAGGCGAGTCCACGTTTTCATCTACGAGGAAGCTTTCTGCCTGTACCAGAAGCTAAGCCCACAGTACCTGAATATCAGCAACAGCTGCGTTCTCACCACTCAGCCCCATCAGCACTCAGTTTTCCTTCCCATACCCAGGCCTGAGCTCTGCCTTTCTACTTGTGAGGGCTGCCTTGGCACTTGCAACACTTTTCAGCACATATTTAAAATTCTTTTGCTGGTTTCTTTAGGATCCCTGCAGTTTGGAGCAAGCTGAGAGGGGCCAGGGTCCGGTCATCGCTCCCTGGCATGGAACAGTCCTGGGAAGGCTCTGTCAATAACTTGCACCTTCAGGAGACCCACTCTCCGTCCCCTGGCTGTTTTTGCACAGATCTCCGCTTGTCAGTAGTAATACGATTGGTTAGAAATGCCTGGCGGTACTTACCTGGCCCCACTGAGCTTCCCACAAACATTTCCCCTTTCCAAGACAATATTACAACTGGACCAATCCCTGTGGTTCTTATTATTACTGCAAGATGCCCTTCAGCAGCAACCATCAGGAAACTTTGAAAAATAGAGGCTTATTACTTACCAGATCTGGAAATAGCACAGCACACCTGGGGCCACACCACAAGGTCACTGAGAGCGCGTGCATAGGCCAGGGCTCTCTGCTTTTACTGGGGTCCAGGGTGGAGGCCTAAAGTTTTACAGGCTCGTTCTTTATTGGTGAATTTAAAACAGAAGAGTTGGAATGTAAAGTGTGGGAAGAGGCCAGGGGGGCCAAATGGTCAGTTACCAAGATCTTTAAAACAAAGGAGCCTGGGTGGGGGCCCCGTGGCCTAGCTCTTCGCCTACTTCCCCAGACTTCAGTGTGTTTATTTCAGATAGCTGTGTTTTAAGTGGATGCCTCTTTGTTTTGATTTTTTTTTTAATTTTTTAGTGTGTTTTTTTTTTTTTTTGAGAGAAAGAGACAGTGCAAGTGGGGGAGAATCAGAAAAAGAGAGAGACAGATTCCAAAGCAGACTCCAGGCTCTAAACTGTCAGCACAGAGCCCCATGTGGGGCTCAAACTCACAAACCAAGAGTTCATGACCTGAGGCGAAGTCAGAGGCTTAACCAACTGAGCCACCAGGGGGGCCCCAAGTGGACACCTCTTTGAAATGGATGCCTCACCAATCGAAGGTTAAGTCAGGCACTTGCATTACAAAAAATCTGTTCAGGCTAATATTGCACAGGCCTACATGGATTCCCCCAAGTCCACTCTCCACAGCACCTGATGACAGATATGCCAGAGTACCCAGGGTCCCACAACCCCTCTTACCCAGCTGAGCGGGAAGCCTCCTGAAGGGCCAGCACCACAGGCTGTCTCCTCTCAATTCTGTTCTCCACACAGAGAAAATTTGGCTGGTTAATATTCTGCAGCACCTCTGCCTCCTTCCACAAGGGTTGGATTCTTTCACTCTGAGTCCAAGACCCACCTCCCCGAGGGTGTAGAGGAGAGATCCAAGGCCGAGGGAACCTTGGGCTGCTTCTTCCTACCCCAGATGAAGACACATGAGTGTACATGTGTGTGTGCAGGTGGAGGTCCATTGGATAGGGCAGAGGAGCATAGAGGTCAGAGCATTCAGCCCCCAATATTGTTATGCATGCCCACAGTCAGGGAAACTATAGGGTAGACACAGGATAATCCTCCAGAGAATTCCATGTGCTCAAAGTCTTAGAGCTCCTTAGTGACTGGCCTCTATGGCCTAGGGGATATGTGCAGACATGGAAGGTTTGTGGATTCAGACCCATCCCCTTCTCCCCACTAAAGTGAACAGTAGGACACTGGAAACTTGAGTACAGGTTGCTCATTGTTCTCTTCTCAGGACAGAAACTGTCGGAGGCCTGCTCCNCTTGCTGTGACTGTCATCAGAGAGGCCAGTGCGGCTCCCAGCAAGAAACAACTTGGGATTTATAGTCAATCCACACAGAACTGTCTCTCAGGAGTCACTGAATGACCTCAGAGTCCCAAGGCCCCATGCAGGTAACTATTTAACAGGAGTTTGGGAAACCACACCAGAGCCTTCCCTTCCTACCATCTTTCTTGCCAACTTGAAAACTTCTCCAGGATTCTCCCTGAGTTTGATGCTCCAACCAGACCTCAGAATGTTGGAAAGGTCTGAGTTTTATCCAATTATCACCAGACAGCTCTAGTTACCTCCTTCACCTCATTTTCCTCTAACCTCATCTTTATCACAGAGTGTCCAACAAACAAACAAGTCTATTAGCAAAAACCCACCTGCACTGGGCCACCTCAGAAGAAGTAGCCAGCATGACCTTGTAAGGTAAAAGCTGTTTTCCCAAGCACAGCTCATCCTTCTGAGATTTGCACCTCCCTTGAGAATTTGTGTCAGAGACCAGCTCCGGCCGGGGGTCCAGGGGTCCCTGAAGAATGGACGGTGTCAGCGAGTGAGGGAATGGGAGAGCCCCGAGATTCTTTCTGATCACCAGGCAGGCATCTCTGCTCTGACTGGGGCTCAACTTTATTTTATAATTAAGTGTTTGGGGGACAGCACAGAAGTGGCATTTGCCTTAGACAATGATTTCTGATGACATTCTTTGATATATAAGAATTTCCCAGAACATAGATTTGTAGAAAACTCCTGCATAACCTTTATCAATAGTGATTGAGGTAGGTGATTTAGATGCTTATCCTATGGGGAAAGAAGGTATCTTTAGCATATAAAACAATGTTTTTAGCATAAAAAGGGTGAAGTTACTTCTTTGTGAACAGGGGTCAATAGCTTGTTTAAGGAGTATTAAGAAAAACAGGTCTTTCAGGAAACACCTTTGCTCCCATAATCACAAAAGAAGAAGTTTTTCAATAGGTTCCTTCACAGGGAGCAATCAGCATATTCAAGGCCAGAATAAGTCACTCACAAATGCCTTGGGGGACTAGTACTCCAAGCAGAAACAATTGAGTGGGGTGGATATCTGTCCTTAACTCTAAATTAGGCTCTTTGTCTCAGGGCCAGGCTCAATTATAACTCTTGTGTTCTTAGCCCTCTTTATTATGTAAGTCTTGGATCTGCAAGGCCCAAAGGAAGAGTCTTTTGAGAATCATCCACAGTGCTTTCATCTGAAGTCTTTTAGAAAAGGCAGGAATACGCTCTTCCTTATGAGCAATCTGTGTGGGGAATATCGGTCTGATCCGGAATATTGTGAGGCCTGGTCAATACCAGCAGCCTCATTTCCAACATGAGCAAGTAGTAGCAGATACTGAGAGATACCAGTTTTCGTCTCTCATGGCAGGAGCTGTGCAAGCACTGCCATTTTCTTTTTCTTTTTCTTTTTTTTAAATATTTTTATTTATTTCTAGGAGAGAGACAGCGTGAGCAGGGGAGGGTCAGAGAGAGAGGGAGTCACAGACTGAAATAGGCTCTAGGCTCCGAGCTGGCAGTCAGCACAGAGCCCGACGCGGGGCTCGAACCCACGAACTGCGAGATCATGACCTAAGTGAAAGTCGGATGCTTAACCAACTAAGCCACCCAGGTGCCCCTAACACTGCCATTTTCTTGCTGTGACTGTCATCCAGCGAGGCCAGTGCGGCTTCCAGCAAATTTGATCTAGGCCTTTTGGGACTATGATGAAATGTAGCCATGTTTAACTACTCCCCACAGCATGATTTATCACCAGGTAGTGCTCCCACAAATCATACTTCCTGGGAAGGTTTTCAAAGAAGGTCTTTCTTTGAAAATCCAGTTATCCCTTCCCTGCTTTGCCTAGAACATGGAAGCCAGAAGCCTTTATTTCAAGGTGAGAGATGGAGCAGTTGATATACTGCATTCTTTAGAGTTTTTTTTTAATTTAATGTTTATTCATTTTTGAGAGAGACACACACAGAGCATAAGCAGGGAAGGAGCAAAGAGAGAAGGAGATACAGACTCCAAAACAGGCTCCAGGCTATGAGCTGTCAGGACAGAGCCCAACACGGGGCTCAAACCCATGAACCATGAGATCATGACCTAAGCCAAAGTCAGATGCTTAACTGACTGAGCCACCCAGTTGCCCCTATTCTTTGGAGTTTTAGAGGCAGCACCCATCCTTTGCCAAAAAGCATGGGCTGCAATTGCTAATCTGCTCCATATCCAGGGCATGCATTGAAATCCTCAAAATCACTAATTACATTCTGTGCAAATCATGATCCTTCATACCAGCTTTGGGTCCTGCTTATTTTCAATGAAGCCAGCAGGGCCCAAATGCTGCCTCTCTAGGAAAGTTCTATGTAAATGGAGGAAAAAATAGAAGGGAGAACTATTCTTGCCTTGCAACTCAGAGACTTGGATGTTAGTCCCAGTTTTGACATTTATGGGTTCAGTGGACTTCTATTCATATGCATCTACTTCCTCGACTCTAAAATGAAAGATTTGGGGCGCCTGGGTGGCTTAGTCGGTTAAGCGTCCGACTTTCGCTTGGGTCATGATCTCACGGTTCGTGGGTTCGAGCCCCGCGTCGGGCTCTGTGCTGACTGCCAGCTCAGAGCCTGGAGCCTGTTTCAGTCTGTGACTCCCTCTCTCTCTGACCCTCCCCTGCTCACGCTGTCTCTCTCTCTCTCCTAAAAATAAATAAAAAAAAAAAAAGGAAAAAAAAGAAAATGAAAGATTTGGTATGGTATGCTCAGGGCCCTTTAAGTCCTGAACCATGCTAAGTTACTTTACCCAAAGAGTCATCTTCTCATGGACTCTTAAAGCTGCTGCCTACTCAAAAGCAAGAAATTAAGCCTCGGGCCTGCACAGGGCCAAAGAAGACAAAGAATAAAAGCTGGCATATATAGAACATCCTTTGCCAAAATATATTCCAGAAAACACCATTTCCCTGGAAAATAAATCGGTGCTGTTACCTTTTCTTTAAAAATGGCTCTATGCTCAGAAATAATTTAGGAAATATTTAAACAAATGGCTTCTCATAGCAAGATGCTAATATGAGTTGTAGATCTCCCAATACATCATGTATAACATCTCAGAGTTCCATTTTGAAGAAATCACTTTGGGAAATGTTAATCTAAGAAAAACTACAACCACCAACAGAATTTGTAGCAAGCAGGGCAAGATACCCCTGCTGATTACACCTCAAGTTAGATCAGCATTGTAAATGAAATAGTAACAGCTATGGATTGCTTCTGCAGCGAAAATTTGAACATATGGGAACTCAGTTCTTTTATTCAGTGTTTATTACTAAATAAACTAAATAAATAGCCTGCACTGGGCAGAAGAGGGTATATATTTGTGCGTATGTGTGTGTGTGGGTGTGTGTGTGTGTGTGTGCGTGTGTGC
This sequence comes from Crocuta crocuta, assembly GCF_008692635.1. Lineage (NCBI taxonomy): Eukaryota > Metazoa > Chordata > Mammalia > Carnivora > Hyaenidae > Crocuta > Crocuta crocuta. Next base: position 11,854,188 of record NW_027551571.1, read on the forward strand.
ATGTGCAGGCACACGTGCTCATGCGTTAAGTAGGGGTAGGGAGCAGGGGAAAGTATAGTGAAAGAAAAATGCTTATCTGAAGCCCCAAAACATAATCTAGTGAGTTCATCAAAGTTAATCATATAAAACTATGTGGGGTAACAATCTATGTCGTCAAAACAATGTAAGAGTGTGGATAAGGGAGAGCTGGAGTAGTCAGAAGATTTGTGGAGTCTCAACCCAGACTGGTCTATTACAAATTCAATCAGTGTAGACCAGATGATAACCTAACTGAACATTTACAAGTTGAGAGCTGACAAATATTTCTCAGCACCAATACTGAATAATTGAAGGCGCACCATAAAATGTAGAATTACTTTTCTCTGCCTCGAGCCAATGGCGATGTATGGTCATTTCTCACTACCTCTTTACTGTATAATTCTTCTTGTTCTCCTCCTACCACTGCTGTTAATCCTACTATCTGTCCTCTGGTTTTCTTTGATTTATGTTAATCAATTGCCATTTCAATTTATTGCCAACGTCTTAAGAGGTCTTAGGAAAATACCATGCACCTCATCTATTAATTGTTCTTTTCCATTGAGGACTTTCTGCTTTCCAGTGAGCTCACTGCAAGCCATGCTCATGGGGAGTGTGCTCATGGACATCCAACCGATTTAAAACTGAGATGAAACCTCTAACATATTGGGAAAAGGAGATAGTTGGCCATTCACCTTTTCCATATCTATCATGCCAGTGTGGTAGGAACCCCTCCCTAAGGAGAAAGAAAAAAATTGAAGAAGAGAGAAGAGAAGACTTCAAGGTCACCTAGATATGAGTCCAGCTGCCTACATCCCCCATGTTCTTGTAAACTGAAACAACTTAATCAGACTGCATGTTTATGTGTGTTACCATATATGGGAGACAAAGAAATAGAAAATGCATAAAAAAACCTATGCCATGTGATGTGGGCCGCTCAGTTCTTTTGGGTACGAACCCAACTGAGCAGTGCCGGCATAATAAAGTTGCTTCCTGGAAAGAAAAGTCTCAGTGTCACGACTCTCTGAGTGAGAATCCTGCAACACCAAAGAGCCCCATATGCTCTCTTTGCATAGCATTTACCTGGGTCAATGAGCACTGAGAATGCAACCTGGCAAATTTCAGTGAGTCAAGATATAGGAGGGGAGGAAAGGTCAAGGGAGGGAAGTAGAGGGGATGAAAGGAAAGGAAAGGAAAAGAACATCATGCTCAATTAACTGCTGTGATAACTGGTCTTCAAAATGACTCCCCCAATGAATCGTGCCTCCTTGTATTCACTTCCTTTTGTAGTTTCTTCTCACGGTGAATTTTATCCAGGGCTGTGTAAACAGTAGAATATACCAAGAATGATACTGTGTAACTTCTGAAGACTGTTCACGTAAGGCCTTGAAGCTTCTGCCTTGGTCTCTGGGAACAATCACTCCTGAAATGCTCATTCTGGATGAAGTTAGCCTTCTTGTAAGTAGTTTGGCTACCCTGAGACTACCATACTGCAAGAAACTCAAGCCACCTGGAAGCAACCTAAAGATGCCAGGTGGAGAGAGAGAGGCCAGGGAACACTGAGGTGCCAGAGGTATGAGCGAGGAAGCCATCCTGGAAGTGGATCTAGCTCCAGTCATCCCAGCTAATGCCTTGTAGATCAGAGACTACCAAATGAAGCATTCCCGCATTCCTAACCCGGAGTCATGAGCCAAAGAAGATGTTTACAGTAACTAAGCTTCAGGTCGTTTGTAATGCAGCAATACACAAGGAGAGTACTTGCTCTCATCCAATTCAGGAGTTAGCTTTAGGTGGAAATTAACAGAGAAAAAGTTTTGATTGTTGACATAAGAAGAAACTGACATGAAAGTTCAACGGCCTGGCCAGGGCAATGGTGTTCATACTTTTCCTAATTGGGAAGCTGTCAATTTCAGTAAGAGGAAATGAGGAGAGTTACACTCTCAGCAACGTAAGTAATTTGAAAGAGGACGACTGAAGAAAATGCAGATGGAGCACTTTATATTTCCAGGTATGGTTGCATGCGATCCCCATAAAATAACTTTTAATAGGAACGGTATTCTACTGTTCACTTAATATATTAGAAAGCTAAACCAGAGAGGACTGAATGGGCTGCCAAGATCCCAGAACTGGAATGAGTTTGCTGGTTCTCACAGCATTAGGTAGTAGTTCTCACAAGCTAACAGGTACATATTATTCCAAATTTTCTCTTAAGGTTGATTCTGAAATCAGAGGGTATAACAGAGCTAACAGTCTGTGAGTAGAGATAGGATCACTTCAAAGGGACCAGTTATAAAAGGGGGTATAAGATCCTACTCCCATTGTAATAATCCAGTTTGAACTCCATGAGCTCCCTCTGACAAACTGCTTTCCACATACATTGATTGAGTATCCCCTGTGCTAAGTCTCCAAAGATGAGTAAGAACTACCCCTGACTCAAAGAACGTGAAATCCAGTGAAGAAAACATTCAGACAAACAGACAACCTCATTGGTGTTGGGAAGGCTGTGCAGAATGTCACAGGAGAGCTCCCCTTTGCCCCACCTGTGGCAGGGGATGGGAGGTTCTGGAAATTCATTCTAGAATAGATGCTGACTGTACTCAGATTTGCAGGAGTAGCAGAAGTCAGCCAGCCTTCATGAAGGACTGAGGCTGTCCTCCATGGGGGAAACATTCCACCTCTGGCCTCCCCGAATACCATTTCTATAGCCCTGTGCTAAACCCACAGAAACGTATAAATGCCCCTTTCTTTCCATTAAACGTGTCACTGGAGTTTCTAGTACTTTATCAAAACATAATGCACACATGAGAAGCCTGAGCAGGGTGATAAATTGAGTGCTTCAAAAATAAAGCCCAAATGAAAATACCTCAAACCTTGATGGGAAGTTTAATACTTCATTTTTGTCTTTCCCTCAAAGCACACTTCATACTCCACTAAACTAGTTTGTAGGTCTGGCTGAAAATCCTCCATTACATGTCACTTTGCTGGATGTCCTTATTTATCCCAAATGCTCCTACCTCTCGTTATGAAACTTCATTTCTCATCCCCTTTTAGAGAAAAGCTCTCCCTACTGCTGACTCCAAGTTGGCTAAACCCAGATATAAAGAATTAGAAATGAAAAATGCGATTTCCTACAATTTTCATTTCTTTCTCCTCATTTCCTGTGTTTCTCTGTGTTTCTGGCTCTGTCTTTCTTTCCTTCTTTCTCTCCTCTCTGAAACTTAGTATCTCCAACCTCCCTTTCTCCTCTTGATCAACCCCTTAAACACATTTAAATGTAATGAGTAAGGATGTTCTTTCTGAGTCAACTTCTGAAGTCAAGTAGATTCTGAACTTCGTTCAAAACTCACACACACACACACACACACACACACACACACGGCACCATATCCCTTGTACATGCTCCATTTGTTCTCTTTGCCCTCCCAAATCCTCTGTCCTATTTTAAATATTTATATGTTTTAAGAGAGAGAGAAAGCATGAGCAAGGGAAGGGAAGAGAGAGAGAGAAAGAGAGAATCCCAAGCATGCTCCATACGGTCAGCACACAGACCGATATATTATGCATGAATCGCGAGTCCCAGAGACCTCCAAGGAGCCAGCACCGATGACAAATACAAAAGGGTCTTTATTATAAGCTCAAGCAGGGGCTCACTCGCCTACCAGTGTCATGACAGCGAGGTGAAGCCAAGAACAATAGCAAACAGGGTTTTTAAGGAGTAAGGGATGGGGGTGTTACAGTACACATAGCATCATCACATAAGCACCAATTACAATTGTACAGCACCCCTGGTAACAGCTTTGACCATTCAGTATCTGTGAGGTGTTCATTACTTTTGGTGGGACCCAATCATGACTTTTGAGAATCCTTTGAAAATGACCAATTATGAGGTGAGTTCAAAGGGCCCACGTGGGGTTCAGGCTAGCAGTGAGAAATTGGCTAGTTTGTATCTGCAGTTCCCAGCCTTGACTCAGACCATAGAAGTGTTTCTTTTTTCTTTTTGATGAGCTGAACTGAGGGCGGTCCGAGGATGGCTTTAGCGTTGAACAGTCTGAGGCTTTTCCTGGAACTGGGACTGGGACTATGTATGGCCCGAGGTTTCTCTTAATGGAGGACTTGATTTTTGGCTCTTCAGATACAGGGCTCAAACTCACAAAACTGTGAGATCATGACCTGAGCCTGAAATCAAGAGTCAGAGGCTTAACCAACTGAACCACCCAGGTGCCCCTCTTTCTNAGCTCAAACTCACAAAACTGTGAGATCATGAGTCAGAGGCTTAACCAACTGAACCACCCAGGTGCCCCTCTTTCTGTCTTTTCAAGTCCAACAAATGGCTTGATTCCCACAAGCAAGCCCCTCCAGTCCTCCGAGGCCACAGACACTTCTCCATCTTTAGAGATCTGACAGCATTTATTTCTGCGCCACATATCTTACTATGACACTAGCCATTGTCTAGAATTGTTCTCTCCAAATACTTTTATTCTTGAGAAAATGGATGCTTCTCTGGTGCTAAACCATTTCTGTATTGTAGATCATGCCATGCCCCCTGCTCAAGAGCCTTGAGTGGCTCCCTGTGGCCTATAGCAGTTCTTCTCTAACTCTTCCAGGGAAGCACCCATCAGCAAAATAGAATGAATGCATACTCTTCATGACTTGGAGGGATAGCCCAACTGCCTTCTCTCACGAATTTCCTTAATACCTCATGGTTTTGCTTTAAAAATATAAGCACATTGTATAACTTATGTTAAGCTTTGCATGAATTTGTAGAGATGAACTCAAAAACACAAGATATGAAAAGCTGAGAATAGTGAGGATAATTAAATCAAAAACGTAATCCTTTCACAGAAGGGCAGGAGAGAAAGTCCATGCTGTGATGACCTTTGAGGGGCCATGAATGGCTACATCAGTGCCCTAAATAATATTACTCTGTGGTTCGTTAGCATTTTCATGACACAGGCCAAACCCCTAGCATGGCATATAGTACCGTCTATGACTTGGCCACCATCCACATTTCCAGTATCATCTTTCCTGTGGCCTCTGTTTTTCATGCATACTCTGCTCCAATCAATAAGGAACTGCATGCAAGGTCTTATGTACACTACGGCCTTCACACTTCGTCATGTCCTCTCCCTGAATGTCCTCCGATGCACTCCTCCATACACACCTCTCAGTCCTGACCCACCTGGTTAGCCCTTGCTCCAGAAAGGTATTTTGTGCTTACTACGTGCCAAGCAACATTCTATTCTAAGTGCCTTTACACCTCCTCATGCAATGCCTATTATTATTTTACTCATTAGTTAAGAAGAAAAAGAACTGTTAAAGCTCCACCAATAAGGAGCCATTGGAGCCCAGAGCCAATTCATTGTAGTAGTAACGACTTGTAGGTTTTATTAGAACGGTTGGTGTGCAAAAATATGCACAAACAAAAAGTCAGCTTTTCACAGAATGGGAACTTTTCCAATAAAATGGAAAAGTCATTTAATGTTAAAAAAACAAACAAACAGAAAAAAACAACCTTCATTGGGGGAGGGTAATGGAGAGGTTAGTGTGTGGCCATTGGTCTAAGATGTATCATGCAAACTAGAACAAATGGCACTAGTCCTGGGAAATATCCTGAAGGGGAGAGCGAAAGTCTTTAGAGTGTCTCAACCAGTGTGGAAACTGCCTCTTGCCCTTGCCCTTCTCCCTCAGCTCTTCTCCCGCTAGGTGCTAGAGAGAGAAAATACAGCATGTGGTCCCAGACACATAGGAGCTTTCAAGTGAGTTAAATGGCCGAGTCTTCCACACATATATTAAAAGCAATGTAAGAGACTTCCAGGGGCTACATAAAGTGCCCACTAGAAGTACTCTTGAGGGAAGCAATGATTCCTTGGTGCTGAGGTGGTTTGGGAAACCTTCTTGGGGGGGAGACAGAATCCTTCTGAGATGGAAACTGGTCTCAGAATTTTTCAAGGCAACTTGGGGAACTTGTACATTCTGATGTTCAAAGAACACATGCCTTGGTTTCCACTAACTTCTCATTTAAATGCAGGGGCTGGCAGTGTATAGTCCTTTAGTACTGCTGGCCTCAGGAGATGGGATTTCCATGAGGAGCCACGGTCTTTGGCTACACCTTCTGCTCTAACTGCCCAGAGAAGAAAAAGGCAGGCATTTCTTGAGTATCTACCAAGTCTGTGCATACATTTGGCAGAGAGGTACATGTTTACAGTGAATTCTCCCAAAGGATTTAGAGATATGCTTCAATTTTATAACTGAAGAACCCCGGATAAAGCAGTTAAGCAACCTGCCCGAAGTACAGCAGGTAAGTAGCAAACCTGAACTTCAAGCCCAGACCTTCTGATTTCAAAGCACATAGTCCTTCAATATCAGGAATTGCATTGATGTAGCATTATTCTGTGCTTTATTTTAGTAAGGTTCAAGTGTCATTGAGCTTATGATTATACATGACTACTATCTAAAATATATATTGAATTGAAGACCCACATACCCCAAACTCTGTACTTCCATCAACTTACCCTGGGCTAAAGCTTTCCACAGTTACATCATTGCTGAACTGTGCAAAGGGCAAGCCATGATTTATCTGGTAGTGTCTCATAATTTCTCTAAACTTTTTTCTACCCAAAGCTATCCTTGAACTCCTGGCGGGGGGTGGGGGGGCGTGGGGAAGCAGCAGAATCACCTGCTTTAAGTTTAGGCATAATTAAGTGGTAAGCATAAATAGTATGTCTTACAATCCCCATGTGGCTAATGATTCTCAGATTGTAGAGCCAGCTAATTAAAAAGCTGAAAACCGGGAAAAAAAAAAAAAAGCTGAAAACCGGGGTCCCTGGCTGGCTCAATCGGTTAAACGTCCGACTTCGGCTCAAGTCATGATCTCACGGTTCGTGGGTTCAAGCCCTGCGTCAGGCTCTGATGTGCTGACAGCCAGCTCAGAGCCTGGAGCCCGTTTCCAATTCTGTGTCTCCCTCTCTCTCTGATCCTTCCCTGCTCATGCTGTCTCTGTCTCTCTCTCTCAGAAATAAATAAAACATTTAAAAAAAAAAAGCTGAAAGCATGCAACTCTGCATAAGTCAATTTGTTTTGTATAGCATTTAGTCTTTGGTTTTCGTTCTAACTTCTATTTATCAGCTTATGTATAAAAAAAAAACCAGTTTGGGTTAAACAAATGTATGATAACATGCAGATATTTCTCTGAAGTTGTGCCTTGAATCCAGAGTGCTCCAAGATTTGTGAAGCATTTCCCAACTAGTACTTGGGTTCCGGCGTTACACAAAAGAGAGGCCATCCCATGGAAATCTTATTAAGTGACCACTCCCTGCGGCAAGGCCGTGTGAGAGTCTTCCTACTCGGTCCTCATACCATTCTCATGGATAATCAGTCTAAGGAAGTCATCTGCAGAAGCCTCACTGGTATAAGCTGGGCTCTCACAGGAAGGTGGGATCAAACCAGGACCTAGACCCGGCTGCAGGAGAGACCTGGGCAGTGTGACAGGACACGCAAGCAGAGTGGAATGTAATGGAGACTTATGAATGGTGCTATGATGCATCTAATCAAGAGGGAACTTTAAGAAAGACTGGCAGCAGATGGTTACATCCCAATAATGGTGCCCGAGGTCCATTACTGCATGACCATGGAAGGAATTACGGGTGGGCAACAAGCTAAAGCAAGACCAGAAGAACGCAAGTACCAAGCAGAGAGCAAGAGCAAAGGGAATGAGGCAAGACAGACCTGGAAAGGAATAAAAGCCCAGTTATGAGTGCAAAGGTGCAAGTTAGAACAATCTAGGCATGGAGAACCACTTGACCTTGAGCTACTGATTCAAAAAATTGTGTCTATAAATATACGTGTGTGCCTTATTATTTATTTAAAACATCCATACTGCTTTCTGTGCTTTAGTCACCATTCAAAATGGTTACAAACATTTATTTAAAGACTGCAACAACCCTTCAAGGCAGATACTAGCATTGTCCCTATTTTATTAATCAGGCAACTGAAGCACAAAGAAGTTAAGAAATGTGTCCAAGGTCACAGAGTTAAAACTTAATCATTATTTCAAACTTTACCTAGAACACGGCAAGCCTTTTTAATTTACAAACAGGTATTCTTTTCAGCTCCATAAAATGACATGCCTAATACATTTTTATTATTCTCTATTGCTGTGGAATGACTCTTTTGGAGTGATTCTTTTTCTAGGGTTGAACATTCACTTTCTCACCTGCATATCTATTATCTTTTTATTCATGTTTTATTTTGTCCTTTTCTCTGAATTTGAAGAGAATATTTCAACTTCATCTTTGATTTCTTCTTTTTAACATTTCACTTCTGTTTTCCTTCATTGCAGATTTTTATTCCAATATTGCATTTTGATTTCCTTAAATTCTTTTATTTAACCCAGTTCCCTTTTTTCTTTATCTCTACCTTCATTTCAATTTGATTTCGCTTTGTAGCTGCTCATTCCTTAAAATAAGAATGGGTCATCTTACATTTCATTCAGTGCATGTAGCAAGGAGTTTGTAAAATTGCCTTCCACTATATGGATTAAAAATTGCTTTCTAAGGTATCTCTTCTTCTGAGTATTTTGGATAATTCTACTTTCTTGGAAGTTTGGAGGAATAAAATGTGGAATATCTGTCCCATTCCCCCCCCCCCCACANAATTCCAGCTCTCAGATACAGATCTGGAGTAAATATTGATGTGCACAGCCTTGAGTCCAGATTCTGAGGTCTAACACAATTTAGTGTAGCTCTGGTTGGTCTAGTATGAGACGTTCTGTTCTTGGTGTCAGATTTCCTGACACACAACAGAATTAGAACAGGCTGCAGCTCTTCGTTGAGTAAGTAGAGTACATAAATGGCTTCTCACTTGCTCAACAGAGGCGCCTGTGCAAAAGAAATTCAAGGGGAAGGAGAAATATGTTTTCTTAAGAAAAGAAAAGAAAAAAAACCTAGTCCAAAAAAAAAAAGAAAGAAAGCATCTGATGGCCATGGTGTGCCTTGGGGAAGAAGATTCAAAAATCCTTTCTGATTTACTCCATACTTAAGAAACGAAAAAAAGCCATAGCCCATCAGACCAGTAATAAGAGTTTAAGGCCAAATAATTAGATACCACACATCTCCTTTCAAAGAAAGGAGGTTGATCCTGCTACTGGAGCAGATGGTACCATTCTCAACATCAGAGTAAGGCCTCAAAGTGAGAGAATTCATGCTGGCTAGCTCACTAATCTGTCCCATTTCTGCTTTTGGGCAATCAGGCATATGGAAAGTTTAGATTTTGACAGTGAATCTTGTTAAATGATACATATAGAAGATACACTAATATCAAGCCAGTGTTTAATCAGGTAATGACCCATTAATAGATGAAAGGGCAAAGCAAGGCCTTTTGGTGTAGGAGATTTCTAAGAAATCTAACCTAAGATTTCTTCCATCATACTGTGAACACTATTGTCTATTCCGTCCTTGTCCTATTGAAACAGTAGCCTTAATGGTATGGAAATTCTTGGAATGACATCTCAAAAACAAAAACCAATTTGGATGAAAGAATACAAAAAAGGTCCAGATGGCTTTGCTGTGCTCACCATTGTAAATGAGGACGGCGGTCCACAGCAGCCAGAGTGCATCTGTTCTCCATTTTATTCAATTACTTAATTAGGGTAATGTTCTCTCTTTCATTGTCACTGTTTTAATAAAACAGAAAAATCAAAGTTAAGTTGCTATTTGGTATTCTCTGATAAGTAGAGTTTTAAGTGTACAAAAGTATTATCTAATATTTCAGTAAGTCCCAAATACATGTCTGTGACTCTCTTCCCATGAACTTAATTCCCCATCAGTGCATAAAATCTCTCTTCGAGCAGAGGAAAATTTGGGTCCAGTCAGACTTCTGTTATCCCCTCCATCAGATCTATCACTGTGTTGTTGGGGGAGAAAGTTGGCAGCAAGGAACACCATGATTAATCACATTGTTGTTTCTTTACCTCAGATAAATCTATCTCACGTCCTTTGTACTGAGTTGTCCACTCAGTAAAATAGGTTATAAATGAACAAGCCTCAGAATGGAAATCCCCTGGTAATATGACAGATATCTAGAAAAACATTTTCTACTTCTTTGGAGTTATGGCACTTTTCAGAAACCATTCTGCCTCTCCACTTTTAAATGTACATATAAGGTTCTAATGAAAAAGGGTTTATCCCCTTAAAAATTAAAAGTAATGTTTTGGCAGAGAAGGAAGCCTGATAAAATGGCAGGGAAAAAAAATGTCCTCTGAATGGGAAAAAAAAATAGTTGCTACATCTTCTAACTACCATGGATGGACTATGAACATGGGATCTTGTAGACCTGCAAATTCACACAGCTGAAAGAGACCCAAAGTCCACTGTGTCCACATTAAAACTTCCTGGGATGCATTTTAAGAATATTGAGCCCTAAACCCCACCCCATAGAATTAAATCCAAACCTTTTAGGAAAGAACTACAGATCAGTATTCTTTAAGCGCCCCCTGGAGATTCTAATGTGCAGCCAGGGCTGAAAACCGCTTGCCTTTCAACAAATGAAGCAAGAGGGGAATCGGGGAATTCAAATCACTGGGCTGAAAAAGACCATAATAGGGGATGAGGAGGGCATATGTGGGCCTCTGAAATCTGTCCCTCTCTGAGCTGAATGTTAGCTTCATACTTTAGAAAGGAAGGAAGACTAGACATTCAAAAAGAAAGAAAAGACCACTTGAGTGTTATTTAGAAGAGCACAGAAGGCAACTTAAAACCTCTGTCTATGAGTTGGGAGCTGTTGATGAGAAAGTTGCTCTCAGGGTCAAAGTAACACAACCAAAGTACCAAAGGTGGATGTGCCCTTGAAGGAATAAACAGTTGTAATTTATAAAAGTCAAAGCAAAACAAATCAAAAACACTGTTTTACCTAGGCTATATTAATTCTTAACTGTTTCTCTGATGTGTATATTTATTTCATATTATAATCATTTGAAATTAATAAGTAGTTCATTCTATGATTTGAAGAGAATATTTGTTTTGGTGGAAAAAGCATGGGTGGGTACCCGAGAAGCTTGCAGAATGGTGACGGTCAGGGAGGAAGCAACATTAAGAATTCTTCTTTTTTTCTTTTACTGAATCGAAGAGGAAAGAGGCATAGTATCACGTTTAAAAGTTCGTTCTGTGCCCCTTAGCACACATTTCAGAAATTGTATCTTTCTCCTAGATCAACTGCCAATCCTTTAAGTGCCTTGGTAAAAATTTAGTTTTGCTACCACCATACTACTCCCTAGAGGCTTTAAGAACCTGAGTAAAAAGAGGCTAAGGAAAACCATGATCCAAAGCAGCCTAGAACTCAGGCCCTCATTCTTAGGCTCCCTTCCGAGCTTCTGACCTAGAGCAGCCACCACCTGCACACCTCTACCTACTGGCCTCCTACGGACCCTACAGCAGGGAGCTCTGTCATATCCAGGAGGCCTGTGTGGGGCCAGCTGCAATCTGTGTTTGAATTTGACCACTTTGTCTTCTGCATTGGTTTACCTGCTGTTTGCACAAAATCCAGTTCAGATTTCTTTGACTTTAGTAAATAACTGATTTGGGGCTTCGTCTTAGAACTAATGATGTTAGCCAGAGTTCCCAAAGAAAGTGTCTTTTATAATTCACAGCAAACTTCATGTGAATTTAGCCCAGATATAAAGGTTATAAATCCCAGACTGATCTGAGGAGGACAACATCACTCATGCTTCTATCTGATACTTGACAAAAACAGATTTTCTATTGAGGTAGCAATGTATCCACTGTAACAGAAAAGATTCTTTTGTTTTGAGCATGACAAACTATGCTGATACCCTTTCTCCTTGGTGACTCCTATAAGAAAGTTTCAGCTGTCCTGACCAGACCAGGGTCTATTATGGCCAATGTCCCATCTAGTTAGAACTTCCCAACCCACAACCTTTGGCTCAGAGAAGTAAAGCTAGACTAGGTCTTGTGAGGAGCTGGTGACACTGACACATCACTGGCTCCTTGACCAGAAGCTGGATACCCATGGATGGACAGCGAATCATGAAAGGACCTGTCATTAAAGACACTGCCCAGTAGAGGTGATAGATATTGATCAAGCAGAGTAGCAACCCACTGCCTTTGGACTAGAAATACCAGAGAGGATTGGCTAGATCGAACCAAGTTGAGAGTGGAGCAACCTCATGCAAAGAAGCTAAGACCCTATAAAAAAGACATCATGCGGGGAACCTGGGTGGCTCAGTTGGTTAGTTGTCTGACTTCGGTTCAGGTCATGATCTCACGGTCCTTGAGTTCCAACCCTGTGTCAGTCTCTGTGCTAACAGCTCAGAGCCTGGAGCCTGCTTATGATTCTGTGTCGCCCTCTCTCTCTCTCTGTCCCTCCCCCGCTTGTGCTCTGTCTCTCTTTCTCGCTCTAAAAAATAAACATTTTTAAAAAAAAGACATTATGTGGGCCCCAAGGCCGTCCTGGACCCTGAATAGCTTCCCAATCCCAGAACCCAGAGATTACAAGAAAATTTCCATTCCTTGCAATTATAGGTCTCATACAATGGAGTGAATGCTGTACATTGAACTCAGTTCAAATTCTACTTCTGCTACTTACCAGATAAGAGTCCTCAGTAAACTTGTTTAGCTTTCTTAAATTTGATTCTCTAATTTGTTAAAGAGAAAGCATACCAGTTACCTGGTCGCAATGTTAAAAAGTTAATATAAAAAAATTTTGTGTGAAACTTAGAACAACATCTTGTACATGAGTAGTCAATAATGTTAGATATTGTTTTTATTATGATGATTAAATAAGATAATTAAGGAATAGGGGCACCTGGGTGGCTCAGTCGGTTGAGTGTCAGACTTCAGCTCAGGCCATGATCTCACAGTTCATGAGTTCGAGCCCCACATCAGGCTTGCCGCTGTCAGCATGGAGCTCTGCTTCAGGTCCTCTGTCCCTCTTTTACTCTGCCCCTTCCCCATTCATTTTCTGTCTCAAAAATACATTAATATTTAAACAAAAAGCTAATTAAGGAACGGTTTCAGGCATAAAATAACCCTAATAAATAGTAACTATCAGAACAGTCTCTATAAGTAGAAGATAGGCTCTAAAGCAACATTTCTATCGTCAGCAGAGTGCTGTTACCCATGTTTTCTCCTTACTAAGTGAAAACAAGGGAGGAGGCTTGCTGAGAAACCCACAGTGTTCTGCGGGCAGGCATGGTGAGAAGGCCCCTCCCGGGACAGAGGCCAGTCTTATCCACTCACAGAGAATTCCCATTGTGCCACTACCACTCCTTTTCCCTAGAAGGGTAAGTGTTACTAATATGAAACAATTTAAGTCAAATCTAATTAAAATAAAAATATCCATTTCAGCAGACTCCCAGCAGGCTTAGCTACAGAAGACTAACAAATTTGGAAGGAGGTACTAGAGAAAGAGTGTCCTGAAAATCTGGCCTCTTGCTCTGAGTCTATTATGCAAGGAAGAAGGAGGACTCTTAGATGGAACGTAAGAGTCAGCTCCCCAAGTTCTGGCAATGGCCCCCCAGCCTGCCCAGCCACAGCCTACTGTGAGCATGGTTGAGGTAGGTGCCTGAGTAAGCTAAGACACAGGACAGAGGAGTCTATGGTGTCTTCTCACTGAGGGCTTCTGCTATATTATAGAGATGCTGTTGGAGCTCAGAGGACAAGGGGCTAATGGATCAGGAATATTTGCCAAGGGATGAAAAATAGGAGCTGAGGGTTGGATGAGAAGTGTAGATGGAGAAAAGTCAACATTTAAAAAAAAGTTTTTTATTATTTTTTATTTTAGAGAAAGAGAGAGCACGAGCAGGGGAGAGAGGTAAAGGGAGAGGGAGAGAATCTTAAGCAGCCTCTATGCTCAGTGCGGAGCCTGATATGGGGCTTGATCCCATGACCAGGGGATCATGACCTGAGCCGAAATCAAGAGTCAGATACTCAACTGACTGAGGCACCCAGTTGGCCCCAAAATTCAGTATTTTTAATGTTTATGTAAATATAAATAGTAAACATTAACTTCTGAAAATTCCCTTTTCTGGGATTTGCTCAGCTCCTTAACTACAGCTGTAAAGTGAGAAAAAATGAAATTGACTTTTTGCAAAATCATGGGATTTTTTTTCTCTACAGACACAATTGCTAATTGTGATCAAAGAATATAAAAGGATATTCCTAATATTTTTTATCAAACATGGAACCTAATATTTCAGGTATGATCTCACCTCAGCAGAAAAGCATTCCCACCATGTAGCCGTTAGTCAAGCTAAGTTTGGGTTCTTGTATTTACAACTATGGGCTATTTAAGGCTCAACTGATCTTCTGTTCGATTAAAAGCAAGATCTTTTTGCTAGAAATGTTACCAAGCTGTGTCTCTCTAATTTGTGTAATTGACTATTTAAACCTAAAGAAGGGGAGCCTGGGTGGCTCAGTCAGTTAAGTGTCCAACTCTTGATTTCGGCTCAGGTCATGATGTCACAGTTATGAGATTGAGCCCCACAGCAGGCTCTGTGCTATCAGATTTTCTCTCTCTCCCTCATTCTCTGCCCCTCTTCTGCTTGTGCTCTCGATCTCTGAAAATAAATAAACAAACATTTAAGACTCTAGAAAAAAGAAAATATTAACAAGATTATAAGAGAAAATACATTTACAATATGATACTATATTTACTGAAAGTGTTGTACTATATTTATTGGAAAAAAAAAAATCTATGTATAAGTGAACCTGCAAGGGGATCCTGGGTGGCTCAGTCAGTCAAACATCCAACTCTTGATTTCAGCTCAGGTTGTGATCTCATTCGTGAGACTGAGCCCTATGTTGAGCTCTGTGCTGACAGCATGGAGCCTGCTTGGGATTTTCTCTCTCTCTCTCTCTCTCTCTCTTTCTCTCTCTCCCTCTCTCCCCCTCTCTCTCTCAAAATAAATAAACATGTGAACACAAAAAAGCAAAATAAAATAACCTAGAAGCAGTACTTTATACCATACTTTTTAAGGGTCAAACTTGCTGATTTCAACCCAGTGTTCTGGCCTCTTGTGTTGCTCTTTGATTCCAATGTGAAAGCTCTGAGTCATCTGATGAGCTCCTGTCTCTCTTATACAGCTCCATCTAAGTCTTGGCTGAAAGTATTGAGCAGAGACTCATCAGCAAAGACAGTTCTTCAGCAACAGCAGTGTCCTCAACTCTCAAACCAGATTATAGCAAGGAAGTTAAGGTGTTTGTCACACACAGTGAGAAAGGAAATTGCACACTACTGCCAATATTCCACTCTTCCTGAAAATAGATAGAAATGGCCTTTCAAATGCTGGCAAAATGAAGTTGAAGATATCTTTAAAAATTCTTCCTTCAATAATAAGATGGCAAAAGGAATTCCTGAGAAACTGCTTGTTTATATGTCTATGAACTTTTGCTGTGAATGTGAAGCAGAACTAACAGTTGTCTGCACAGTCTCCTCTGAAAGGAAGCAAAAGACTTTTATGCCCACAAATATTACATTTGTGTATTCACTCATTCATTCAATCAATAAGTCATCAAGCATATATTAAGAATTGCTGCATTCAGGGAAATAGTGAGCTCTGTACATTTACAGATAAAGGAAACATATCCTTACCCTTGAAAGATGAATCACATAAAGGGGGTGATACAAACTCAAATGACGAAAGAAAACATTAGAGCTTTACCACCTAATTCAGAGTTTAGCAGGTGACATGAAACTAGGATACAATAATACCTAGTAGTTTATCTACATCCATATAGCTAAATATATTTATACATCTACAACTATATTTATATGCCAAAACAACCACAGGAAAAGGTTATGGAAGTTCTAATTTAAAATCTCAATGGAGAGGCGGCTGGGTGATTCAGTCAGTTAAGCATTGACTCTTGATTTATTCTCAGGTTATGATTTCACCATTCATGGGATTGAGACCTATGTCGGGTTCTGCACTGACAGCATAGAGGCTCCTTGGGATTCTCTCTCTCTCTCTCTCTCTCTCACTGCCCCTTCTCCATCATACCCTCACTTTCTCTCTCTCTCAATATAAATAAACCTAAAAAAATAAAATAAAATCTCAACAGACAGTAAAATATATCTCTGAACAAACAGTAACACTGTGATATATTTTATACAATAAAACTATAAATGTTTATTTGCACAAGTCACACAGCTTGAAAGTAGTAGAAAAAGATTCAGGGATAGGTCATCCACCTCCTGAGACTGCGCTAAAGCCTAACTTTATCACTTTCCCCTACTAGAACGGCAAACATCAAAACACGTATTCTCACGGGGCGCCTGGGTGGCTCAGTCGGTTGAGCGTCCGACTTTCGCTCAGGTCATGATCTCGCGGTTCGTGGGTTCGAGCCCCGCGTCGGGCTCTGTGCTGACTGCCAGCTCAGAGCCTGGAGCCTGCTTCAGTCTGTGACTCCCTCTCTCTCTGACCCTCCCCTGCTCACGCTGTCTCTCTCTCTCTCTCTCTCTCCTAGAAATAAATAAAAAATATTAAAAAAAAAAAAAAACACGTATTCTCAGTGGTGTAGAGGATACAAGAAAGCTCTCAAGAACTGATAGTGTGAACACAGATCTCATGGTTTTGTAAGGCAACTCTCCATGTGTATTAAAATGCATTAAAATGTGCATATCCAACCTATAAATTCAAAACTATGCAAAGTAATTTGTGTCATGATGCTTATTGTAGAGTTGTTTATAGTGGAAGATTGGCTAAATAAATTTTGGTGTACCCACATAATGGAATACTATGCAGTCATTTAAAATGACAAGAAAAAGTCAAAGCTCCAGGGACAGAAGACTGACTGGTGTTG
>NW_027551571.1:11871099-12030869 GCF_008692635.1 Crocuta crocuta
GGGGGGGGGGGGGGGGGGGGGGAGTGGGCACTGAGAGTAAACAGGTGTAAGGGAAGTGTTGGGGTGACGGAAATGTCCTACAGCTGAATTGTAGTGATGCGTGTGCAACTGAAAAAAATGCACTAACAACTCATTAAACTGTACACAGAATCTGTAAAATTAGATAGTAATTACCAACAGATGTTCTATCTAGGGATAGAGATTACAAGGGACTTTCACAATAAATATTCTGTATTATTTATATATTGCAAAATGTTGTAATTATGAACTACATTTGTAACCAGAGAAAGTTCCTAAACAATATCATACAAAAATCCACTTTCCCAATAAAAAGATAAAGATGACTATTAATTTCGCTATTTTCCAATGAATGAAGCACAAGTACTAAAAAATAAGATATAGCTACCATTATTCGTGATGATTTGATTATCTGAGAAACCAAAGAGAATCAACTAAAAGTCTATAAAATTTTAGTGATGTTAGTTACATGGGTAGGTATGAAATAAATATTCAGAAATCAGTATTTTCCTATCTATTTACAATAATCAAAGAGAAAATATAACAAGAATAGAAACTAGAGAAGAAACAAAAGTTTACAACCTATGTAAAGGAAATCCTAGACTTCCCACAGGGTAATAAAAGAAATATAGAATAAATGCTATTTTTCTAAACATGATTACAGATTTTAATTTTTTTAATTTTTTAATTTTTTAAGTTTATTTATTTTCTTTGGGGGGGCAGGGTAGTGAAAATGAGAGAGACAGAGAGAGAAAGAATCTCAAGTAGGCCCTGCATTGTCAGCACAGAACCTAACATGGGGCTCAGATCCACGAACCATAAGATCATGACCTGAGCCAAAACCAAAAGTGGGACACTTAACAGACTGAGCTAGCCAGGCACCCTGATGACAGCTTATTAAAGAGGTCAATTATGCCCAAATAAATCCATAAATGTAATGTAATTTCATTAAAATGTATGTGTTTAGTTTTGTACATTTAAAAACAACATAAATAGTAACTGCATAAGAATAAAAGTCTTTTCTAAAATCATAACAATTAGAGGATAATCATGTATTAAGTATTCAAATTCACTATAGACCCATAAATATAAAGAGAGACATTGACATTCATATATATTTGACAGATCAGAGAAGCAAACTATCATCCCTCAAATATATAGAATAATAAATCCTATGATAAGATGTTATTTCAAATTAGAAGGAAAAGGAAGAACTATTCAGTAAGCACTATGGGAGTCACCTAACAAGTTTAAAAACTTAAGTTAGACTTTCATCTCATTTTACAGTGCGAAACAAAGATGATGTATATTTAAAGCTAGAGTCGAAGATTCTAAAGACAATATCTTTGGTTTTTTTTTTTAAAAAATGCAAATCTAGTGACAACACTCCTGTGAACACTGTTTTCTAATGTTATGGAGACCAAACATGAATATGAAGATCAAAAAGACAATAAAAGTAGAAGCATCCAGATCTAGGGGGAAACAATTTCAACTGTCTGCAACAGTGTGGAGTATTAGAATTAACTGTATTTTTAAATCAGACAGATTTCTACTGAAATCCTACTTCTACCACTTTACCAGCCAATTGTTCAATCTCTCTCCTTGCCTTAGTTTCCTTTTTATGTAAATTAAAATTGAAGAATGCATATATTTGACCCTTAAACAACACCGGGGTTAAGGGTGTTGACCCTCAAAGAAGTAGAAGATCCATATGTAACTTTTGACTTTCTAAAAATTTAACTACTAATAGCCTATTGTTGACCACAAGCCTTACCAACAACATAAACAGTCAATTAACATATATTTTGCAGTTATATGTATTATACACAGTATTCTTACCATAAAGTAATCTAGAGAAAGAAAATAATAACAAAATCATAAGAGAAAATACATTTGGAGTATTATACTTATTTATTGAAAGTGTTGTACTGTATTTATTTTTAAAAAATATGTGCATAAGCGGACTCAAATGGGGCACCTGGGTGGCTCAATCAGTGAAGCATCCAATGCTTGATTTCAGCTCAGGTTGTGATCTTATGATTCATGAGATCGAGCCCTGCACTAGGCTCTGTGCTGACAGCATGGAGCCTGCTTGGGATTCTCTCTCTTCCTGTCTCTGCCCCTCCCTCTCTCTCTCAAAATAAATAAATAAACATTAAAAAATTAAAATAAAAATGAGCAGACTCGCTCAGTTTAAACCTGTGTTGTTCAGGGTGAACTGTAATATGTATTAGATATGAGAATTAAATGAAATAATCTATGCAAAGCACTTTGCTGGCACTTAGGTATTAAGTGAAAGTGCTCCCTATCCATCTGTATTAGTCAACTTGAGCTACCATAACAAAATACCATGAACTGGTGACTTAAACAACAAAAATTTATTTCTCACAGTTCTGGAAGCTGGAAAGTCCAAGATCAAGATGCCAGCCCATTTGGTTCCTGGTGAAGGTTGTCATCCTGACTTGCAGTCAGCCATTTTCTTGTTGTCTTCATTTGGTAAAGAGAGAGAACAAGCTTTCTGGTATCTCTTCTTATACACACACTAACCCCATCATGGGGACCCTACCCACATGATTTCATCTAATTCAGCTTACTTCCAAAGACCTTATGTCCAAATACCATCACATTGGGGATCAAGACTTAAACATGTGGATTTGGTGGTAGTAGGGTCAGGGACACAGATGTTACATCTGTAATACTTGCAATCCCCCTTTTCTCCAAATACTTGGGGGACAAGAAATGATAATTACTAGGCTGCTTAGCTATGATTTTTACTGTTTCCTTAATACTTTAGATAGATAAGAACTTTCATCAAAACATTCAGAGAATTTTATTAAATTCAGAGAATTTTATTAAATAGTGGGTACTGGTAATAACTACCTACTATTTTCCAGATAACATCTAAGTACTGCAGTTATAAATGTTATAAAGATTAATAAATTGTACATGGTTCAAGCTTTCAGAGAGGTTCACAATCTATCTACCGACAAACAATATTTTGTTTCTTCCTTACAAACCACTATCCTCCCCCATGGCAGTCTTAATATTAAGAGTTTTCATATTTCTTTGGCCATTTTATTTTTGAAAAAACAATTCAGGTAAGCAGGAAGCCATTGTTATATCCATTGAATATATGAAGGAAATAAGTGCTTAGAATTTAAGGACAAGAAATAATACTTATATATGCTTAGCACTAGAGAAAGAGATGAAATTAAGGAGTCCGGGTGTCTAAATGTCTTTGCTTTCTTACCAGACTGTATTCCTTAAGGGAGCAGGCCTCTTTGCACTCTTCACAAAATTTAAACCAAGTATCTTTTCTAAAATTTTTACTAAAATAATGTCTCCATTTGATCCTTACAACACCTTCATGAGCAAGAAGTAACTCTCTTCCTTAGTATCTTCATAAAACAGAAGTGAGAAAGGGTCATAGTATCAATCTTTTTTTAATTTATTTTTTTAATGTTTTTATTTATTTCTGAGAGAGAGAGAGAGAGAGAACATGAGCAGGGGAGGGTCAGAGAGAGAGGGAGACACAGAATCCGAAACAGGCTCCAGGATCTGAGCTGGCAGTCAGCACAGAGCCCAACGTGGGGCTCGAACCCACAAACCGTGAGATCATGACCTGAGCCGAAGTCAGACGCCACCCAGACTCCCCCATAGTATCAATCTTAATAGGACTTAACTTGAAAAACAGTATTTGATAAGTATCCAACCATGCCACAGGCCAGTCCTTTCAGAGGAAGATTTCCATTCATGTTGTTTATGATGCAACATGCAAGAAATAGGAAAATTCCAGGCTATAATTACTCAAGTAATTATCACTGATTGTTTCAGAGAAAGAAACTCAAGTTCAAACCATCAAGTGCTATATAAAAGGTGTCACACTGTTGGAGTTTTGTATATTTATTTAATGTGCCTTTTATTTTTCATAAAATTGACTCTAACTTATGGAAAAACATTTAAACACTAAGAAAAAAATATAAAATGATAAAAGCAAGTCCTCTTCTTTCCTCAACTTTGCCCCAAGTCCCACTTGTACTACCCAGAGGTGAGCACTCTTGCTTGGCCCTTGGGGACAATTAGCCACCTAATATTAATGTATATAAATACCTTTTAAAAAATATACAAATGGTGGGGGGCGGCCTGGGTGACTCAATCAGTTTAGCGTCTAACTCTGGATCTCAGCTCATCTCTTGATCTCAGGATCATGAATTCAATCCCCACATCAGGCTCTGTGCTGGACATGAAGCCTGTATATACATACAGTATATTTAACTATATATTTAAGTATATATACATGGGATTATCTTATATTTTATATCCTGCATGTATCAGTAACAATATACTTTGGAGAGCTTTCAAGAACAGCATAGGAAGCTCTGTATCATTCTACTGAATGAAAGCTCATTTCATAAGAGTCAAAAATGGGATTCATTTTTCCTGACTCTTGGTAACCACTGTCCTTTGTACAATTCCAAATAACTTTCTTCCTTAATGAGTTCAAAAACTGAAGTGATAAAAGATCATATTATCAACTTTAATAAGACTTAACTTTAAGAACAGTACTTTATCAGTATCCACTATGCCATGGACCACTCCTTTTCAAAGGAAAGGCTTTCATTCATGTTGTTTATGATGCAGCACACAAAACATAGGATAACTTCAGGCAGCATCTTCTTTCTTACAAACACACAGCATGAATCAAAAGACCCAACCTGGTTACTGGTTGTTTCAATGCAACACAAGCTTCAAGTAACTTTTCCTCAGACCTTGCAGCTCAAGAACCCTCTAGTTCACAGTAACAAAAATAAAAAGAACAAGAAAAATAATTAAGGTTTCTTCTCACCTGAGATAGAAAGATCAGACAATCTGATAGTTATAATTCTGAACTGTTATTTTGACAAACACAGACTTTAAAAGACAAATTTTCAACATTCAAGTGTAGCCAAAGACAATAGAACTAGTATCTTTTTTCTAAACTTGATGAGGACCTTAAAACACTGCCTTGTTCAATACAAAGAGTGGAGTTCCAGTTACATTGAGACTAACAAAGACAAAACTCCAGAAAGCTCAGAAACATGCAATTCAGTAGGTTTTCTAGAAAATAAACCTCATTTAGGTAAAAAGATTAAAACTCCTGTTCAGCAAACATTGGCTTTTCGTGAAGTACAAAATCCTATGTAATCATTTCCCCTAATCAAAGCATTTGCCCTAGGTGTCTTATTGCTCTGTAATCAATGATAATGGATGGATTCTGTAAATTAGAGTATTTATAAACCTTTGCAAAGGAGGAAAGCTGAACCGTCCTTTGCAGCCTCAGAGGAGGGCAAAAATGGAAAAGATGCCCATCTTCCTGCCTCTGGACTTAAAGGCCAACAAAGCTCATTAGCTATTTATCTACCTGTGCAGAGCCACATTCATCATGAGATGCCATTCTTCAATCCTCAACCAAAGGGAGACATGCTAGGAAAGAAAAATTAGTCAAGAAAGCCAGACATTCAAACTTGAAAAAGCAATATAGCTAAAAGGAAAAAAAAATTACTGGTTTAATTCATTTAGGTGTCACATTTGTTATTAATTGCCTTTGCTGTACCAAGCACTGCCTGTACTAAAAATCTGGGTATAATAAAACCCTATCTCCACACTCAAAGAAATCCCAGGTTAGGGTAGGAGACAGAGATGTAAACAATTAATCATTCAGTGTTATAAATGCCATGATGAAAATAAGCTACGGCATTTTTCACGGCCATTCCGTTCCATATGGGAACACAGAAGAGGGACCCCCTGAACCCAAATGGCACATAGAAGAAGTGCACAGAGAAATTATTTTTAAAGCCTTACTGAGAAACTGATCACAGTAGTTGGCTTAGGTGGGAAAATATGTGACTAAAACACAGAACTAGAGAGAGACTTACTTTCATTGTATATATGCATTTTGCAACCTTTGAAATGGGCACCCTTTCAAATTTTCACAAATTAATTAATTAATTAATTAAAAATAAAATGGAGACTAAAAGTAATTTAAGGAATTAATCCTTGCCCAGCGTAAAAAACAATAACTGTCTAATATCTGCTAATTCATAGTCAAGAAAAATAGGATTCCATTAGTACCCATGAATAAATAATAACACATCTGAATTTTTATAAGCCTGTTTGAAATTCAAAAATTTCCATTTGATAACAAGGTCCCAGGTTTTCATGCAATCACATCATGGACATAACAAAATATGATGCTGGTCAAAGTGCAAATTGCAATAACCCCTTGATAGAACATTGTGACTTTATCTAGTAATGTTGACGATAAGCATAGATACTAAGTAGGTACTCCAGACAGCTCTCCATTTTTAATGTGTGTGAGAATCATCCAGAAACCTTGTTAAATCCCAGCCTGCCAGCCCCCACCTCCAGAGTTTCTGATTTAGTAGGTCTGGCAGGTGACCTGAGAATTTGCGTTTCTAATGAATTCCCAAGGATCCTGAGCTGTGGATACAAAGGGCACACTTTGAGAAGGATCGCTTTAAAGAAAAGCATGTACATGTGCACCAGGAGACATGAACAAGGAAGTCCACAGCAGCACCTTTCATAACACACCAGATTGGAGCCAACCCAAATTGCTATCAAAAGAAGAATATTTAAACTGTGGTGAAATCATACAATGGATTGCGATACAGCAATAAAAATAAACTACTGCAATAAGCTGTCTGCAGTAATATGTATGACTCTCAAAAACATATGGAGTCAAAAGAGGCAACACAAAAATCATATTGAGTATGATTTCAAGAGTATAATGTCCCAAAATAGGAAAAGTGAAACTATGTCATTTACAGATGCAAACATAGACATAATTATAATACAAAGCTAGTAAATGGTTATCACATAAAGCAGAATACTTGCTACCGTGAGTGTGGAGCGTGGGGTTGTGCTGGGGGGAGGTCACATGGAGGGTGTCTGGGGTACTAGCAATGCGCTATTTCTTGATGCAGCTGGTTAATTATCACAGTATTGGCTCTATAATTATTGTTAAATTGTACACATGTTTTAATGCACCTTTCTTTATGAATGTTATACTTAACAATAAAAGAAGGGGGAAATGTATTTGAAGGGAAGAGATCATTTAAAAAAACGGGTGAGGCAGGAAAAGCTTCCTAGAGATGCTGAGACATCAGGAAATAACATTTAAATGTGTTGGAATAAAAAGAATTACTAGATTTGAATTTTTGGAAATAGATTTGTTAAAGTCAGGAATTTTTTAGGTATATTATTCTGTGGGCAAAGCAGATCTTAAAATCACCAATTTTATAAAATTCAATAAAATGCTCTCTAATAACTTCATCTCCTTGCCAATTCAATAAAAACAGATTTGTAAAATACTTTAGTTTATTACTTCTTTGGGAATAAACAAAAATTTAATTGATTGTTGTTAAATATGCTTTAAATCCAGATCAGGCTATTTTCTGTGTTGGATAGGCTGTAGGTACCAAACTGCAAATGGAAAAATCATTTCTGGGACTGAGTCTTTTCAAGTAAATAGTTACCCATCAACAAACACTTTGTGACCCTGCACATTTTCCTCTCTTCTTCCCCTGAAATTAGACAAAAATTATTTTCCTTCTCAACACAGAATCCTCACTTTAATCCATAAGGGATAAATGGTTTTTCAATATATCTGCCTCTTTATCAAAATTTTTATGTGATCAGAGCACATCTGTTACATTTCTCAGTTTGCTGAATCATTCCTATTTGTTTTTTAGGAGCATCATCCTGGTGTAGAGATTACCTTTCCTTTTGACTCCTGTATCTTTAGAATGATACTTTGATTATTTCCAAAGTTAATAATTACCTCATTATTCTAAATACTGAGCCATATAATTCTCCCTGTACCCTTCTCTAGTCTCCAATCTCTCTGGACTCAAGAAAATCATAGTTTGACCAGGAAGTTATTGGTCTCCCAAAATTCAGAGACTGTTACATTTTTCATCCAAAAGTGAGTTCCCACAAACCCACTATCAAGTCCCTTATTTGGGGCACAAGAGGAAGGATGATGGTCATTCATACACATGAATGAATATAGAAAGGTACATAGAAATATATTCAGGAAAATAATAATTCTAGGCAGTCAATTCCAGAATACCATGATACCCTCTAACTTTGTCTCCCACCACCTCTCATGTTTCAGTTTCTTCCTTTACTCTGAATCCTTCTCCCCAAGAACAACAAAAATGTTACCTATAATTTTTACCTCTTCTCCACCGTAACACTTCCCTTACACTAGTCTACATCCAATGTTACTAACTTTCCCAAGAAACCTCCCCTCTCCAGGCATAATTGTGTCTCCCTCTCTGTCTCCACGGCACCCCATACTAGTCTCTTTTGCAATCCTTTCTCAACATAGTGCAATTATTTACATATGTGTCTGTGGCTCCTGCTGCTCTTTGAGGAAGTGACCATGTTATATTCATCTCTGAATCTACACCTACTACAGTAACTGATACTCAGTAAACATACTATTGAAACTGAACTCTGTCCTCAACTTTTGCACCATCTTAAAATAATCTCCCGACAAAAGTTAAAAGCTGATAGCAGACCTATAGATACATGGTACTTTGTTAGAAATCTAAGGGAAGGCCCTTATGGAGGCTTACAATCAAAACTGGCATTAAATAAAATACAATGTAAGGGATAAAAAGTGTTACAAATGGTGAAATAGAGTAATAAGCAAAATATATGAGAATGCAGAAGAGAAAAATCTTTCCAATTGATGAACAGAGGAGAATGGGGAAGGACGTCTCCAGGCAGAATGTAAAGCTCCATAAATGGCACTCCGCCTTTCAATCCCAATTATCTAGATTTGAATTGCTTAGAATTATTTTTTATTACCCACCTCATCTCAGTCCATTGGAAACTCCCAAACACTCCATTTTTGATTATGGCCCCTAAATCCATCGTCTCCTTTGCTATTGCACTCCCACTGCCTCATCCATTACTTTTGACATGAAATGAACACCCGTAATAACCTTTTAGCTAGTCTCTTTCTTCTTTCTTTACTCCATCAATACATCTTGCACACTCTTTCAGGATTAATCTCAATGTGAAATTCTAATTCTATCACTTCTCCACACAAAAGCCTTTAATGACTCACATCAACTACCAAATTAATTTCCAGTGCCTCAGATCCAAGGCACAGAACAGTGTAATTAAAACCAACCATTTTAGCCTTATTTCCAACCATCTCCCTACTTTGACCCCAAGTTTTGGCCAAAAGGCCATTCCACATCATTCCCCAACAAGCTCTGCATCTTTCTCCCTCATACTTCATGTCTTTTCCTCTATATGGTGTGCTTTCCCTGCCTTTCTCCACCAGTTAAAACTCTGGCCAACTTACAGAAATGGCTCAAATGGCGCCAGTGTCATGTGCTTGATAAAGCCTCCTTGTTCCCTACGTTTCCTGCGAAGCAACATGATCTGTCCCACCCCGAATGTCTACGGCATCATTCTTTGAATTGTGTAGTGTTTTCACTGTCCCTTTGAATGAGACTCCTAGAATTAGGTAAGGCCTCCCACATCTTACAAAATATACCTCTTCGTCAACCCTACCTGTCTATTATGCCAGAAATTGATTTAACAAAGAACAAAATTCTTATCTGAGAACAAAACAACACCTCATTTCTCCACTAAGAACCCTTGAATTACCTGGCATAGGGACCGGCCTTAAGAGTTTTCCGTACAATATATGAAATGGATATTAACTCAGAAACACACCTTCATGGCCAGATAAAAACATGCCAAACATGAACCATTCACATTATTGTTTTAGAGAAGAAATGTAAGTATCCCTGGGAGTACGGGACTTGGTGTTACCCACCTTTCTTCCTCACAGTGCCTTATGCCAAGTTGGCTGTGCTTTGAAAGCACCTGCTTAGAGAAAGTACATAGACTAAAAGTAAGTCTTTAAAGATAAATTAGATTGGCAGGTAAGAACTCTCTCTAACTCCTGGAATGCTCTAAAAATCAGAGTCCAGCCAAGATGAAATGCTAAGCTGACACCAGCAGCTAAGTGCAGGATGCTGAGTGGGAAACATGGAGACTAAGGTCTCTGGGCCTTGGCAGTTCTGCTGCTGAGAACTCTAGATGGCTCTGTCATTGTCAGAGAAGTCAAGATGGCTCTGTCATTGTCAACCACATCTTGTCAGGCACAAGAAGTCAGAAACAAACAGAAATGTGGGAACCTTGGATCTCCTTCAAACTAAAATTCCATAAATATTTGTTCACTGTTTTTCTAATGGGAGTAAGGCAAGAAGTAATTTTCTACTAATAAAAACTATACACATAAACAGATTTAACTACTAATCTACCTTAAATGCCTGAAGAAAAATCAACTTCTGAAAAAAAAAGAATGACTAAAATAGTTCCTCCATTGCCTGTAGTTATGTTCTTACAATTTTCCAAACTAGACACATTTTAAGAAGCATATTAAAAATATGGAATTTAGATGACATAATAAATCATTCATTCCCAATATATAGAAGCACGGTTTGCATTAGTTAGGTTCAAAATCTCAGGTGACTCTGTATGTCAAGGATGAATGTGTGTGCCGTGTGGCAGAATAATCAATTGAGCTATTATTACTTATCCTAGTCAAAAGTGATGCAAATTTCCACTGGATAGTATTTTCAGTGTCCGTGGGAGTAGAAATACATTTATCCATTTTATTCTGGTGAGATTCTGGTTAGCACCCTGATACACTAATGCTCCAGCTGGCCTGCCCTGTTAATGGAGCTCCCAAACAGGTATGAGTTACATTGTATGCAGCAGGCATCAAGCCTCTCTCCTCTCCTTAGCTAATTTCCAATCTCTCTAAAAAGTGAAGATTTTGTTTCTTATTAAAGCAATTTCATTCATTAATAGACAAGTAGGTTTTGGAGAAGCTCTACCTGTCCTATGCTTACTTCACTAATGTACAAGGTAAGAATAAATCTGATGTGACTGATAACACCTTTTTTATATCTGTATCTCTGTCTACATATGCATACCACTGATCAAATAAAATCTTGTGCCTGATAAAAGTTATTTGCCAGGATTTGCTGTTCGAGATACTAGACAGGCTAGAAAGTAATCATTGTAAATTACAGAATATCACAAAGGTGTGAGCCATATCCAGCACAAGTCTCTCATTTTAGAGATAAGAAAATCAGGTTCCAGAAGGAGGAGGGCACAGTTATCAGATGACACCATGAGTTAGTGGTAGTGTTGATCCCAGGGCCTCAGAAACCCATGTTCTCCCCAACAGTGTTGACCTGGTCAAGAAATCCATAGGTAGACCAGCATAAATTAGGACCTAGTGACCCCTCACCCACAAACTGATGCCTAAAAGCCCCTGTCAAATTTCTGAACAAGAACAGAAAAATGGTGCCCTATATGTGTATAAGTGTATACATTTTAGATTCTTATTTGAGTTTAGACTTTGAAAACAGGCAGAAAATGGAGTATTAGGACCCTTGAGACTGAGGAGCCTAGAGTGAATACCATCAAAAACATAAGAATCTCAGGAATAAAAGTTGGCAAACACTAAAAATGGGCTTCACGAACTCAAAAATTAAGGATGGAGACGGCAACTCTGTATGTTTGTGTAGATCTCAGCTGGAGAAGCAGCTTAAGAAGCCTATAACATGTTTAGGGGGAGAAATTGTTTTTAGAAATGATATGAATTTATAAAATTTTGCAAATTGGTAGGTAAGGAAAGTTCTAGAACAGGAGCCTATGTGGCAATTGCAGTGAACAATTTCTATCTGTTATCCTAAAGTCAGACTTTAGAGGTAGAACAATAGCACAAAGAGAGAGAGCGAGAGAGACAGAAAGATAGAGAGAGAGAGAAAGAGAAGAAAGGGAAAATGAAAGATCAGAGACAATATCTATAGTTGAGAGAAAGGTGCTGACTGCCTCTCCTGGTGTCTCTGACCTTTCCTGGCTACTCCACTACACCTGCCCTAGTGCTAACCCTCCCCACCTGAACTGATTCAGTTGCTGCTTCCCAAGCACTACCCTTGTCTCCACAACATCTGTGTTAACCTAATACTGATGCCAGAGGGCGCTAGGGCCTGAGTGGTCCTGTGACTTAACTCATTGCACAATCCCACCCCCACCCCCATCTTGAATTCACCTACTTATCTTTCAAAGACCTGGATGCCATCTCATCCAGGAAGTTTTCTTTCACTCTCTAATCTGCCTTAGAAGCCCCTCTTCTGTGTTCATACAGTGCAGAAGTTTACTTATATCTACAACCATACACAACACAGTAACTGCAAAGCCTGATTCACTTGCCTGTCTTCCCAAGTAGATTGAGAACAACTTGAAGGCAGGAACTCTATTCTTTTCCTTGGTATCCCCCACACTTACCACAGGGCATAGCACATAATAGGGTCTCACTAAATGCTTCCTGAATGAAAGAATATTCCTAAATGTTAGGCCTGATGATGTAATTTAACTATTTGCAATTTTTTCAGGGCCTGTAATATAATGAATGTCCAAATTCCTTTGCCTATTCAAGGTTCTCCACAGTAGGTGTCCAGGCTGTCTTTCCTGAATCTGGTAACCTGGATAAACAGATGTTTCCATTATAAGTAAACTCCTGTACTTCACATAAATTGTCTGAATATTCAGCCCAACCAATGGGGATCCCCCTGAAGTCATGTCCACCATAGATGAGCCGCAGTGATGTACTGATTGTCCATCAACAAAGCCCATGATAACCTAGCCAACACACAAGGTGTGGTCTTCAAACACATTAATGAGACAAGTCCATAATACTTCAGGAACTCATAATGCTCATTTCACAGCATCTGTTTGCCAGCTGAGTTATTTTGCCAACATCTGGTGGCTTATGCAGAGCCTAATAGGCATCAATAAAATTCAAGTTGTCTAAGTGTCCATGTGTGAGTTTCTGCAGAAGAATGTCTGCTGGGAAAAGAACCTTCTTTCCTAGACCCAACCCCAGCCTGCTCCACATATATTTTATAATTGGGTTATCTTGTAACATATGGTTCTAAGCTTGGACTAGGCAATTATAATTTGGGGGGTAACTTATTCACCTGCCTGGTCCCAGGGAGCAGTTACACATGAAATTTAGGAACTGATGTAATTTTTCAGCAATATGACTTAAACCTTCCCAAATGACCAGCCAGGGTGTTGTTGACATGTATGTGATAGTCTGACTATAGCAAGCAAAGGGTCTATTTCCCAGGGGCCTCCCTCATGAGAGTCCAGAGGCCAAAGCTGAACCTGTACCCATCCGCATTCTTGATGCTGATGCTGAACTTAACAGACAAACTCAAATGTGCTTGCCTTTTCTTGTAGCATGGTCTCCATATTCATACCCAGATTCTTTGCACGAGCTCTTGACTTACCTCACTTATCTGCCTAACGCAACCTTTCTCATCTATGAAGACCCATTTCGATGCCAACTCCCTGAGTCTTTCTTTATTCTCCAGTCAATCTTGATTGCTTTCACCTCTCAAACCTCTAATGGACATGTACTTAGTTTAGTGCCTGGGTCATTCTGCCCTGAAATACAGCTTTCTGTTCTTTTTTTTTTTTTTAGGAATCAAACCTTAAATTTTTATTTTTTAACTCTGACATAAATCTTGACATTTGGGTTTATCCAGGAATTAGAGCTTCTTTTTTTTTTTTTTTTTACAAATAGTTTATTGTCAAATTAGTTTCCACATAACACCCAGTGCTCATCCCCACAAGTGCCCACCCCCGCTCCCCCCCATATCCATCAGTCCTCAGTTTTTGTCAGCATTCAAGAGTCTCTCATGGTTTGCCTCTCTCCCTTTCCCCCACCATTTCCCCCCTTCTTCTCCCCCTTGTTCCTCAGTTAAGTTCCTCCTAATCCTACTATTGTTTATATCTTACCCCTTCTGGACTGAGTTCCCTGACAGCAGAGAGCACTTCCATTTCATCTCCTTACCCTGCTCCTCCCTAAAGACTAAGGCCTGACTAAGAGTGAGGACTCTCTCCCCAGCAGGCACACACCATCCTAGCCAGAGCAATATTCTGATAATTCATTTCCTGGAGGAACAACATTCATGAAAAAAAAATTAATACAGAAGAAAATACTCAATTCAGTTGGATCAAAGTGTTGAGATGAATTTCCAGCCATTTCTAAAGAGAGACAGAGGATATATTGGCAGAAATATGGTGTCTGGGGACAAGGACCTATGATTTGGCTTTACCATTTAACAGCCTCAGTTTTGGCACCCAAGTATTTATCATTTGTCATTTTCCTGTTGATGAGTCTTTTGCAACCTTGGGTGAGTAGAAAGTTGATGACTGCTTTCTAGCTGTCTCCCCCCCCACCCTTTACTAATAAATGTAACTGATTTTCTCTGTGTATAACTGTAGTCTTATTCTGTTTTCATTTCTTGTACCCTCCTTATTAATTTCTGAGAAGTATATAATTTCAGTTTTGATTTATTCTCTGGCCTAGTGCTGAGAAAGTTGGTTTTGTTTTGGTATTGTTTGTCATCCTTAGGGGACTGGAATTTTTTTTTAACTTTTTGTTATTATTTCTAGTTTTATTTCATGGCCAGAGGGTTGGACTTAAATAACTTATGCACTTTACCACTTAAGAGCTTTTCATTATTATAATTGTTCTGTATAATTGTTCCATCACAGAGAGTCAGATCCATCTTCTGGATATTTGGAATCTTTCAATTAGTGGGTAAAATACTATGCTCATAACCTACCACAATACATAGGAAGACACCATAAACATCTCTTCATCCAAACTAACTTTATTTGAGCCATTTTGGTTTGGTTTGTAGACTGTGAATTTGTTAAAGTAGGGGCATAGTTTCCATAGAATAAAATGACCTGAGTCATACAAAAGAGATATCTGGCAGCAAAACGTATTCAGCAGTGAAAATGCTAGATACTCTATAAATATCTATCATTTAAAACTCTAAACAGCCTTAAGAAAGAATCCCAACAATAAAGAGAATTGAAGAAGACAAAGAAATGGAAAAATATTCCATGCTCATGGATTGGAAGAATAAATATTGTTAAAATGTCAATATTACCCAAAGCAATCTATACACTCAATGCAATCCCAATCAAAACTGCACCAGCATTCTTCTCAAAGCTAGAACAACAATCCTAAAATTTGTATGGAACCACAAAAGACCCCGAATAGCCAAAGTAATATTGAAGGAGAAAACCAAAATGGGAGGCATCACAATCCCAGACTTTAGCCTCTACTACAAAGCTGTAATCATCAAGACAATATGGTATTGGCACAAACACACACACACAGAACAATGGAATAGAATAGAGAATTCAGAATTGGACCCACAAATGTATGGCCAACTTATCTTTGACAAAGCAAGAAAGGGTATCCAATGGAAAAAAAGACAGCCTTTTTAACAAATGGTGCTGGGAGAACTGGACGGAAACATGCAAAAGAATGAAACTAGACCACTTTCTTACACCATACACAAAAATAAACTCAAAATGGATGAAGGACCTGAATGTGAGACAGGAAGCCATTAAAACCCTAGAGAAGAAAGCAGGAAACAGCCTCCTTGACCTCACCCGCAGCAATTTCTTACTCAACACATCTCCAAAGGCAAAGGAATCAAGAGCAAAAATGAACTATTGGGACCTCATCAAGATAAAAAGCTTCTGCACTGAAAAGGAAACAATCAACAAAACTAAAAGGCAATCGACAGAATGGGAAAAGATAGTTGCAAATGACATATCAGATAAAGGGCTAGTATCCAAACATAGTATCCAAAATCTGTAAGGAACTCACCAAACTCCACACCCAAAAATCAAATAATCCAGTGAAGAAATGGGCAGAAGACATGAATAGACACTTTTCCAAAGAAGACATCAAGATGGCCGACAGACACATGAAACAATGCTCAATGTCACTCATCATCAGGGAAATACAAATCAAAACCACACTGAGATAACCACCTCAAGCTGGTCAGAGTAGCTAAAATGAACAAATCAGGAGACTATAGATACTGGCGAGGATGTGGAGAAACGGGAACCCTCTTACACTGTTGTGGGAATGCAAACTGGTACAGCTGCTCTGGAAAACAGTGTGGAGGTTCCTCAGAAAATTAGAGATGGAACTACACTATGACCCAGAAATAGCACTGCTAGGAATTTACCCAAGGGATATAGGAGTGCTGATGCATAGGGGCACATGTACCCCAATGTTCATAGCAGCACTTTCGACAATAGCCAAACCATGGAAAGAGCCTAAATGTCCATCGATTGATGAATGGATAAAGAAGATGTGGTTTATACATACGATGGGATACTACTTGGCAATAAGAAGGAATGAAAACTGGCCATTTGTTAGCAACATGGATGGAACTGGAGGGTATTATGCTAAGTGAAATAAGTCAGTCAGAGAAAGACAGATATTATATGTTTTTAATCATATATGGATCTTGAGAAACTTAACAGAAGACCATGGGGGAGGGGAGGGGGGAAAAAGTTACAGAGAGGGAGGAAGACAGACCGTAAAAGACTCTCAAATACTGAGAACAAACTGAGGGTTAATGGGGAGAATGGGGGAGGGAAAGTGGGTGGAAGAGGGCACTTGTTGGGATGAGCACTGGGTGTTGTATGGAAACCAATTTTACAATAAACTATATTAAATAAAAAAAGAAAGAATGCCAACTGTTGATTTGACTGTAAATATTCACATTCGTTTGTTTATGAAACACCAAGATAATTCGTGTGTTTGGGATTTTTTTATTTCTTTTTTTTATGTTTTATTTTGTTTTCAGTATTGTTGCTTCCTTACCCTTCCTCTCCCTTTTCTGGTAGATTTACTTTCTCTCTTTCATATCTTATTTGGTGCTAAGACCCTGCCCACTATTTTTCAAATAACATTCCTGAAGCAGCATTTCTCCAAATCCAGCAGTTTCCATCAGGCTCATCTAACCATGTATTTATGCGAGCCACCTTTCATCTGTGCAGCTCGGGCTGTCTCAAAGACATTAACTCATAGCTCTTCTGGGACACACTCAGTATGTCATAATTACATCTACTCTGAACAGAGGACTGTTCAGAATGCCGATGACTAAAGGAAACTCACCCAAGAATCTAGATGAACCTGGAATGAAATTCAGAGTCTCTTATTCACAGCCTAAATTCTCCACATTAGACATTAAAATGTTCATTTTCATGGTTTGAAGTTATCTTTTCCTTTAAGTTTAAAATCATGAGTTTAAAAAAATATTAAATCCAAGGTAGTTAACATATAGTGTAATAATGACTTCAGGAATAGAATTTAGTGATTCATCACTTACATATAACACCCAGTAGTCATCTCAACAAGTGTTCTCCTTAATGCCTATCTTCCAACACCCAGTCAGCAGCCCTCAGTTTGTTCTCTACATTTAAGAGCCTCTTATGGTTTGTCTCCCTCTCTATTTTTATCTTACTTTTGCTTCCCTTCCCCTGTATTCATCTGTTTTGTTTCTTAAGTTCCACATATGAGTGAAATAGTATTATATTTGTCTTTCTTTGACTGACTTATTTCACTTAACATAATACACTCTAGTTCCATCCATGTTGTTGCAAATGGCATGATTTCATTCCTTTTCATTGCCTAGTAGTATTCCATTGTATGTATGTACATATATGTATGTACCACCTCTTCTTTATCCATTCATCAGTCGATGGACATTTGGGCTTTTTGGTACTTTGGCTGTTGATAGCACTGCTATAAACATTGGAGTTCATGTGCCCCTTCGAATAAGCACTCCTGTATCTTTTGGATAAATACCTAGTAGTACAATTCCTGGGTCATAGGATGGTTCTATTTTTAATTTTTTGAGGAACCGCCATACTGTTTCCCAGAGTGGCTGCACCAGTTTGCATTCCAACTAGAAGTGCAAAAGGATTCTTCTTTCTCCACATTCTTGCCAACATGTTGTTGCTTGAGTTGTTAATTTTAGTCATTCTGACAGGTGTGAGGTGGTATCTCATTGTCGTTTCTATTGTATTTCCCTGATGATGAGTGATGTTGAGCATCTTTTCATGTGTCTGTTAGCATCGGGATGTCCTCTTTGGAAAAATGTCTGCTCATGTCTCCTGCCCATTTCTTCACTGGATTATTTGTTTTTGGGTGTGGAGTTTGATATGTTCTTTATAGATATTTGGATACTAACCCCTTATCTGATATGTCTTTGCAAATATCTTCTCCCATCTATTGGTTGCCTTTTAGTTTTGCTGATTGTTTCCTTCACTGTACAGAAGGTTTTTATCTTGAGGAGGTCCCAGTAGTTCAGTTTTGCTTTTGTTTCCCTTGTCTCCAGAGACATATCAAGTAAGAAGTTGCCGTGGCCGAGGTCCAAGAGATTGTTGCCTATTTTCTCCTCTAGGATGGTGATGGCTTCCTGTCTTATATTTAGGTCTTTCACCCATTTTGAATTTATTTTTGTGTATGGTTTAAGAAACTGGTCCAGGTACATTCTTCTGCATAAAATCATGAGTTTTTGAGGTGGTGAAAATCATAATCTCTACCATTTGTTATCTTAGTGCCCCCCCCCCAAAAGATTCAGAAGAGTTAAGATACATGGCCAAGTAACAATGTTTGAGGCAGAGTAGGACCAGAACCCTAGTCTCTTGACCCTGGCCTGGGATCTCTCTCTTATTGGTTATGATTTGCTTCATGTACCAGTGTTCCTTCTCTTGTCTTCTTTTAACCATCCCCTTCTTTTCTGCCTTTCCTCCCCTCTCTAGTACCTGTCAAACTGCTTCATACACAAATGTATTTCTTTTATCTTGCATCAACAACATATAACACAACATAAATTTAAACTAAATTATGTGAAAAGGCCATCTTAAATTGCTGAAAATGATAATAGATGTCTTCAAAGAAATTGTTTTGTTCTGCTCAGACCTTACAGGTAATTCAAAGTAGTCTATTAAAATACTCCCTAAGAGATACCTGTTCTTAAGTTATTATTAGAGGTGACCACATTTTAATCATAAACCATAGGTTAAGCTAATAATGCTTGGTCTACATTGCTAATAATATCACTATTCAAGCATAGTAATGATGTGTATCTGTGCATCAGTTTATACTTGACTAAATGCTTTTAGACCTATTATCCCCTTTGATTCTCAAACTCCAACATCAAGAGACAAAAAGGCACCCTTAATTCCATTTTACATACAAAGAAACTCTTTAAAAACCTTAACTCACTGAGGTTAAATGACTTACTAAAGACCAGACAACCAAGAAAGAAGAAGTAGAGATATGCTGCCTCCACACCCTCATATTTTCAACAGCCCCACACTTCAGTTCCAGCCCTTCTCACAGTCCACTAGGCATGAGTTTCCCTGCCAAGACTGTGCTCCTTGTACACAGGGACTGGGGGGTATTTACCCCTGTATTGTCCCCAAGTCTGCACAGAGATATTGCTCAATAAATGTTCCTTGGACTAAATGTGATTGCATTGCATAATTGCATTAAATTGTACCCGGTATAATGTTATCAGTCTTAATTCCAGTTATCTTAAGTTGTATTGTGTCAGAAATAAATATATTTCCTTGTCAATTCCATTGTAATAAATTCTCATCAGATTTTTAATTGTGGCCTTTTAAAAGTCTTTTGTCACTATTATTGTTTTACTCTGATGCTTTTGCAAAAGTACTTCATCATCAAGGAGATTCATGGAAAGGAAAGACCTGTACTCTAAAATGCAGGTCTCTGATAACTTTCAGATCATACCACTGAAGAAGGTATGAATTATAGAACCCTAGTGGAGAAACTGATGACTTCATAAAAGTGTTTAAAAATCAAAATCAACAATAATTAATTACATGGGACTGAATGAACTAAGGAGGATGATTATAATTTTTATGACTACTTTGAAATACTGCTGATTCTTTAGAGTTTTGTTTTTCCAGATTTAAAGAAATGTTTTCTCTTTTCTCTTAATCCACCTATGATTTAGAGCAAAAATGAAACATTTATATTTTTCTCCCTACCTGAGATCTCCAGAATTGAGAAACTCTCAGGGAGTAGTCTTATATTTTCATGGCAATATAATTATTCATATGAGTTTGGTAATAATCTGTTGTCTTTGTAACAGGACACAATTGGAAATATTGGTTATCCTACCAATGAATGTCATGTTTAAGAGAGACATGCATAGGCTCAGACATGACCAGACAGCTTTAAGGAACTAATATTGACTTTATGGGTCCAATAAAACCCCTTGGAAAAATTAGCCTGTTATCTTGCTTATAGAGTTCCCAGTAGCCTTACCATTTGTGTGCCCTCCAGAAAAGGGGAATTAACTCAAATCTATAGGTATTGCAGGTAAAATCTAATAGCAAGTCATTGGATTGACTTTGTAACCTAGAGAGGCTTTCAAAAGTCCAATCTCAGATTCCTTATAAAAAGTTCCAACAAAGCAGATTTAAAATTCTGTATGGTTAATTGCTTTTCTTGCTGCACTTATATAAGTAATCAGGTCGAGTTTATTGAAATGACTTAATTTGCAGACAAATTAGTCTTACTATGGTCATCTTTGATAGAAATGGGGGTGATTATAGAGAAAAAAATTATGCTTCAGTCGACACTATAATACACACTTATAGATAGTAGAGTCTAGTTCTGCCAATTGTCTTTGAGGTTTTGTTTCTTACTGGTAAACAAAAATAGCTTCCTTCAATATCTGACTATAACTCTCCAAACTTATGTTTCCAATTTTTCTTCCAACTTTCTAACATAGAAGAATTAAGAATTAAAACTGCCCTTTTCACAAAGCCATACAAACTAAATTTGGATGACTTGATATAAACTTCAGAGAAATCACCCCAACAGTTTATGTATAGATAATCTTTGTGCCTGTTGCTATGTGGGCCACTCAGAAAGATCACCAGAGACATTTAAACTGCAAACCAAGAAAATCTGTTCAGAGTACCACTTCCTGCCCTCATTCTATCTGAAGATGCTTTGAGGTTGACATCTAGAAATTTTCTGAACTGGCTACCCTCAAAACTCAGAAATTGGTTAAAAAATAAACTAAGATAAACTAAACTAAACTAAGCTAAACTAAACTAAACAAAAATAAAATAAAAAAAGAACTCAGAAACTGGTTTATTATTTGTTCCAGTCATTAGCCATGTTTTTCTTTTGTTTCCATAGAAATGTCTCATAAAATACCTGATTCCTTGAGCAATATGGACCTAAATTTGAGAGTCCAGCTGTATCATCACCACTTAAAATGAAATGTAATTGTTAAACTAAAATGACCTATTTTTAAGACCAAGAGATGAATTCAATGAAATAACAGAGCAATCTACCAGCACAGCTTTTAATATGCAAAGCTTCCAGAGAAGTTTCAGAGGAGGGGGCTCCTGGGGTCAGGGCAGCCCACCCCAGAATGTGCCACTTTGGCATACAGGTTATTTTGAGCTGAAGACAATCAAGGCCCAACAGACTCAACACAAGCTTTTTACCTCCACTATAAGTGCCTAAAACAATTTAGATAGGAGGCCTGTATCTGGCAGAGAGCTATCACCAAACATAACTTTTTTTTTTTTTTACATCAGAAAGACCCAGAAAGAAAGTGCCCCATGGCACTGCAAATATTCATTTACCAAACATTTGTTCTTCCCATCTTTCTATGGATTATCTTCCTCCCCATTGAAGTCCCAGAACCCTACCCCTTCTCCTTGGCTCAAGATAGCACACAAACCTCAACTGCCTGACTATTAGGCAACTTCTACATCTTTGTGGGTCTCCCATATGTATGTAATTAAATTTTTCTCCTGTTAAGCTGTCTCATATCAAGTTAATTATTAGACCAGCTAAAGGATCTAGAAGGGCAGAATGCAAAAATTTTCCTCCCCTGCATACCAAAATCTCTATAGCCATCCTTTGAACTAAAACTGCCTCATTTTCAGAAGATTCTTCAATTACTGGAGCTGAGGATTAAAGCTCTTCTTGCAGGGCCGGCCTCCTCAAGGAAGAAGGTTCCTTGGCTCTAGATTTGCAGGTGGCCTGGCAGGTCTCATCCTCTAACCTCTGCCTCAAGGCTCATCTCCTCCAGGAAGCCCTCTCCACATACTCTTCTTCCCCCTAACCCCTTCCTGTTTCATGCACCTCCTGCTGGGTTTTGAACACTTGCAACTTTAGTTAAAACCTGCTCTGCTCTGCCTGTCTCTTCACATGGAAATTCACGGGGACCAGCTGTGATTCCTTTGTCTCTACCCAGCATTGTCCAGAGCAACATCTCATGCACAGTAGGCTCCCAGTCAACGCTGACTGATAACAAGATGCTGTGATGATTTTACTAGTCTTGCCTCAGCCCTCACACCGGATCAGACAATCCAGGGTGTCGTCCAGGAGACTAATGACATGACCAAACACAAAGGGCCAAAGCTTTACCTCTGAGCTGCGGCTCTTTTCTATTCATGAACATTCATGTATTCTATTCAGGATACACAATCCTATCTCCTGCCACCCTGTGCAGTCTCCAAACCACAGGCCATTACATACACTTGGGTTCTGCAATGAGCAGAGGGTGAGTCTTCAGTTCTACTGCATCAGTGCACAGAGCTCCCTGAAATCCAACTATCCCCTGCATGGCACCCCCATGTGAGGCTAGGGGAATGACATGCACTCACAGTACTTTCAGGTCCTCTGAATGGTTTTACTGCAATGCAGCACTCAGCCTGTTTGCTCTCTAGGAAATGATAGCTCGGCATTCAGTGGTGTGGAAGGAATGGCAGAAGCAGTCGTGATGCTCACTGACTTAATCATGCAGCACTGACAAAGGTAATCAGAGGGAGAGAGACAGAGACAGAAAGATAGAAAGGCAGGGAGAGAAAAGAGAAAAAAAGGTGAGGAGACAGAAGAGAGAGAGAGAGAAACAAAAGGGGCTGGAGAGAGATGGAAGCAGAGGAGGAGAGAGAAGAGGTAAAGAGAGGCTTAGCAAAACACAAAAGGGTAAGGCTTGATGAGAAGCCTTCTACAATAACTGTTGTTTGGTGGAACCTTGTTCATTTGGTCGCTCCCTCACTGGTAGAACTGAAACCACACATTCCATGATTNTTTTTTCTGAAACCGAAGAGAAATAAACCCCGGGGAAACAGAGCTGAAGCCTGGCTGTAGGAAGCCAGTTTATAAACTACTAACAATCCATCCCTCACCTTTTCCCATTCCATATTTTAACTCAATTCTGGCTTCAGGATACCTTAGTGCCTTCTCCTCCGTCAGAATAAAATTTGTTTTCACAGAAAAGTATCCTCATTTGTTAAGTAAGTCCTGAGTGACCCGTAATTCCTCCTCCCACCCTCTAAGAAGGATTATTATGTCAAGTCTGATCCCTTAGCACAGGACAGAAGTCTAGCCCATGGGAAAGACCCTCCAGGCCTGAGCTGGTAAATTAGTGTCTGTCCATGCTTGACTACTCCCTCCTAACCTTTTGTGTACTGGGATTCCGGTCCCATCTTCCTGTGCTGGGGAACTGAAGGTCCTTGCCTGCGGACAACACAACTCTTGGCTATTTACCAGCTTTTTTTAAAATGTGATTTTTCCCTGCATAATCATTTCTCGGTTACTTAATGTTTTCTTCTTTTTCTTTCTTTTATTTTTTCTTCTAGTTCTACAGATATTTATTGGGCAAATACACAAACCCAATACAGGGATATGAGAATAAGAACTCATCAGAAACCGGAACTAAAATGACAATTCAGGATGTGCCAAAGCTCATAAGCATGAGAGGCCACTCCTTGCACCCCAAGATCTTGTTGAAATCCCACTGTAAAACCTGCGTGCCAAGGAGCAGGACTCTGCAACATTTAATTCCAGCCATAAGTGGCCTAAGGCAATCACATCCTTCATTTTTAATTTGTACTTAAATAACCTGATACAGCTTTTAGATGAACTGATATGGCCTACAAAGATGCCTGTGTGAAGGGGAGCAGAATAAGAGGTCAGCACAGAGATGAGTCACTGCCTATATTAAGGTCACACAATTACTGCAGTTGACAGTAAGCTGGGCATGGTAATCTTCACAAAGTAACCAAGTCACACCACCTAAGAAGACACTGACATTGGAGCTGGACCTGCAGGGATGATAGGAGTTCACTGACAGAAGAGGGAAAGGTAAGGCAGAATGTTCTAGAAGAGGGATCAAAGTAACCAAGTCACACCACCTAAGAAGACACTGACATTGGAGCTGGACCTGCAGGGATGATAGGAGTTCACTGACAGAAGAGGGAAAGGTAAGGCAGAATGTTCTAGAAGAGGGATCAAGGACTGAACTCTGCCCTGACACAGTGAGGCTGGAACACTGAGTGAACAAGTGTCTGCATCCCCAAGCCTTGGAAATCCATTGCTGGCTTGATCAGAAATTACTAAGATATCGGTACTTTTCCTTTAGAGCAAGTCTCATGGTTTGCAATTATACATCTATAAGATTTGCTCACATTGACCCACCCCCACCCCCACAGATCCACTCCATCCTAAAACTACTCCAGAAAGGCAGAAATTTTCAACTGTTTTGCTCACCACTGTGTCCTCAGCACCTAACACAGGTTTCAGTGCTTAATGGGGCTCATTAAATACTTGACAATGAACAAATGAATGAATGAACTATAAACACAGTGAGACCAGCTTTATCAGAGCACTCAGTGCTGCAAAGCAATATGGCATTGTTATTTGTTTGCCATTGAGCTAAATTAGGCATCATTTCATATAAAAAGTACCGTGGACTATGCACACAGTATTAATTTTATGTTTGAAAATAACTATTTTGTGGTTTTCCCCCTACCTAACCCATTTTGTCCCTTCTTTTAAATGAGACCCATTTAGAATATAGGTGAATTTTTAAATCTTAGATAAAAGACAGTTTCTTTAAAATGTGTCTTAAAATCTCAGCAATGTGCACTAAAATTGAGGTCTGGTAATTTAGGAGAATACAGGAAGGATACTGAAGCTCAGTCCCTACCTTAAATATGCAAAATTTTAGTAAGATTATGAATTTGGAAAGAGCAAGCAATCCAAAGAATGTTCTCAGTGCATAACTTAAGAGTGCAAGAGAAAATTCTCTCCTTAACCCAAGACAAATCTGTTCTACAGTGGGCTGGCATGCAGAGGAGTGAGGAACTAAAACTTCCGCTGGTCTCCCTCCCAGCTCAGATATGGCCCGGACTCTACACTGAGTGCTTCTTACCTGGATCTGGGCCTTGAAAGCCAAAAAGGTTTGAACCGAGCTTCCTCAATGACCGCATTCAGTTTACATAATGTGCTATGGAGGCAGTTTCCCATCCTAGTTGTTACCAGTTCCCAGTGAAACAGCACAGCCTCATTCTCAGAGAGCTCCACTGACTACGGAAAGCCTTCTCTGGCTCCTTCTCTGAGGGATATCAAGGAATAATGCCATATACCTGTCGTGGTCTTCACTTTTCTGGTTCTACCTGACAATCTTAATAGACCCTCCCAACAATGTGGGCCATGCTAATTAATCGAAACCCAGAGAAGCCTTGCTCTCCAAACTCTCCCATTCTGCAGCTGAGGAAATTGAGAAAGACCTAGAGAGGTTAATTAACACCATTAAGCTTTAAATGACTTAAGCTCATTTTCTCTCTTCAATAGCATCTCCTGATTTCCCTCTACCATTTCTTTCCATTCCCACTGCCATCATTCTACTTTGGTGTTCACATCCCTTCTTGTGTTCTCAACACTTTGCCCACGTCATTCCCACCACTACCTCCAGCAGGATCCTCTCTATGCTAAATAAAAGTTATCATCACTGCAAAGCCAACTTAAATCTTTTCCCTTCCATAAAACTCTCCCAATACACTCTAGCCCAAGAATCCTTTGTCTCTAGCACCTAAAGCATGGACCCTTCTTCAACACTTTGCATAACCTTTCTTTGTTTCTTATACTGTGATCCTTTGTTAAGGGAGGTGTTGGTTTTTTTTTCCCACTCGGTAAATTTTTCCAAGAAAAAGGAGTTTAATTATTGACATCTCTCTACCCCTTATTCACTTCAACTCAGGGCAAAGTAGTGAAAAACCAACTTGTAACTATAGACTCAGCTCCTGTCTTTTCTTCTTGGAAAACAGCTCTCCAACTAAGGATGGCTCCTCTCTGTTCCATGAGGAGAGAGGTACTGCATAGCTAAGAGCGTAAGTCTAATTCTAAATGTTAGTGTTAGGCTGCCCACTGGGATCTATACTAAACTGTGTACTTCAGTCCGGCCTTTATCTACTAGAAATAAAGCTAATCTATTGCCC
Source organism: Crocuta crocuta (assembly GCF_008692635.1). Classification (NCBI taxonomy): domain Eukaryota; kingdom Metazoa; phylum Chordata; class Mammalia; order Carnivora; family Hyaenidae; genus Crocuta; species Crocuta crocuta. The sequence goes on from NW_027551571.1 coordinate 11,897,404, forward strand.
TAATATGCATTATATTTGGCATATTTCTCAATTGACCCAAAATCAGAGGTGAGGAGAGGGAATCCTTCTGGATACCACAGCATTCTATATGAGTATTTAAATCTTATGTCATCACCTAATCATTGCTTGGTGTGTTTTGTCTCTCCATCTCTAGTATGAACTCCTCAGGGGCAGAAACAATGGAGTATAATTTTTCATATCCCCCAGAGCACTCAGTTCAAAGCTTTGCACATTGCAGGTGCTCAATCCATTTCTATTCAATGAAATATTTGTTGAAAAACTCTGATACCTTCCAGCAATCAAGTAATTTTCCTTAAAGTGTTTTCACCATAATTCTACCACATATAAAGATCTGTAACCAAGGAAACATCTTTCCCATCCTAGCTAAAACAGATCCTTTCAGTTTCTAAAATCTCCTTCCCTAAGTACTTATCCTCCTCCTCCATCATTTCTCTGATTCTCTCTGGCTGATAGAAATAAAGGGAAAGAAAGCACTAAGGTCTTGCAGGAGATGTCACACCTATGACATGGTGGCTCTGATCACTCTTCCCCTCTCTTTTCACTCACAATCCACGAAGAATACATGCTCGCTTCTAAACACAATGACACCTAAAGCTGGTAGAGCTTAAAATTAATATTTTTTGGCAGCACACCCAGTATCTGTATGACAGGGATGAGCTTCAGGCAACCCTATAGATTCTGGGTAGCAGCATTTCCTGTCTTTTATTTCATGTTCTTCCAAGCCACTCCCCTGTGACTACACCCTTTTGCTATTGCCTCTTTCTGTGCCTTACTCATCCAAAGCCATACTTCTATATCACCTGGCCCTGAGTATGACCTGCTGCCTGGGATTTTTCTCTGCTTTGCTCTTTCTTAGAATTTGCCCCCACTTAACTCCCCATCACAATCCTGTTAGTGACATATTACTATACTTTACCTAATTTTGCCAAGCCACTTGGTCCATGTGTAGCAGCTCCAAGTAGTCTCTACACAGATTTTCCTGTATAGACAGTTTAATTCTCCAGATCCCATCTGACCCCAGGCATTTCCTCCAGTTTATCCTGTTTTCTATCCTCCACAAACCCATTATCATCATAACAACTGAGTTTGCCAAATGTTGTCCAAAATATACCATTGGTAAGATCAGAGCACAAAAAATAAAAGAAACCTTTGAGATCTTCTAGTCTGACCCAACCCATTCTCCTCTTCACTTTATAGATAAAGACACCAAGACACACACAGGTTAAGGAAGTCACCAAAGTGAGTTAAAGGCAAATTTAAGACTAAATCTCAAGGCTCCTGACAACCAATTTGATACTTCAATGTTTTTAAAGAAATAGAAAAATAATATAACAACTGATATTGATTTACTATTGTTGTATAAAAGAGAACTGCCAAAAATGATACAGATTTCTCAAAACCCAATGCCTCAAATCCAAGGTGTTTTCAAATTGAAGATTGATTTTCGGCAGTTTTTATGAGACGGATATTAAACTGTAACATACAACAAGGCTGAATGTTCTTCTATCCTACAAGACCAACAATTCAGTCCTTTAATAGTAGATGATTATGGTAAGAGAAACTCTAGAAGCCTCCAAGTTCTAATGTTCCATTAAGAATATAAACAGCAGTTGCAGAGCTTAAAGCAAAAGAATTTCACCATAATATTAAAGGGAGAAATGATCCACAAAATAGCATCAAGTCAGTTTAATAAAAGCTATGACTCTGAAAAAAAATCCAAATCCATAAACTGAAATAAAAATGTAATGTGTTCATAAAAATAAGACAAATCCTATATCTAACAAAGTAAAATCATTTGCATTGATTCAAAGAAAAGTCTATCATTCTCCAACTGCAACTTTCTAGACATAGTCAGTATTTCGTGATGACAAATGAGAAAATTTATATATTTACCAACATGATGTAAACCAAATAATACCCTTAGGATCAAAAATACATTTACACTATGAAGAACCCATATTTTTGCTGGTAATTTCTTACATCAAACCACAAACTGTGTGAATTAGTTTCACCAATTCATCTGTATGTTTTCATCAATAAGTGACACTTGAAATACATGCATATTTACTAAAACTCTCTTCATAAATTTCACATTGATAGATAATGCTTCAGCTCATATCTGTAACTCTTTGCTCTCTATGCAAAAAAGAGACAGATGTGGGGGGGATGGAGAGATATCTTATCCATGAATTTGGGGTTTCAGATTCAAATATAGCCATCTAATTCCTGAAAATAATTGTACATTGCTTCCTCTAAGCTCTCAGTCTTCCTGAAATGGTAGGTAATGACAGCACTGTTAGGAAGTGACTGGGAATGTATGCTTTGTCAACATTTGGGGGAGTTAGTTGGCTGAGTTATTTCAGAAGAATACAGCAATTAATCAGACCAATGCTTATACCGCAAGGAGCACTATGCATGCTAATGGAGAAGCTATGCACACAAGCCACCCCAATTTGAAACCAATAAGAGGTAGTCTCTCACTTGATCTACTCACTGAAGAGGGTAAAGGTGGGCCAGGGCTCTAAGAAGTACATTTTTAAAGTGTCTTATTTAAAATCTCCTGCATTTGCATTTGCTTGTTAAGATTTTGACCTTGTTAGTTACTGCTTCCTCAAAAACTACAGGTGGAATGATAATGCCTGACACTCTTTTGAGCGCTTTGAATTACGTTAATATATTTAACTGTCATCTAATCCTCAAATGAGAGAACTGAGTCAGAGACCTTAGTCTGAGGCTAAGAAATTTTCCTGGGACAAATGGCAGAATCCAAATTCCAATCAGGCAGTCTCACTCCAGATGTTTTCCAAACAAAATGTGCTCTCCGTTAGTCTTCATATCTATAGAATAGGGAAAATAACTATTCTAGTGTCATTTCTAGGTAATCGTAAGATTCAAATGACATAATGTATTTCTATCAGAAAAATAAAATAACAAAAGACAAAAACAGGTGTATATGTTATCATCAATAATTCAGTATGGAGTGTAACACTTTCAAGAGCTTTTAAAAACTGTAAAGTAATAGGTACTAAGTTCTAAATAGAACTTAATAAATGAACTCATAAATGAACATAAATGAGGTAGAAAGTAAGAATGATATGGTCTAAGTAAAATGCCTAGCGTGTAGTGGAGGCCCCACCCCACAGCCTCCCTGGGGGAAACATACACATAAGCAAAGAATGGCTGAATTCCACAAGTTGTGAGAAGTAATATTTTCAGTATCATTGCGTTCTAAGTATTTTCAAAGTTTGCTTATTATTTCTTCTGCCATCCTTGAGTTCTTTCAGTTGGTATTATTAAAATTTTTAAATGTTTGGCAGAGGTTGTCATTACCTTTTTTGGTTATTGATTATCATTTAATTCCATTGTATTTCTATACTATTCAGTCTCTGTAAGGTGTTGTTGGAGGAGGTCGTCTAGAGGACGTGACAGCAGATTGACCCATGAGCTCAACCCAGCAGCTGGAGGCTCCTCACCTACAACCCTCTCCTTGGAACGTATACTCTGCTTGCCTTCCCTACTTCCAGAGACTGCCCCAAGTGCAAGGCCTTGAGACAGTGATGTGGTGGTGAGAACACCTCACGACTGAACCCAGGTGTACTGGGTACATGACTGAATCCAAGTAAAGCCTCCATGTAAACTTTTAAGATGTGACAGATGGATGTGGAGATTAACCTGCTGCTTAAGACAAGCTTTCAAAGTAAGTTCCCTTGCTTATTNAATTAATGATAATAAATGGCCAAAACAAAATAACACATCATGACTACTAATGTTCTAGTAAACACAATCCAAATAGAAGAAAAATCAAGGCTGAAGATCTAAGTTCTCCCAAAAGATCAACACTGTCGTGATCATACATTGACACAGAGCCCTGGACAGGACAAAGTACCAGGAGCCAATGACAGAGACCTCAACTTAGTTCCCAATCACCACCCCAAGATGCATGACTTTAAGTACACCACTTTCTCTCTGCTGCTTTCTGCTTCCTAATATAAAAGCTTTCCCAGCCATAGCTTTCTTTTATATCATAGTGCCTCACCAAGTGTTAGGGCTCAAAGCATTGCAAATACTCAATAGGTCTACAGTTTTGGTCATCTTCCATCTTCTAAGCCAGAGGCTTTGTTCTATAAAGCAAAACTTTAATAACTCTGGAACACCAGGATAAGGAAAAGGCAGGGCATTGTTACCAAATCCTATGAATTCAACTTCTTAGATTTCTATCCTATTTGTTGCCCCTCATCCACATGTCCACAGCAACAGCCCTGATTCAGGTCCTCTTCATCCTTCCTGGGGATTCTGCCAAGAATGTAGAAGACTCATAACTGATCTCTTCTCCACAAGTCTCTTTAGACTAAGCAAAACCTTCACCTTGCCTCCAGGTGATCTTACTAAAAAGTAATTTCAGCACATCAATGCCTGTTCTGAAACATTATAGCATCAGTATGATGTGATGGTGAAGTACCTTTTGAGCTTAGAGATAAAATTATCTTCTGAAGCAAAACAGAAAAAATATTTTTATTACAAACGAGACTGATCATTTCCACTAGATGTTAAAGAATAAGATCGGGTAGAATGATCAGGCAGGCTTTGATATTTTGTTTGAGTTCTCTTAAGAGCAGATTTTGAGGCCAGAGTTTGAGTTCAAGAAGTGTATTTGAGAGGTGGTCCTAATAAGGGATGTCAGGGATAGATAAGTGACTTATAAATGGGAGAAAAGCCAATAAATATGTACTAATGAATAGCACAAGGCAAAAAAACACTGAGGACCTTCTATGAGAATGTAAAACATATCTCAGAATTGTCTCACTGACAGGCCAGGAAGCCAGATCTTCACTGGCCAGAGTCACTCTTGGGATTTTGATTTCCCAGAACTCCCCATCTAGTGAAGGCCAAGCATACTTTCAGAGAACACTGAATAAAAATGATAGTTACTGTCGTTCAGTGGAAGAAAGAACATCGAGGGAAGAAAGGAAAACAGAGAAAGGAGATCTGCATGGAGATAGTGCCAGAGAGCAGTATGTGAGTATTTAGCCAAACAACTAAAAGCAGCAGCAAAATCTTAAATCTTGATAATCCTGGGGAATATAAAGGAGATCTGTCCTGCAGCAGTTTATCAATAATAACATCATCTATATTCTGTCGTCTACAGTGCCGGGGACTTTGTTAGACATTGAGTACATTACATTCATCATCTTTTTACGACAACCTAGCAAATGAAATAACTAATATCTGGGTGGATTCATTGATGTGTCAGAGTCACAGAGTTAGTAATTCCAGCCTTTTACTAGCACTATGAGCTTACACAGATTGGATTTAAACTCTCTCACTAAGTAGGTCCTTTTTCCATGTATTAGAGAATATGTCAAGTTTTGACAGAGATATTTCTCTAGATTATCTAGTTTCTTTTATTCCAATACAACATTCATGTCATGTTCACCATTCTCTAATGCTAGGATGAATCTGGATATGCAATGTAAAGTTTATTCAGTTCAATTCAACATACATTTACTGATTTCCAAGTCTATGAGCCAAGCTATATGCCAGACACATTTGGCAGCACAAGGATAGATAAAGTCTAATTCCTGCCTTCAAGAGATTTATAACATTGTGGTGGGAGAGGAAACTGATATTTAAAAAGCTCTTTCTCATCCATTATCTTTAATCATCACAATGATCCAGTAAGATGATATAGTAAATAGCTATACAATAAAATGGTGATAACTGTAGATTATTTTCCCTTGGTCCTTTATTCAAATAGAGTTTTACTGATGTCCACCTTATCTCATGGTTAACACTTCAGGCCATAAGTTTATATTGGAATGAATCATCTCAACAATGTGTAGAATCCCAATACTGATTCCAGCTTGCAGAATCCTCATTTGGATACTGACCTATAGAGAAAGAACTACTATGATTTGAAAAACCAAATGAAAGCACTGACATTACCCACATCCCTACCAAAATATAATTCAAAAAAATATTTGATCCCTGGGACAACCACAGAGATGCCACTATAAAATATTTGAAAGATCAGCTCTAGTTTGGCCAGTGCAAAACATTGATGGGATTAGGAAATTGGTGATAATGCCTACTGCAGCTTCTTGCCAGGTTGTTTCCTTAGTGGAATTATCACTACCTAGTTTGCAGTAATAGGTAAAACAAATGTATTTTTGTCCATTCCCATAAACCATGAACACTAAATGTAGTCTACTTTCACTTGGTGGAGACAAAGGTATAGATTTAATGCCCTAGGAATGACTACTCCAGGTTGTCAACTCCCCAGTTCTGTGCCAACACAATTCTGTGCCAACACTCCAACCTTTCACAAGCCTGTTGGATATCATGCTGAATCATTCCATCAAAGACATTATATTGATGGAACAGAGAGCAGCAATTTGCTTAAGAAAAAAGTGTAGTGGTTGATAAATGCCATTAGATAAAGAGACTGGGTATCCACATATGGATATTCTACTTGAATCATTTTACAAAATAATTTGAAAAGTTCATATCTCCAGACATGGCCCAGAGCAACAGAAGATACTCAAGCCAACCATGATTTCAGTGAAAATGACTCTGATATATGCCCTTATAACTCAGCACCTTATAACATGTATCACAGCAGAAGCCCCTTTAAATTTTGGAGAATAAGCCTTATTCTTATACGTTAATATAAGTAAGCAACCTTCTTTTGAGAAATAAGTTCCCAACTTGCTATTAAGTTTGGAGGAACACTGAACTCACAACCATGAGAACATGAGCCTTCCTCACCCATAAATTTGCAAACAATGAATCATGACATTGGATCATCACAAGGCATCAAATCAACACCAAGATCAAAGGGGACCACCCTTGCTCAAAGCTGAAAAGAAGGACATCCATTAAATTACTTGTTCACTAGATTTCTTTCATTTTCTAGGCTTATGTTTCATATTTGGTGCCTTTGTTGCTTACATAAGAAAGCAAGAAATATACTGTTCAGCATTCTGTGAAACTATAGGGTAGCCCAACTACATGATGCTACAACTCTCCTTCTCTCCAACTTGGACTTCCAGTCCTGCAATCGTGTTTTCTTTACAAGTGCATTGTCTCTTTAAAATCAGCATCATCTGCTCACTGGAGATGAGAACATTGTTATTAAACACTCTTTGGTGGATTTTTAAAAGTACGCACTTTCTTTTGGAATTAAACAAAAACCAAAACTTTATTTCACATCATTATGACAACTCCTGTGAAGCTCTATTAAATATGATGCTGCAGAAGCAGAAGCTAATGGTAATTGCTATTTAACGGCATTGAGTTCAGTTGCCTTGCAAAGAACACCCTCCAGAAATTATACCCTGAGCAAGGGCAAATACTTGAACCTGCTACCATTTGTAGCTAAATAATAAAATAAAACTAAAATTGTTAAATGGCAAAAGCAGTATCCATTGGCAGCTTAATATTCTAGTATCTTAACCAGATACTAGAATAAATGAATCTTTGTTCATTTTTTAAATCTTGGGATGCTTTTATTATATCCACTGTGTAAAACAAAGGGGGAAATATGGCCAGCTTCATAGCCTGAGGATTCCTTGATATGATAGTATTGACTTTACAAATAGTATATAGCATAATTATAAGAAAAAAAAATACAGGATGTACAAGCCTAGGCATGAATCCTGGTAACATCCTGGCTGTGTGATCCTAAGAAAGTTTCTTAATCTCTGCCTATGTTTTAAATGAGATAATGTATGTCAAATGCTTGCCAAAGCACTAGATACCAGCTAAACTTTCAACAAACACTACCTGTTGTTAACGTCCTCTGTGGTCACTTTGCTGGCAGAACTGGCCCAGAGATGTCCTAAAATAGTTCAGCTTAAACTGGAAATAAGGAAAAGGCTCAGTATAATGGGAAGAACTAAGACATCATCACAGTGATTAGCATGCCCTCACCCCTGTTATTTCCCTAGGGAGATCTAGAGAGTTCTTTTTTAACTGGTAGTCAATCCCACATAATAAAAAGATGGAGCTATGCTGAGGAGACTTAGAGCCTTCTAAGCAGAAGGAGGAAAGCTGAGCTGCTGAAGCTCAGCTGCCTAAACAACAAGCAAGCCAGCTGGTGCCAGAAGAAGAAGTCGGGTAAGTCAAAGAAGAATACATACTGTGAAAATCTGATGTGCGTGTGCAGCCACAGTCTGGAGAAGAGTTCCCAGCCTCTTCTGTGTTTGTTCTAATCATCTGTTCTGATGAGAAAACTTTTGCCCCAGTGAATTCTCTTAAATGGTCCAGGGAATAAAGGTTCTACCGTGGCTGTGTCATGACTTGTTCTTTGGAGGCAATGGTCACAAAACAAAGTCTAGACTAGAACCAAGTCTATTTCCAGGGATAGAAATGGATGAGCTCCAAAGCCTCCGAGTATTTTTCTGGGGGGAAAACATAAAGCCAAGGAATTTTTCATCAACTCAGGTGGACACAGATGTGGACACTGTTTTGCATTTAGCCCCTATTTTTGGAAGCAATACTATGTGCTTCATCCTTAGGCCTGTGCTGACCGATGTGAACAGCACTTTCCTGCTTCAAAATAAAACACTAGCATTTACTGAGCACTTAGGATGCTCCAGGCACAAAAATCTTTAAAGAAACAGGGCAGAGTTTGTATCTGAGTGAGCAGCCAAAACACAGTGAGCTTTCCAGGAGACTCTGCAGTGACTGGCACCCGTCCACACATATGAATGTCATTCAGGTTCTCATAAAGCCAGATACAGACAAGAAGGATTCTGCAGCTCTACCATCACTAAGGCCTCCAGTTTTCAGATTCTTTCAAATTATTCTTTCCTTAACGAAGACTTTCTTCTCTGACGCCCAGCCTGCTGACATTCTTCTATCCCCTGCGGTTATTATCTTGATTTTCCGCTCACTGGCGAGCTGCAGTATTAGTGTCAGCAAGTTCCGTGCACTGTAGAGCTCATGAAGGCATTGTCGTTTCACCCTGTAGACTTGCTCCTCCTCGTAATACTGACAGCTGACTTAAGTCCTGGTTATGATTAATGACAACTTGGTAGTGGCTTTACATAGCACATTTCATCTCCAGATTACAAAATGCTCTGTAAAAATTCTCTCACAGTCCTTCCCAACAGGATGGAAAGATTTAAGAAGACAGAGAGGTAAAGTTACAGGCCCAATAAAAAGTACTAAAGGAAAAAATAGAAATCTGGGTTTAAGCCATTGAGTCTACTCATGAAGCTAGGATGCCCCCCCTCCCCCCGCCACACACACACAAGAAGAGGCATTAAAGCACAGTGTGTAGAAACTCATAGAACTGAAGGGGAAAACTGCAGTATGATTACTTCATAAACCAGCCCCCTACACAAAGGGCAGGGAGAGACCAAAAACACAGGCCACTCCAGACTGGAAGGTAATGGGTTAAATAAGCAAGGAAACCTATATCCCAGACTTGACTTGGGCACCACAAGATGAAATCTCTACATCTGGCTGCCAGAATCTTAAAATTTTGTGTAGAGACATTAATGGAGTCCAGCATATATACCATACAGATGGTCTCAACAAGATCCTGGTCTCTTAAGGACACATCCTTGAAAATGGCTCCCACTGTAGGAACAGTGGGCAGAACATACATTCCAAAGACAGGGGAGGGGGTAAAGAAGCCTCTGATTGCCTGAGTCTAGTTCACGGGTCAAATGGCAGTCGTGTCCTCTTAATGACCTCCTCCAACAAGTACTCCTTTTTTCTTTGGCCTCTGAAAATCTATTTGTGGCTTTGAAATAGATGCATTAGTCAGGTGGGACTACTATTATTCTAGTTATTGATCAAGGATGTTAAAAACAGCTTGAAGAGCTGTTACTACTTTTGGGTTTGTGGCTTATTTATAAGCAGGCAGTTTGTCAGTCTTCTTTCAAGATCAACAATAATCAAGGAGAAGCACTTATTATTTGTGTTTGAACTGAGCAGAAAGTTCAAGACCTGTGTTATAGGCCCCCCAAACCCACAGTGACTCCAAACTCTTTTTTCTCAAATCCCATCAACTTGTTCTTCAAGATGACGAAGAGGCTCTTGAGTACTATTTCTGACATAGCCCTTTCAGTTGGTGGGGGCCAAAGAATTCAGTGGAAAAAGTTTTGAAGTCTTGAAGGAGTTGACTTAAGTCTCCATCTCAGATCTGGATTTCTGTGGAACAGGTTCTCTAATCTTCCAATGGGCTGTGTTCTGGTAGCTGAATGAAAGTTTAGTTCCAAAAAAATTAAGAACACATTTAAAAAAATTAAGCTACAGCCAAGTTAGTTTAATCAGAAAACAAAATTCTTGAAATGTAAGATATCTAAACATAGATATAGATACACAGATATATAGAGATATATAGAGATATGATAATTTTGGTACTATATATTGCATTGATTAAAAAAGACTGTTGAGCATCGATTCTGAATACAATAAAATGAAATTGTAAATGAAAAATTGGTAAAAAAAATTACATATATAAAGAAATACAAAGAACAAGGAAGGAAGGAAGGAAGGAAGGAAGGAAGGGTTAGTTCTCTTTTAGATCTTAAGGGCTGTTATGCATATTCGATCACCAGAATAAGAATGTATGAAGCTCTTCCAAGGAAAGTGGTAGTAACCATCAAAATAGTTGATGAAGATGAATTTACCTAACAAATTGCATTAGGTACATAGTACATACATAGCATTGGGTACTAAGAAGAAAATAAAAGTATAAAACACAATTCCTGTCATCTGTATGTCATAGGCTTGCCTTAGTAGATGTGCACACCCTAAAAAAAGTAACTGAAAACAAACTTATACTGTAAAGCAAGTGAATGAATAGAAATGTCAATACTATGGAAGATATATACAGAAGAGAGGACATAGGAAGTATGGAAGGGTTTATAACAAAGGAAAAGGGAGAAAAAAACAAGGTAGGAGAAATACATAAGACATGCTAAGGGAGTGTCTGGGTGGATCAGCCAGCTAAACATCAATTCTTGATTTTGGCTCAGGTCATGATCTCACAGTTTATGAGTTTGAGCCCTCCATTGGGCTCTACACTGATGGTGTTAAGCCTGCTTGAGATTCTCTCTCTTTTTCTCTCTGCCTCTCTCTCTCCCCTCTCTGTCTCTCAAAAATAAATAAATAAACATAAAAAAGAGAAAAGAACTGCTAAGGTATTAGAAAAATATAGGACTCCCTGGGGGTAGCTGTAGACCATTTTGCTAAATAAATATTAAGATGGTTTGTGCAAGAAAGAAATATTAAGATGGTTTGTGCAAGAAAGAAGAAGAGGACCTAGAATGTCAGATGATTCAGGCTCTAATGTGCATACACAAACAAAACTCAGTGAGAAGAATTAATGAAAAGGAAAACCTACCACCTATGATATAAATAAATACCCTAGGCAAAACACATATCAACAAATGTTCAAATCTATTGAACAAGACAATGAAACTGTAAAACACTCTTGAGGAGCATGTAAATAGACTTGTACAAATGGAAAAACATATCATGTTCTTGAGTAGGAAGACTGCAAAAAAATACTGCAATTAATGCTAAGTTAAATTATAAATGCATTGTGATTCTAGTATAAAAAAAGACTATTTTTCTGAAGTGACATAGTTGATTATAAAGTGTATTGTAAAAATAATAATATTCAATAATAGCTAGAATATCTCTAAAAAGAAAAAAAGAGCAATGGGATGAGATAGGGGAAGCTAGCTCTACCATAGAGTAAAACACAAACCCTCTAAGAGTAAAACAATGTGATATTGCTACATGGGTTGGCAGACATATCAATAAAACAGAATTGAATATCTAGAAATAAGGCCAGTGGCATATGGATATTTAGTGAACTTAATCAGCAAATCAGTGGAGGAAAGAAAAATGCTTCATGAGTGATGTTACGGTAACTGGATATTCATGTCATTAAAAAAAGATTTAAACCGAATTTTTTTCTCACACTGTAGAGCAGGAAAATTGACAGTGGACACAATATATAAATGTAAAAATTGAAAACACAAATATTGGGAAAAAAGCATGGGTGTATGCTCTATAATCTGGAAGAGGACAAATAAGAAGCAATAAAGAAAAAGATTAATACATTTGATAAATAAATATCTTTAAATATCATGGCAAATATGAAAAAGACAAATGATGAATAAAAAATATTTGCAACATATATGACAAAGATTGGTATTTCTAAAACAGAAAGACAATAAATAGGCAATTATCTAATATGGAGGAGAAAAACTCCAATAACCCTATTGAAAAATGAGCAAGAAATATGAATATAGACCTAATAGAAAAAGAAATACAAATGGCCCTTAACATGAAAACATGCTCACATCATTAATGGTAAGAGAGTTATTTAATCTATAGATTAAAACTACAGAGATACCGTTCTCACCCATCAGACTGTCAAAACTTTAGCAATATATTCTTCTTGGTAAGGATTTGGAGAAATAATCTCATACATTGCTGATGAGAATGCAAAATGGTACAACCATGAGAAGACAGAATTAAGCAATATCTAGTAAAATTACGTATGTTTGTACCATTTGAATCAGCAGTCTCATGTCAAGAATTGGAATGCAATTACACTGATAGTCCCCTCCCCCCCTTAGGCACAAGGATATTTATTATGTCATTATTTTTAATAGCAAAAGAATGGAAACAACCCAAGTGCTCATCCAATAAGATATAGGCTAAATAAACTATGGTACATCCACACACTGGAGTGCAAACAGCCTCAAGAAGGAACAAAGATTATCTCAAATACTGATGCTATCATATAGAATCATGTAAATGTTTTACAAAACTGTGAAACAAAATTACTTAGAAAATAAAAGTAATAATAAAATAAAAGTAATTCTTAAGAGCTGAAAACAAAATGAGACAAATGAACTTTACTGAGTTGTGACACAAAGATAATTATTTCAGGTACTTTAAAAACATAACTTGACTCTTTCATGACAGGATATAGTCTTAACAGTGAAAAAAAAACTGCAAAGAAATCTTGATCTATTTTTGGTATTAATCTATGTGTTGTCATCCTGAACTGTTGTATGTGTATGTAGGATATAATAAGTGGGCAATAATGTTGGTGGTATTGGAAATAAAATTTTTGCCATGTCAGAAGAGAGACACAAATGTAGAATCAGAGAACTTAAGTAAAAGCCTTATAATTATAAATTTCAGTTGAAGATATCAGCATAAATTTATAGAGAGACTTAAGCATTTGTCTTGACATTCCTGTAAACCTCAGGGTAATCTAATAGTTGATGATGGAAAGTTAACCTTTTTAAAAGAATTATAGTTAATTAATAAAGAATACTCCAATTTGCAACCTCTAATGCAACAATGGACCAAAGCAATGATCATCAATGGCTCTGAAGCCTTAGGTGAAAAGCTGAACTTCATAATGGCTCCATCAAGCTCATGATCCCTGAGCCTACTGATTAATCTCAACACGTAATTCCATATAAGCTAATGAAATATGAAATTCTCACCATTATGAAGTATTCTTGTCAAAAATTTAAAGCTAAATCTGATCATAACCTCCAAATCTAATTATTAAGTTGAACCATATAAAACTGTCAATATTTGACAATTTTGACCTACAAAAATATAATTTCACTTGGCTCAACACAACACCTAAATTGAGGGGGCAGATAAGCATGGTGAATTATATTCAATAGTGAAGCAATTAGCAAAATCCAGACATTATAAATCAACCAGTTTCTGCAATAACAATAAAACAATAAAAATTTTTAAGATTAAAAAAATTTTTTTAATGTTTATTTATTTTGAGAGAGAGACACAGAGCATGAGCAGAGGAGGGGTACAGAGGGAGGGGGACCCAGAATCTGAAGCAGGCTCCAGGCTCTGAGCTGTCAGCACAGAGCCTGATGCGGGGCTGGAACCCATGAGCGAGATCATGCCCTGAGCTGAAGTTGGACACTCAACCGGCTGAATCACCCACATGCCCCCAAAATTTTTAAGATTTTTAAAGGAGGGGAGAGAGTACTTATAGACTAAAAAAGACTTGAGATTTATTCATGAAACACAAAGTGTGGACTGTATTGGGATTCTGATTCAAATAATCAAATAATCAAATTGTCAAAACAAAATGAGTCAATTAAAAAATTTTTGAAATTATTTGGATATTTGATGATAATAAAGAATAACTGCTGATTTTTTCATTCTTTAGTAGCATTGTGGTTTTTTTACGAAGAAGTATTATTTTTTGGAATTATATACTAGAGCATATTAGAGATGAAATTCAATTAGTCTGAGATTTGCTTTAACATAGTCTAAGGCGTGGAAAAGAAAGATGTAATTATAAATGAAAAAGGTTTGCAAAGTGTTGGTAATTATGTAATATGGATGCTGGCTGATAAATGAGCATTTGTTAAACTATTCTCTATACTTTTGTCTAATGTTATATATATGTAACATTTTCCATCACTTAAAAATTTGGGGAAAGATTTAGATTCTAATCATTGGAGAGTCATTGAAAGTCTCTCATCAGGGAAGAACAGATTCATCAAATTATAAAAAATAACACCCATTCTAGTCTTGACTTTTTCTATGATACACATAGGAGCCCAAATATAACTGCAATTCCTTTCAACCTGACTGTTTGAAGCCCAAAGCAAAGGTATCTCCAAAACAAGTGGGTGGCAGAAACATTTGCCTTACAGCTCTTTTTCTAAAGAGAGAAATGAAAGAAAAAAGTCAACATGCAGGTCAGATCTTTATGATTCTCTAATGCCCCAACAGATCAGCAAGAAAAAGTTTTTCCAAATAAATTGATGTTGTATAACTCAAAGACAGGAAAGGTTGTGCAAAGTTTGTGCATCTTTTTTTGAACAAAACTTTAGAAGTTAACCAATTTAATCTATCTGAACAGAAAGTTAAAATGATATATTACTTTTTTTCTCTTTCTCTCTAAAGGAAATCGTTCCACACTTACAATAATGTAAGACACATTAACATATTCTCTGTACAAACTTGTTTATGTTGTTAATTTTCTTTTTTATTTTTTAATTAAAAAAATTTTATAGTTTATTATTTTTAAGACAGAGAGAGAGCACGAGTGGGGGAGGGGTAGAGAGAGAAGGAGACACAGAATCCAAAACAGGCTCCAAGCTCTGTACTGTCAGCATAGAGCCCGACGCAGGGCTTGAAATCAAGGACCTGGAGATCATGACCTGGGCCGAAGTCGGACGCTCAACTGATTGAGCCACCCAGACGCCCCATGCTGTTAATTTTCTTAAGAAAGCTTTTTTTCCCAAAGGGTATAAGCATAAACTTAAGCCTTGGTGTGACTTTAATTCTATTTATTTTAGATTTCACAAATGGCATACAAGTATTTTCAAGATACGATTCCTGCCATCCTTGAACATGGCAGTTTCATTTTCTGTTTCTTCCTACCAACCAGCTCTCTCACTGTGAACACACTGAAGTGGACCTCAAAGATTTCTGCCCCATAATGCCCAAATCATTGTGTAATCCCCTTCTCTTGAACATAGGCAGGACCCGTGACCTGACTCTCACCAATGTCATATAGCAAAGGAGATTGCACGCCACTCCTGTGACTAGGTTATGTTATAAGACAAGGTGGGATGACTCATCACTCCCATGATTAGACTGTGAAATATGTATGACTTTGTCTTGCAAGAATTCACTGGAGAGACTTTCTTGTTGGCCTTGAAGAAGTAGGTTTCTATGATGTGCATGGAAGAGGCCATCAAGAGGCTCTCTAGGTTTTGAGAGCCTTGATCTTTCAACCATAAGGGGATAAATTTTGTCCACAACCACATGAACTTGACAGAGTATCTGAAGCTCCAGGAAGTAACACAGCACGCCTGACACCTCAGTTAGTCTTGTGAGATTCTGAGCAGAGAATTCAAGTTGGTCATGTAGAGGCTGCAGGTCCATGGGAACTGAGATAATTTTGTTTAAATATCTTGTTTTAACATCTTCTCTTGTGTCTCCAATTCTTTCCCCTACTCATGCTTCCACCAACAGCAGTTGCCTTAACCTTACATCTAATAGTGGAAATATAACTCTATGTTATAATTATTTATGGCATGGGTCCCCCATCAGACATTGAGTTTCTCATTTATTCATGCATTTGTTCAACCTTTATTTCCTGATCACAACAAACTGGATATTATGGTAAGTTCTGAGGCGATAGACTTGAAAAGTCTTTTCTCAAAAGACGGATATCATCTCTTATTCATCTTTATGTTTCCTGATGAGTGCTGCATCCGGAACATGAAAATGGGGGGTAAGTGAGACTCTAGGTTAACTTGCCAAAACATCGGTTTTCCAAAGATAGTTTGCTAAATAACCAATTTATCAAAAACTGCCAAGCACCTAAAACTGGTTTTTCATGCCATTTCACTTTGAAAAGTGGAAATGGGTTCAGAGTTTAAGCTTACAGAAACTGGGGAATATTTAACGAAAAGTCTACCCCTTGAATTTTAAGCCATGTTTGCATTCTATAATATGAATCCCATCAAACATTGATATTCAGCCAACTGAAACTCTGTGGGGAAAACACTGTGGCAAAGCTGAGCAAATTGATCATCTGGTGAATTAACTGCAGTAAATTGGATTGCAGGTTATTATTCTTATCTCTTTGGTAGAAACAATAAAAACAACAGTGATTTTCAGGAAGACAAGATCCTTGAACTGAAAGAGCTGGAGAGACCACTCATGGAAGGGATAAAACATAAACTGAGCTTTGAAAGAGAAGAATCTGAATGAAGGAGAACTTTGGAACAAGCTACTTAATATACAAAGGACAGTGAGGCTACTTTTTCACCAAAGCAATTAGGTCCAAATGTAATGTATTACTTATCATAAATATTAAACTATTTTATTAATTTACTTCTAGGACACATAATAATTTTTCAAAAGACATTCACAAAGAGACTTATAGTCTGGAATATAGTTTGAAGGGCAAAATTCTAACCTTAAGGAGAACTGCATTTTTCTGACAGTCCACTTTGGAGAATTTAGAATGAGATACTGAGAAACACTATATTCTTTGTAAGCAATATGTTTACTTTAAAAACAGAAGTAAATGCAAAGACATTTTCCTTAATAACAATAACAAAAATACTACAAAAACACATCCCTCCTTACTTTGTTGTTTGGTCTTACCAATATCCTACATGTGTCTCTGATGACAGTATTACTAGTTGTCTTTATTTCTTCTTGATTTCCTACCTATCATCAGATCTTTGTTGCTTCATAAAGAATTCAAACTATTCTTTTTTTGGTTTTATTTTGTGTTTCTTATTTTTTGAAATTGTTTGTAAAGCTTTGGAATTATTTCTTCCTTCAATGAGTAGAACTCATTGACATAACCATTTTGGCCTGCTGTTTCTCTATCACTATAGTAATATTCAGATTTTCTATTTCTTTCAGGGAAATTAAAATTTTCTTTTTTTTAATTTATCTAAGCTTTAAACATCTTGGCATAAAATCTTTTATTTATAATATCTTCAAAGTATGGGTGCCCCTGTGTGGCACAGTTGGTTGAGCATCCAACTCTTGATTTCAGGTCAGGTCATGGTTTCATGGCTCATGGGTTTGAGCGCCATGTCCAGCTCCATGCTGACAGGGCAGAGCCTGCTTGAGATTTTCTGTCCCCTTCTCTCTCCGCCCCTCCCTTGCTCACTTTCTCTAAATAAATAAATAAATAAGTAAATATTTTTTAAAAAAAAATATCCTTATGTATATATTTCTACAGCATATAGACCACTTTTAATCCTAGTGATATATATTTGTACTTTCACTCTCTTTTTATTGGTCAGTCTTGTCATGTTTGTTTATTTTATTTTGACCAAAAAATAACTATTTTCTTTGTTGGTTCTTTCATTATATCTTCATTTTCCATTTTTATTAATGTTACCTCATCATTAGCAGTTCGTTTATTTTACATTCTTTGTATTTATTCTGCTTTTCTAACTTTTAAAGTTGAGTACTTAGCTCATGTTTATTTCTTTAATGTATGAGTTATTTTAAAATCTATGTTTTTCTTTTTTAATGCATTTTTCCTAACATCTTTTGATTATTGATATTTAGTATGATATAATTTGTTTGAATTGATATTTAGTATGATATAATTTGTTTGAAATTTATTGAATCATACTTTATGGTCTAATATGTGGTCAATTTTCCTAAATAGCCCATGTACTTGAAAAGATTTTTAATTTTTAGGTACAATATTCCACAGATGTCCACTAGGTCAAGATTATTATTTGTAATGTTTAAATATTATGTATCTTTACTGACACTTTAGTCTGACCTCAATCTGAGAGCCATGTATTATAACCTTCTTCTATTAGGTTAATTTCTCCCTTGAATCCTATCAAGCTTTGTTTTAAATATTAAAAAAAATTTTTTTAATGTTTTATTTATTTCTGAGAGAGNATGTATTATATATGACAAACATATATACATATATATTTTTTTGCCTTGAAGTCTTCTGGTTTCAATATAACTAACCCAGCATCTTTGTTATTTGTTTTTGTATTTCTTTCATATCTTTCCTATTTTTTTACTATTTCTCAAGATCCTTATGCTTTAGATGTGACACTTGTAAGACGTATATATGTCTGTTTTCTACTCTGACAAACTTTGCCTTCCAATTTTTTTAAATGTTTATTTATTTTTGAGAGAGACACAGAGCATGAGCAGGGAAGGGGAAGAGAGAGGGAGATAGACTCCAAAGCAGGTTCCAGTCTCTGAGCTGTCAGCACAGAGCCTGACACAGGGCTCGAACTCACAAACAGTGAGATCGTGACCTGAGCAGAAGTCAGTCAGTTAACTGATTGAGCCACCCAGACACCCCAATTTTGCCTTTCAATTGGAGAAATTAGTTCTTTTTCAAAATACTGATGTATTGGATATATTTGTAGTACCACAGTTTGTGCTTTGTATCTGTCCTGGTTTTCTGTCTCTTTCGTTTATTTCCTTCTTTTGTTATTCTAAAAAAATCTTCCCCATTTTTTGTTTTAGTAGTTTTGCTAAAACATTTGATCATGTATACTTAATGAAGATAAATGGCTACAGAAGTGCACATCTCAGATCTTTGACTGTGAGGAGCATAATGGACCCAAAGTCCCAGCTTCCATACTCAAAACTCCATCACTGTAAATGCACAGAGGTGTGACCAAGTGTGGTGAGGATACCAAGGCAGGTAGGTCTACTTCTCGGTGACATAGGGCTCTGTATTTATTATTGTTGTTGTTGTTGTTGTTGTTGTTGACATAGGACTCTTCTGAAGGAAGAGTGTGCTATCCAGCTCAAGGAATCAACATCAACTGTTCACAATTTTTTTGAACTGCATACGGTCTGATTTTCCCACCAAAACCACACTCTTTCCTTTACAAAATTCAGAACATTTATGGTCTCATGGCTTTCCCAGTCTTCTCTAGCTTCCCATATGTCCTCACATATATTTCCCCTAGTACATCACTTATGTGTCTAATCGTGTTTTGGAGTCTGCCTCTCAGAGATCCTAGACAAATAAAAGTGGTACCAGAGGTAGTCCAAGAAAATAAGTGGTATAATGAGGATTTGGGGTTGATTCACCTACCATTAAGTGGGAAAAGAGGATAATATCCTGGCTGGCTAGTGGGACAGAGGTCATCACTGTACATGATGGTAAAGAAGCCTAGCCCAGTATTTAGTAGACTCACTAATATTGAATTTGCCTAAGACCTCCTATATTGGCCTCGCAACCAACTAGCAGCTTTACTTTTGCTTTTTCAATACTATTCCCCTCTTTTTTTTATAATCCAGTATTTTTTCTCTTTGCCTAAATCCTTGTCTTGATAGTCTGCCATAATCCTATTTTTTTTCTAACACTGACTCCTCTATTTAGCTCTAGCAAATCTGCTCACAATCTCTGATGATATGGTTTCCATTACTGAGAAGCCTACCTACCATCTGCCTGCTGTTATGTTATCTCACTAATCCTCACAATTCTGCCAGTAGTTATTATTACCACATCTAGGCTGAGATTCAGTAATATTCAGTTAATGGAGTGACATTGTAGCTTTACCTATGTTCCCATTCACATAGAAGATGAGTGACTTCAAGGGAAAAACCTTAAATCTTGACTAGTAAGAATGTATGTGATGTGCCCAACAGACTGAGAAGTCAGTGCTAACAGAGCCAATTTGTAGAGATTATAAAACCACTGGAAGAAAATTCACCAAGAGGAAAGAATGAATGTGTGACAGTGAACCAAACTCATAAACAATGCATAAAGATCATAAGGAAGAGGTAAGATAAGGCTAAACATAGCAGCTATTACCCTGCCCAGTTCTTTTGAAAACACACTGGAGAGGTATGTGCTTCCAGGAGACTAAGAGAACTATAGATGTTCATGGAAAGAACTGGCACCATATAATCATTGGGAACCAGTCAATCTTGCTGTGGGAATACTACCCACTCCACTGTCCCCAGTCAAGCAGAAAATAAATAATACAGAAGGAAGAACTAGTCTCTTTGTTTAGTAAAAAAGCACGGGAAATGGGGTACGGGGCATGGAAATGTGCACAGATGGACTAGGAACAGTTGTGGAGTTTGCACAAGTCAACACCAATGTATTGGCTGGAACTGCCTCGACTAGTGGCAGTGGTAGAACTCCTTCCCTCTGGGCAAAAGAGATGTACCAGAAGCAGATTTCCCACTAGAATGGCACCAAATAGTAAACGTTGCAGAAAAATTAATTCATTTATCCAACAAATATTTATTGAAGAGGTACTAAATGCCAGGCACTGTGTTAGATCTTTCCATTGGCAATGAGGTAGCAGAGGTGTCTGGGACTATTAGCAAATAGAGTGAGGAAAAGCAGCTGTCTCACTAAACTCAGTGATACTTTTTGACCCAAAAAGCCGTATTGTAAAATCCTACTTCACCAGCCTTCTTCTTTGCATACATTTAATCATAGTCTCAATCCATTTATCCAACAAGACCTTTTCTTATTGGTTTATTAGAGACTTTTCTTTGAGGGATACTAGCCTTTTTATGATCATATGGATTGAAACGTGACTCTCCTTGTCTGTTGTTTGCCTTTGACATTTATTTGTTGTGGAAGCAAGCATTACTGTTTTGTGACCTGATAATTCTTTATACACGCCTTTGTTGCAGACCTAACCTCCTTGTTTACAATGTCTCGCCTTTAAGGCTGCGAAAACAATGCCAGACCTGAAATCAGAATATCTGTATTATGGCAAAAATCTTCTAACATTACTAATACTGTGATCTTGGGTAAGTTCTTTCAGACTAACATTAAACTCTACAGCATCAGACACTCTGCTAGGTTTTTAAATATATAATATCTGATTTAATTTTTATAATTTTTTGCCAATTTTTCAAATGAAAAAACTCAGAGAAATAAGGTAATTTACCCAGATATATACAGCTAGTTAATGACAGAGTTGGGAATCAAACTCAGATATGACTCCAAAGCCTATGTTGTTTTCTTAATATGTGCTTCTGGATTCTCATGTGACAAAGCACACATATACATATAAAAAGATAATTACATTGAACTGTGATCCCCAAATCCCTCAATGCTCTGAGATTCCATGATTGAAAACATCTATTGAAAACCAGCAACCATGAGACACCCTTGGGAGCAACTGACTTTACAAGCACTGGTTCCACAGAGGAAAGCAATTAACAGCAAACAACAATGAAGGGAATGAATCTTGATTTTAAAAACTATTCAGCACTGATGTTGAGCAGGATTACTCCAAAGAGACTAGAATAAATTCTTTTTATGGCAAGTTTTGCAATTTCACTGTGAAAAGTACTTAATGTATAGATGATATATTTTATTGGAAGTCTACTGTGCACTAACAGGTTTGCCTATAGCAGACCTTAGGAGATAAATATTTTACTCACCATTTTACAGGTGAATTAACCAAGACAAAAGGACGTTACATACTCATATAACTGGTAACACTCATACTTACTCCAAAGTTCCACCCAACACAACACAGTAGTGAACTTCCCCCTGAAATAAATCACTTCAGTATAAAATCATTACCAAGTAAGGAATCCCTATCAAAATGCCACCAGAATTTTTCACAAAACAAGAACAAATGATCCTAAAATCTGTATGGAACTACAAAAGACCCTGAATAGTCAAAGCAATCCTGAAAAAGAAAAACAAAACTGGAAGCAACCCTATTCTGGACTTCAAGCTATATTACAAAGCTGTAGTCATCAAGACAGTATAGTGCTGTCACAGAAACAGACACATAGATCATTTGAACAGAATAGAAAACCCAGAAATGGACCCACAACTATATGGTCAACTCATCTTTGACTAAGCAGGAAAGAATATTCAATGGAAAGAAGACAATCTCTTCAGCAAATGGTGATGGGAAAACTGGTCACTGACATGCAGAAAAATGAAAATGGACCAATTTCTTACACCATACCAAAATGGATAAAAGACCTAAATGTGAGACAGGAAACCATCAAAATCCTACAGCAGCAAGCCCTTTGACATTGGCCAGAGAAACTTCTTACTAGATATATCTCCAGAAGCAAGGGAAGAAAGAATGAAATCTGGCCTTGTGTAGCAACATGAATGGACCTTGAGGATGTTATGCTGAGCGAAATAAGTCAGGCAGAGAAGGACAAATATCATATATTTGCACGTATAGGAGGGTGTTATATGGAAACCAACTTGACAATAAACTATTTGTAAAAGAAAAACAAAAAACAAAAAACAAAAACGAACTATTGGGACTTCATCAAGATAAAAAGTTTCTGCACAGTGAAAGAAACAATCAATAATATTAAAAGGCACTTAATGGAATGGGAGAAAATATTTGCAGATGAGATATCTGGCGAAGAGTTAGTATCCAAAATCTATAAAGAACTTATCAAACTCAACACCTGAAAACAAATAATCCAGTTAAGAAATGGGCAGAACACATGAATAGATATTTTTCCAAAAAAGTCACCCAGATGGCCAACAGACACATGAAAAGATGCTCAACACCACTCATCATCAGGAAAATACAAATCAAAATCACAATGAGATACCACTTTACACCGGTCAGAATGGCTAAAATTAACAACACAAGAAATAACAGATGTTGGTGAGGATGCAGCAAAAGGGGAATCTTCTTACACTGTTGGTGGAATGCCAACTGGTACAGCTACTCTGAAATATAGTATGGAGTTTCCTCAAAAAGTTAAAAAATGAACTACCCTACAATCCAGCAGCCCTACAACCAAGCAGTTGAACTACTAGGTATTTACCGAAAGAATATAAAAATACAGATTCAAAGGGATACATGCACCTGATGTTTATAGCAGCATTATCAAGAATAACCAAACTATGGACAGAGCCTAAATGTCCATAAACTGATAAATAGATAAAGAAGATGTGAAGATGTGGTATATATATATATATATATATATATATATATATATACACACACANACAACAGCCGAAGTATGGATAGAGCCCAAATGTCCATGGACTAATGAATGGATAAAGATGTGGTCTATACATGCAGGGGAATATTACTCAGCCATCAAAAAGAATAAAATCTTGCCATTTGCAATAACATGGATGTAGCTATAGTGTATTATGCTAAGCAAAATAAGTCAGTCATAGAAAGACAAATACCATATGACTTCACTCATATGTGGAATTTAAGAAACAAAACAGGTGAACCTGGGAGAGTGGGGATGAGGGAAGCAAACAATAAGAGACTCTTAACAACAAGGAACAAACTGAGGGGTGCTGGAGGGGAGGTGAGTGGGCAGATGAACTAAACGGGTAATGGGTATTAAGGAGGGCACTTGTGATGAGCACTGAGTGTTATATATAAGTGATTAATCAGTAAATCTTTTTCCTGAAATCAATATTACACGATATGTTAACTAGAATTTGAATACAAATTTTAAAAAAAGCATTACCAAGTGAGGTTCTTTTCTTGCAGCAACTTAGTCTTATGACATTATCATAGTTGAAGAACCTCATTAGATCTTCAGTATTTGAGGGTTCTTCTGAGTTAGTAAAGTGGGGAAAAAGCATATTAGAAAGAGTTATGAGTCTTTCCCAGAGTGGAAAATTTATAAATAGACTGGCCAAACACTTAAGGAAAACTTTAAAAATATATCTATTGCTGACTTTTCAGAGAAAACCTATGTTGAAAATTTAAACCTGACACAACTTGTTGAGGAAAAAAAAAAAAAAAAAAAAATCTATCTTTTTCCTTAAAGGCTGGGCTAGAAAATTCACATGTTCCCTACTTCTCTATTAAAGTTTCTGAACCTCATTTAATGTGAATTCCTAAGAGAAATAGAGTTACATGTACATAACATGGTGTCATTTAAAACTCCCTCCTAAAGGACTTGACTCTCCTTCAGACTTGTGAGCTATTGAAATGGAGAATGGTTATGGAAAGCTTCAGAGAAAGTATACATTCTCAGAAATAAAAGGTAAAGGGGAAAAAATTCATCAAGTTTGGGTGCAGTATAAATTCTGGAAGAGATTTTAATTAAGATTTTTTAAATTATTTCTTCATGTACTTTCAGAGCCAAGAAAACCATGGGTGTGATGTGCTTGCTAGCTTGTTTATAACACCCCTAACATATCACTTCATTGGATGCAGTGATAACATAACCACCACAAGGTGACTACATGATGTTCTAGGTAAATATGATCGGCTTTAAGCACTCTTTAGAATGAGGTTTAGAGTAAAAGTGTAGCAACTGCCATCCTATATTTTGCTGCTTTTTGCTCAAGTGTATTTGGAATGGTATTTCCCTTTCATTAGGCTATTTTGGAAAATCATCTTGATTTTACCTCATGAACCATACTCACAGAGCTGCTTTTGATCCCTTATGACATTTGGTTTTATGAACTAGGCTTTTCCTAATTCTACTTTAAAAAATTCTGTTGTGATTCTCTCAAATGCCAAAAGGGAAAACATTTATAATGATGTTGCATAACATTTACCTTCCAAATATCAAGCTTAGCGTATACAAATCATGACAGGGCATAAAAGTACCTCCCTATTATATTTGTGTGTGTATTTCATATTCTTTCAGAAAATGTCATGAGGTGATCTGCATGCATATTCAAGTACTATTTCCTAAGATAACATAAAATTCTAAATATAGAAAAGTCGAGACTTGAACAGAATCCATCTTTCTGGAATCAAAGACCTTTCAAAACATAAAAGGAGTAACCTTCAGAATCATCACTGATTCCTCCTTTTCCCTTATATCCCTTATTGGATATAATTGTTTTATTTTACCTCAGAAATGTCCAGTGGCCACACACTGTCTCATGTTTTATTAGAACTATTTCAAGTAATACCTTACTAGCCTTCTACCCATCTGTTTCTCTCACTTTAGTCCATTTTGTTTGTAGTACTACCAGAGTAAACTTAAAATTAATGGGTTTATATCCATGATTGATACCATTTGCTAATTCCTAATTGCCTGTATGGTAAAAAATACAAAATTCTTAATACAATATCTCTCAAAGTGTGATTCATAGAACAACCACATCAGAATCTTTTAAATTTCTTACTTAAAGGGGGAAAAGATGTATATTCCTGGCTCTAACCTAAGCCTAGCAAATCAGAATCCTTGGGTCTGAGTTCAGTAATCTATACTTTATCTTCTTACTTAGAAAGAATAAGTCTTTTTGAAAAAAAAGATAAAGCATAAAAAGTTATTTAAGTTCTAAAGAATTTCAGTATCTGGCAATAATATGAATGAAAAATCCTGAAAACAGTGATCAAAAATTTCTGAAAGTACTAGATAAATGAGTGGATTAATATTAACAAACTTAAAGGAAAATCATGAAGCCTCGGGTTGGGGGGGCAGGGAGAACATAGATCCAAAGAGGTGAAACAGAGTGAGAAATTTGATCACAAAGATATCATAAAATCGAACCCAAGTCTCAGGGGAAAGGAAAGGAATGAGGAAGGAAGGAAGGAAGGAAGGGAGGGAGGGAGAGAGGGAAGGAGGGAGGGAGCACAGGGAGAGGAAGAGAAAGGAAGGGAAAGCAGAAAGAGAAGGGAAAGGGAAAGGAGAAGGGAAAGGAAAGGAAAAAGGAAAGGAATGGAAAAGGGAACAGGAACGGGGAAGGG
Organism: Crocuta crocuta; assembly: GCF_008692635.1. Taxonomy (NCBI): domain Eukaryota; kingdom Metazoa; phylum Chordata; class Mammalia; order Carnivora; family Hyaenidae; genus Crocuta; species Crocuta crocuta. The sequence goes on from NW_027551571.1 coordinate 11,923,578, forward strand.
GAGGGAAGGGAAGAGGAGGGAGGGGAATGGAGGGGAGGGGAGGGGAGGGGAGGAGAGGAATAGATAGCAAAAATACTTCTTTGTCTTAGCTGTCATTCTGAGAAGAAATAAAATCATTCACCCTGAATATCCATAACCATTATCTGGTTCTTCATGTAAGCTGATGGCTTAAATTTACACTATTTGCTTGGAACAAAATATAATGACAAACTACTTTTATAATGGACAAAAATCTGTACCATTACCAAAGGCAAATCTCTTTCAGAGGAAAACACTGTCAATCTAAGCAACAAAAGACTCAAATAAATTTCTAAATATGAGTTACCAATGAAAAGCTATGACACAAGAAGACAAAGCATCATAGTGAAAGTAATTATTAGCAATTATTTTAAAAAGTTCAGAAAGACTTTAAATGTAGACATATAGGGGCACCTGGGGGGCTCAGTCAGCGAAGCATCCGGCTCTTAATTTCGGCTCTTGATTACAGTTGTGAGATGGAGTACCACAGCAGGCTCTGTGCTGACAGCAGAGGGCCTGCTTGGCATTCTCTCTCCTTCTCTCTCTGCCCCTCCCCCGCTCTCTCTTTCTCAAAATAAATGAATAAACATATTTTTGAAATGTAGATATTTGGAATTTAAAACAAATGTTTACAATTAGCAAAAAAGATTATGGTTTATAATTATTATTTCCCACTGAAAGAAACAGGGTTACTTGGAGAATTGGCTGAGCCAGACCTGGAAAAGAAAATATACAGGTTGACCTTAGAATCCCTTGTCCTATCAGAAAGCAGTGAAGCTGCTAAAGACTACTGTACCCATGCCAAAATGACTAGGGGAACGAGTAAGGAGGCCCAATGTTGGCCAAAGATGGGAAGACTGGGCACAAAAACAATAGCTGCAATGGAAATATTGAATAGTTAAAATCTATCAGCTCATAATATTTAAACAAAAATTCAAAAGCTGCCTCTGAAGGATTCTAGGGAACAAACACATTATACTGGAAACCATTAAATAAAAGAAAAGAATCAGGCATTGATTAAAAATGGAAACTGGACATCAAGATAGCCAAAAAGTCAATATGTTTTTAAAATAAATATTCCATCTAATAAATGAAGGGATGCCTGGGTGACTTAGTTGGTTAAGCATCTGACTTCGGCTCAGGTCATGACCTCACGGTTCATGGGTTCGAGCCCCCCACATTTGGAGCCTGCTTCAGATTTTGTGTCTCTGTCTCTCTCTGCTCCTCCCCTGTTCATGCTCTGTCTCTCTCTCTCTTTCTCAAAAGTAAATAAACACTTAAAAAATTTAAGAAATATTCCATTTAATAAATGAAGAAGGAATAAGAAATTTTATATGTCATCATTTTACAACTCTTAATGAAATAATGAATAGGCAGTGATCCTCAATGGTTGTTAAGTCACTAGAAATTCTGTAAAGGAAGAATCATATCTTTCATGACATCACAGCCACTCCTTTCCCATCATCATGCCTTGGAATTTATTACTAATAATTGCAGCCCCTTCATAATCTTAGTTTTATGCATTTCTCTGACCACCTCTCCCTATGTTTTCATCTCACCACTCTACTGAAATAGTTCTTGTCAAAGTCACCAGGGACTTCCACATTGATAATCACAAGGGTCAATCTTTGTTCTTCATTTTGGCTTATCAATTGTATTTGTCACAATTTATCACTCTCTCCTTTATTTGCTATTTCTTTCATTACATTATATTGAATTTCTTCATATTTCACTGGTTGCTCTTTCAAAAGTCCCCTATCTACTTGACCTCTTAACCTTGTGCCCAAGGACTCAGTCTTTTGCAGTCTTCTCTTTTCTATCTATACTCAATTGTTTAGTGATCTCATGTCTTTTATAATTTTAAATACCACAACTTCCAAATTTATATCACCAACTCAAATTGTTCTTTCAAAATCCAGACTCAAATATAAAACTATCTATCCAATGAAAATCTCATACACATCTCAAACTTAGCATGTCCAGAATGAACTCTTGAATCTTGAACCCCAAAACCTGTCCTGCCCACAGTCATTTCCATATAATTTAATGCATCAGTCCTTCAAATTGCCCAAGCCAAAAATCTGGGGATCTCCTTTGGAATTGCCCTTAACTTTTCTCCTCTCATTCCCTATATAAGTTCTTTTTTAGCTCCAAGCTGTCAGGACAGAGCCTGACATGGGCCTCAAACCCACGAACCATGAGATTATGACCAGAGCCAAAGTCAGATGCTTAACCAACTGAACCACCCAGGTGCTCTGCAAATTCTTTTTTTTTTTTTTTTCAAATAAATTCTTTACAAAAAGAAACCCATAGTTCAATGTTTTCTCACTATTCACACTGCTACCACTGATCCATGCACTATGATCTCTTGCCAGGGTTATAGCAATCTTTGTCCATTGCAATTTATTAGCCCAATATTAATAAAATCAAAAGTTGAAGCCCATACAATGGCCTAAAAGATCTTACCCATTCTGTACATTTTTACCATTCTGGCCTGTTCTACTCCTCTTTCCCTCACTTAATCTGCTCCAGCCATGTTGATCTCTTTGTTTTTCCTTGAACACAACTAAGAGCCTTTGAACTGACTAATCTCCTCAGCCAGAAATGCTATTCCCTAGTTATCTCAAGGTTAATGCCCTACCTTCTTCAAGTCTTTGCATAAAAGACACTTTCTACATTAGGCCTTCTGATACTCCCTCCAACTTCCAATTTCTTTACTCTATTTTTTTCTTATAATATTTATTAGCTTCAAACATCCCCTATAATTTAGTTAGTGCATTGTTTGTTGTTTGTCTTCCTTTATTGGAGAAACTCAACAAGAGCAGCAGTTTTGTTTTACTTTGTTTTCCAAAGTACTCCAATATTCAGTAAATGCTTATTGAATGAATGTATAAATAAATCAGTGAATCAATGAACGTATAAGTGAATAAGAATTTCTATTCATCAAAAACATCATAGGAAATGAAAAGACTAACCATAAAATATGAGAAGATATGTACAATACATGTAATTAAGGAAGGCTTAATATCATAAATGTATTTTTAAAATAAATACTTTGAATAGATAAGAAGATAAACATCATAACAGAAAAATTGGCAATGATAATATTAATAATAATAACAGACCCTTCTTAAAGAGGAAATGTAAATGGTCAGTAACTAATAAAATCTTGTTTAGCCTCATTAGCGATAAAAGAAATATAAATTACAGACATAATAAGATTTTACACATCTACCATTTAGTAAAAAGTAAAGTTTATTGGCAAAGATGCAGACCAATAGGAACATTGCAGCAGAGAATATACATTGGTTATTTAACTTAATTTGGAAAATAATTTGGCATTACCTGATAGAGCTGAAAATATACATACCTACAATTCAAATAGGAATATTCTAGAGATAAATCTCTACGTGTTCTCTAGGAGACATACCAGAATTTTTATAGCTTCATTGTATATAATAGAAAAATATTTAACTCAGCTTCACTATCCAAAGACTGGATAAATATCGATATTCATACCATAAAATATTTTACAGCAATGAAATGAATAAACTGTGGCTTTATGCATCAACATATAAAATAAAAAGAAGTGATATGAGAAGTTAACTAGCATTTTTATAAAATTAACAAAATTAATTACTGAAAGATAGTTACATAATAAATTATTAAAAAAAAAACATGAGGCTGCTTCTAAAAATTAGATTACTAGTAAGTCAGGTAAAGAGCAGGTGATGTGATTGGAATTAGATACACAAGTAGCCTTCAATTATATTAGCAATGTTCTCCTTCACAAATTAGGAGGTCTTTTAGGTTCTAGGACCAATTCCAATGAGGGCCGTGGCAGGTGGTGAGGAGTTCTCCCACACCAACAACAAATAATTCTCTGGATACCAGTTGGGTGTTCTACAATTTAACTCAATCCCCTAACACTATCTACTTGGATATAGGATGAGATACCACAGGTTTAGGGCTCAGTCCTACAAGACTGCCCTCCCCTTCTTCAGATGCCAGCTGAAAACCAGGTTATTTATTACCTGTGCTTCTGACCAATTGACTATGGATTGGAGGTTCCCACAACTTCCTCCTTGAGTTGGATTAACCTGCTAATTCTTAGAGCTAATAATGCTTTGTTAATTCAGGTAGTGTGCTAAAAATTGCTTTAGTTTCTGTTGAGAAAGCTATCTGATACAGAATATTTAAGACCCAATGATCTAAATAAAATGAAAGTTTAATTGAGGAAATGTTTGGCATGAGATTAAATTCTAGCATGTTTATCATAGATTATAGATATCTTCTGTTGTGTTTTATGGATAGTCATAATAAAAAATAATTCCCTTGATACCAAATTGTATTTATACAAAGCCTGTATTTACTTATCTGGTATGTAATCCTTTAACCCCAAGACTTGTGTTATTATCAAAATTTTGTAAATATGTTGAGAGAATTGCATGACTCATAAGGCATATTTATTGTAGAAAGCACTGTTAGTTTATAAAATGTGCTGGTTATTTACTTTGTCAATTATCTCACTAGTTTTTTCTCTCCTTTTCTGGAAAGAAAAAAAAACAGAATTTAATGGACTGAGAGTCAAATAAAGATGACTCTGGCTATTTCTAATTCAACCAAAATGCAAACTTTGTTTTTTCCACATCTGAGGTGACCTTTAAATACATTTAGTTTGATAATTATTGCTTTAGTATAAGATACAAGATCTTTCTTGTTCTGGACCTTCTAACTGCTCTAAGCTCACCCCCACCATATGCCTTCATGTACCTCTCATTCTAGTTAATGGCTTCCATTATGGACTCCCCTGTCTTGAGGCCCAATGTCATCCATCATTCCCAATCATGTAACTCAGCATATTGAATCCTTCATCATTCACCCTTCTGTCTTCATTCACTAATCCCTGACTCAATGCACATTCCTGCCACATTTATCTTTCATTGTGTCTCAAATCTAACAAGTCTGTTACAGACTGAATGTTTGTATCTCCCAAAATGTATATGTTAAAAGCTAATCCCCAGTGGAACGGCATTTGGTGATGGTGAGTTGAGGAAGTCATTAGGTCATAAGGGCAGAGCCAACATAAATGGGATTGGTTTGTTACCTTATAAAGGAGACCTCAGAGAGCTACCTTATCTTCCTGTCAAGTGAGGAAACAGTGAGAAGACACCTGTCTATGAAGCAGGAGTGGGACCACCTCACCAGATACCTTATCTACTGGTGGCTTGATCTTCCACTTCCCCGCCTTAAGAACTGTGAGAAATAAATTTCTGTTTTGGTTATAAGCCACTCAGTCTTTGGTAATTTGTTACAGTGATCCAAAGGAATAAGACAAAGTCTATTCACATAAACAGAATTTTGCACATGTAATCTTTCTGATTGAAAAGCCTAAAAAAGTCCTACTAATCTCTGAACATCCTCCTCAAATCAACACACCTTTCACAAAGCCTTTACCAGACAAAATAAGTTGTTCCCTTCTTTGAACTCCTATTGCATTTTGTGCATGCTTTTATTAACAATGTAATTGTTTGCTGAAGTGTGACTCTCCAAGTGCCATAGAGCAATAATGTCTTCAAATCCAAGCAAGCAGAATACTTAGCTTGGCCCTGCTCTTCTAAAGGACGCTTCTCCTTTCAGTGTCTGCTTGGAAATTCCCTCATTAGTGTCTAGGACAGGCAGAGTGGGCAGTGCTCTCAGAGCCCAGTCCTGAGCCCTGATCTGAACTCACATGGGCTAGGTCCCATTTCTTCCCTTTGGAGGGAGGGCTTTCTGGTTTTTACCGCACAGTATGACATTGAACAAATGTCCTAAGACTCTCATGACTCTGCAGTTAATTTGCCTTATGATGGCTTTAAATAAATTAACATGAACTTCAATCTCTTTATTCTGAAATTAGAGGATTGAACCCTAGATAATATTTGAGAAATCTTTAAGATATAGGAATTCATCTACCAGTCATCTAATAGATTAAAACTTCTTTGGTCAAAAATTAACACTCAACCGTATCCTTAGTTGTATCAATAATAGTAGGAGCTGGAAATGAAGCATGTGCCATAATATTTAAATTAATAGAACAAAAATACACAGTATATTGTGTTTGGGGGGATATAGTTTTAACAATACATTTCCTAGGATTGTTTCCCTTGGTTATCTAAAGTATATTTTTAATGACTTATTATTAACCATTTGGAGAATTTAATATCACTTTAAGATTAATAAATTAGCATGCATTGTTTTAAAAAATATGCAATGCTTCACAAATTTGTATGCCGTCTTTGTGCAGGGACCTTATTCATCTTCTATCATTTCTTTTTGTATATGTGAGCACAGGGCATGCATTTTTAATAATCATATATGTTTCCTTTTATAAAGACTCTAAATCTTGTGTTTAAAATTGACACACATAGATATTAAATATAATAAGTAAGAAAAAATAGCACTTAATCTTGAAATTTAATAGGACAGAAAAACAGCTACATTACCATCACGTAGATACAATAAACATGTTGAAAACATGTTGATAGAATTGGTTATAAGGTAATGTAAAACAACGGAGATTTCCAACACTAAACATGCTGTTTTATTTCATTAATTTAATATTTTGCGATTCGTGCTTATAATTTCTGTATCTGTGTTCAATAATTTAAAAGAAAAACCAATGTGAGAAAGAAAAACAGTGGAAATAAATTTAAAGGATACAAAGACTAGGAACTAAAATGTGAGCATGAGAAAAAGGAGTACAAAGAGCTACTGTAGAATCCCTATGTGTATTCAACACACCTATCTTCATAACACTCAAGCTAAGTTGGCAAAATGAACACATGATAAATGTTTTCTTATAAGGTGCTTGATAAAGTAATTGTGTTGAATATCAAACAATAGCGTTTAAATACAGTATTTAATATGACTGTATTGTATATATGTGTATAATTCAAGTTAAGTTAATTTTCAAGTTTTTGTGTCATATGGAAAGAAAACCTGTAGCTCTGAGAAAATAAAATTGATCTCTGACTGTGAGTTAGTAAATGATTTGCATACCAGTTATCAAAGTTCCCTCTTTGCCCTCTGTGCAGGTTGCCCAGCTGGCAGAACCTATTCCCATCACCAGAGAGTGTTTCTCCTACCTCTCAAAGTTTTGCTAACATTCACTCAGCCCTTACTGTGCATTGATTGATGGTAGCTCAAGACGATATAAGCAATCATAAAAATAACGGGTACTGTTTGGTTCTAAAGTAGCTGAAATATTTAAAAGCTTTTATGTTGCACACAGGGTTAAGTCGAGAATTCTTAATGTTTAAGTTTCATTAGTTTCACAGAGAAAACTTTGCTTCTTCTTGGTTGTTAGAAAATGTGTTCTCTAATTGTGCAACTACAGCAGTGACTATTCTCTATCCTCAGGATCTTTTAGGGGCGCCTGAGTGGCTCAGTCAGTTAAGCATCCAACTTCAGCTCAGGTCATGATCTCATGGTTTGTGGGTTTGAGCCCCGTGTCGGGCTCTGGGCTGACAGCCAGCTCAGAGACTGGAGCCTGCTTCAGATTCTATATCTCCCTCTCTCTCTGACCCTCCCCTGCTCATGCTAGCTCTCTCTCACAAATAAATAAAAAACGTTAAAAAGAAAGGATCTTTTATCTTTAACAAGTAACAGTTCTACTTTGTCAACTCATTTGTATATTGCCCTTCAAAATCAGGTTCCTATTTTGAATATATGTATATATACATATATATGTATATAATATTAATATGTTATAAATAAAGAAAGAGAAAAACTAAATACTATTATATAATATATATATAATAATCTGTGTGTATGTGTGTCTGTGAGTGCAAATATATATGATCTTTACAGCAATGATTTTTAAAGGTAATGTGCTCAGGGTGTCTTTTACATATATATTACCTTTGACATTTCTCAACCACTCAGTAGCACCAAAGAATTTACTCTCTCATCTTAGTCCTATAATTCATGGTACAGACATAAAAACAATAAGGGCTGTTAAGAATATTTAGCATGATTAGTATGCTCCAAAATTTTCCAGCATTGCTCAAAAATATTATGAAATCTGTCCAGTTTGTCAAGTCTTCAATGTAAGAAATTTCTAAAAAACAAAAAGGCTTATCTTTCTCTTTGAAAGTGACTGATTTTATTTACATTTTTAAAAATGTTCACAGAAAAAGAATTTAGTTATTATATGCACATTTTTACAATGTGAAAGAGCTGACATAATGACGATCAGCAAGACACTTCTAAATGACCTTGTCCCATGGTTGGAACATTTGCTACTAAAAGTTAGTGAGGTGGGGCACCTGGGTGGCTCAGTCGGTTAAGCATCTGGCTTTGGCTTAGGTCATGATCTCACTGTTTGTGGGTTTGAGCCCCACCTCAGACTTTGTGCTGACAGCTCAGAGCCTGGATCCTGCCTTGGACTGTACCTCCCTCTCTCTCTCTGCCCCTCCCCCATTCTCTCTCTCTCTCTCAAAAATAAATAATATATATGATTTATTGTCAAGTTAGCTAACATACAGTGTATAGAGCATGCTCTTGGCTTCAGGAGTAAATTCCCATGATTCACCACTTACATACAACACTCATGGCTCATCCCAACAAGTGCCCTCCTCAATGCCCGTCACCCGTTTTCCCCATCCCCCCCATCAACCCTCAGTTTTTTCTCCATGTTTAAGAGTCTTTTATGGTTTGCCTCCCTATCTGTTTGTAAACTTTTTTTTTCTTTCCCTTCCCCCATGGTCTTTATCAAGTTTCTCAACTTCCACATATGAGTGAAAACATATGCTATCTGTCTTTCTCTGACTGACTTATTTTACTTAGCATAATACCCTTCAGCTCCATCCATCCATCCATGATGTTGCAAATGTCAAGATATCATTCCTTTTCATTGCCTAATAGTATTCCAGTGTGTGTGTGTGTGTATATACCACCTCTTATATATAAGATATATAAGATAAATATATATATACATATCTATATATCTATATCTATATATCTATATGTATATATATACAACCTCTTCTTTATACATTCATCAATTGATGGACATTTGGGCTCTTTCCATAATTTGGCTATTGTTGACAGTGCTGCTATAAACATTGGGGTACATGTATCCCTATGAATCAGGACACCTGTACCCTTTGGATAAATTCCTAGTAGTGCTATTGCTGGGCAATAGGGTAATTCTTTTTTTTTTAATTTTTTTATGTCTTTATTTTATTTTGAGAGACAGAGACAGAGAGTGAGCAGGGGAAAGGCAGAGAGAGAGGGGGACACAGAATCTGAAGCAGGCTCCAGGCTCTCAGCTGTCAGCCCAGAGCCTGACACAGGGCTCAAACCCAAGGACCATGAGCTCATGACCTGAGCTGAAGTCAGACGCTTAACCGACTGAGCCACCCAGGCGCCCCAGGGTAATTCTATTTTTAATTTTTTGAGAAACCTCCACACTGTTTTCCAGAGTGGCTGCACCAGTTTGCATTCCCACCAGCAGTGCAAAAGGGTTCCCTTTTCTCCACATCCTTGCCAACATCTGTTGTTTCCTGAGTTGTTAATGTAAGCCACTCTGACCATTATAAGGTGATATCTCAGTGTGGTTTTGACTTGTATTTCCCTGATCATGAACAATGTTAAGCATCTTTTCATGTGTCTGTTAGCCATTCAGGTGTCTTCTTTGGGAAAATGTCTATTCATGTCTTTTGCCCATTTTTTCACTGGATTATTTGCTTTTTGGGGTGTTGAATTTGGTGCCTTCTTTGGTACTTTTGGATACTAACCCTTTATCTGATATGTCATTTGTAAATATCTTCTCGCATTCTGTTTGTTGCCTTTTTAGTTTTGTTGTTTCCTTTGCTGTGCAGAAGCTTTTTATCTTCATGAGGTCCCAATAGTTCATTTTTGCTTTTATTTCACTTGCCTTCAGAGATGTGTCAAGTAAGAAGTTGCTGTAGCCAAGATCAAAGAGGTTATTGCCTATTTTCTCTTCTAGGATTTTGATGGTTTCCTGTCTCACATTTAGGACTTTTATCCATTTGAATTTAATTTTTGTGTCAGAAAGTGGTCCAGTTTCACTCTTCTGCATGTTGCTGTCCAGTTCTCCCAGCACAGGATTGCTTTTCTAAACCTGATCTCCACTGAGAGAATGACTTGGAGTTTCACCTTAGCCATCAAAGGTTGGATATGTACAGTCTTTGTAAGGAATCCTCTATCTTCATTCCTGTACATTTGAACTGTATCCATGATTTATTAAGCCTCATATAGAATAAATTTGGCAAGTCACACTCCATTGAGGATAAGAACTTATTTATATCAGCAGGTGGTCTTGTAGGGAATTAAGAAATACAAAATAAAATAAATAAGGTAGTGTTCATCAACATGTAAGTAATGCTTATGAAACATTACAAGCATTGCAGCCTTAAAAGGATGCATCACAAACATGCTTACTGGGATACTAAGTATTGTGATGCAGTAAGATATTTGAGAAAGACTACACAGATCCAAACTTAAGATAGAGTGTTGATTACAGTCAACAAAGAAAAGAATTGTGCATGTAAAACATTAGATGTCTTGTGGCTCCCTTTGTAAAACTTCTCTGTGCCTTTTCCTTTTGACATTTTAAATCACAATTTTCTTAGGCCAACTTTTCTCTCCCCTCTTGGTGCTAAGTTATGATATCACAGTGCTAAGATTTTAAATTGCATGTGCTTCTAAATGCTGGTGTAAGAAATCTCTGAAATATGGAAAGGATAAAAACGTTTCTCTCCATACAGTTGCAGAAAAAAGTATGTGTTTTTCTGCCTCATACAGCTAGTTTTGATAAAATGGTGATTGGAGAACAACATCTACAAAAGTGTTGACCTTGTACTTCTATGAAATATATATAAAAAGTATAATCTATCCTGTTATATTACTGAAACTGTCCTTGGAAGTATTATTTGTACAAAAGGGCTTTTTGAGATACCTGGACTTTAGAGATTATTGCTCTGCTCTGAGAAATATAACCTGTTAGCACTCCAAGTTTTCAACTGTGATTATTTCTCAATATTTCAATGATTATTTGATCCGGTAACAATATCCAAATTGGCATCCTTATTTCCTAAAAGTATAAGTAGTTGTGAGGTTTCTTTTTTAGGCAGGAAGAGCACTTTTGGAATTCCCTTTCCTCTCTTTGATACATACTTGTCACAGTAATACTATAAATGCAGAGTTTTTTTCAAAGAGTTCAAGACTTTGCCTCATTTCAGTTAAACCTAGTATAATCTAGGGCATTCTGAATTACACAGTAACAGAGACAAAAGTCCTGACACTATATACTTTTTTAAATGCTTGGGGAAATAATCATTTTTAGCTAATAATATATTTAGGGAAGACATACTTAGCATCTTTCTTGAAGCCTGGAGATTGACTGAAAAACAATACATTTTGAACTCTCTGTTTTAACTTGAATTCCCAACACCTATTTGTAAAACCATGTTCAAATATAGCAGGCCAGCTGTAATATCCTAATTTACAGATGAGCAGATTAAAGAGCAATAGGTATAACTAATAAAATTATAATTGTACCTAAAAGGAAAAGAGTAAGATTTTAAGCTGCTAGGTACTAATTTCTGAGTATATGACCTAGCAGCTGCTTCTGAGTGAACACAATTAATTACATATGAGATTTTATCTAGTTCTAACACTAAGGAAAATAACTCTAACACATTAAAGAATAGATATAGTTAAAAGAAAGAATCCCTTGCTGTATTGTTCATAATGAGTCTTTTTGTAGGCCACTCATAATAATTATCATTTTACTTTTCTTATTTCAAATAGTATAAAAGCAAATGTTTGAGTAGATGTGTACAGGTTGATGCTCAAGAGAAAGTCAATTAATAAAGTTTCTATTGTTTATCTTCTCTTCCTATCATCTAATTTTACATTGTACTTTACTCAAAACTATTATAGACTTCCACTTATAAAATATCTCAGTTTTACTAAGCATAATATTTCTATAAGCCTACTACCTTAAAGTAGATTCTGGCATCCATGTACATTCTTGATCCTTTCATAAAACGACATTTACAAGGAGAAAATACAGGTATATAGTGAAACAGAGTAGGAAAAACACTTCAAAGTGTTTTTCACTCAATCAAAGTTTAAAAACTTTAGAAATAAATAAGTGATTGTTATTTTAATTTCTTCTTTCTACTTAACTACAATGAGGAGGGATAAGATACAATTAGCTAAACCAAATCCATATTTCAAGTAATCAAGGAAGAGTCATAAGGGAAATCAATTGTCCAACCAACTTATAAGAGATGCAATTGTGTTTTCACATGCTAATTTAAACTTATTGAGCTAAATCATCCATTCAACAGGATTGGACACTAAATAAGGAAAGGCCTTTGTGGAGTGTGTCTAGGAACTAAAGCAGTGGACACATACAGAAATAACCATGATATAGTTATGCTATGACTGGCTATAGTGCTAAAATTGAACAAAATACTACTGGAATATAGAGGAGGCAGGCATTAGATTTTTGGCTAAGGGTAATGAGGCAAGGGTGGGAAAAGACTTTAAGGTGATAATGTGCTCTACTACTCTGTCTAAATTATCATTGCTGTGATGAATAGGTTAATAGAAAAATTACTTCTAAAGCCATGTACTGCTGCACAAGTACTAAGCTCTTCTCTCATCAAGATTTAACAAAAGTTGGATAGCTAAACTATACATTCTTTTATAGCTACCAACTGCTGATTCAAGTGGAAATTCCTTAGTGTGATATTCAAAACTACCATTATCTGATTTTAATCTATATTATGTTTCACGAAGTCACTTTCTACTTACTACACTCCAGGAAACTGGAATATTGTGGACTTCGATCCCCTGCATATAATTTCACAGTTTCCTCTGCCTAAAATGCCCTTTCCTCATCCTAGTTTTTCTGTCATAATTATCAATTTCTCATTCCAGGCTTAACTCAAATACGTTGTTATCCATCTGTGTGGATTAAAGATGTCATAAGATCTTTGTCACTCCCCTACCAAGAGATGGGGTCTAAGTTCTGTTTATCCAACTCCTTAAATCTAGGTTGAGCCTGTGACTGTCTTCACCAATAGAATACAATAGATACAATACTGTGCCACATTAGGACTTGGCCTTTAAGAGAAATGTCAGCATTGGCAACCTCCTTCATAGTACACTCAGTGTGAAGCCAGCTGCCGTGTACGAAGTCCAACTACCCTGCCAGGCTGTGTGGAAGCCTGATCTAGGCATGTGAAGAGGCCACACAGAAAGACAGACATGCCTGGGCAGCCCCCAGCTGTTCCAGTCATTCCCAACGAGGCTCCAGACGTGGGTAAAAAAGCCATCTCATGCTAAGAGCCCAAATGAATCTTTAGATGGCTGCATTGCCAGCTACCACCTTATTGCATCCCAAGATGTATCCTCAAGTAGTAAGCTTGAATGCAAGCAAGAATAGTCCAGCTAAAGTCAGGCAGCTCATAGTAAAGTTAGAGATAATAGTAAGTGGTTGCTAACATCTGCTACGTTTTGGAATGGTTTGTCATGCAATTGATAATTGGAACATTATGAAAAAGTGTATATTACAAAACTATGGAAGATCAGTGGTTGCCAGGACTTTGAGAGGAGGAAGGAATGGATAGGTGGAGCAGAGGGAATTTTTAGGACAGTAAAACTCTTCTGAATGATTCATTAATGGTAGATACATATTATTATACATTTGTCAAACCCATAGAATATACAACACCAAGAGTAAACCTTAATAATGTGAGATTATTTTGCTTTGCTTTTTTTTTTTTTTTTTTTGCTTTTCTTTTTAGGAAAATATTTGCTTTTCTTGATAGAAAAATAAAAACATATTGCTTATTTTCAAAAAACATACAGGTTAGCAGAACCACAAATTTGTGAGTAAACAAATTTAGTAATGTTAGATATGCTATAATAGAAGTCTATATATGCCATAGTGGGGGAAAAGGATATGGTGTGGTGGTGGGTAGAAACTACTGATGCTGCATACCCTTCAAAGTATGGGACAATCTTCAACAATAATGAATTGCACTGTGTCCTATACAAGTTATAAATGTCTATCTTGACATTCATTTGTTCAAAACTTGTTTATAATTATCTGAGTCCAGAAAAGTAAAAGAAAAAAATAGAGGTAAGTTTAAAAATACAAACACTTTAGGGGCACCTGGGTGGCTCAGTCGGTTAAGCGTCCGACTTCAGCTCACATCATGATCTCATGGTTTGTGGGTTCGAGCCCTGCATCAGGCTCTATGCTGACAGCTAGCTAAGAGCCTGGATCCTATTTCGGATTCTGTGTCTCCCTCTCTCTCTGACCCTCCCCTGCTCACACTGTCTCGATCTCTCTCAGAAATAAAAATGTTTTTAAAAAATACAAACACTTTATACTCCACTTCATATTTGTCATAAAAATTGCACTCCTTGGGGGGCGCGTGGGTGGCTCAGTTGGTTAAGCGTCCGACTTCAGCTCAGGTCATGATCTCGCGGTTCGTGGGTTCGAGCCCCGCATCGGGCTCTGTGCTGACAGCTAGCTCGGAGCCTGGAGTCTCTTTCAGATTCTTGTCTCCCTCTCTCTCTGCTCCTTCCCCACTCATGTTCTGTCTCTCTCTGTCTCAAAAATAAATAAACTATAAAAATTTAAAAAAATTGTATTCCTTGGTACTTTACAAAATCAGACACTCCAGAGAAATGGCTTTTTCCAGTTTGGCAAACAAATCCCCAATCTCATAACCTACACAGGATGAAAGCATTCGCCAAAAGAGGCTGTCTAACACTGAGGGTTTTATAGAATTTTGGAAAGAATAGAGATACCTGAATTCAAATCACAGTTATTCAGCTTTCTTGGGTAATATGACATTGATCAAGCCATGTGTTCTTCAGGCTGAGATCATTAGGGAGATAGCGAAGTCAGAGCTCTAGGACTTCTAAAAAGTATATTCACTCACATTAGAAAGAAAAGCAAGATGAACCACAAAAAAAGCTACAGTCAGTCTTGGTAACCTGAATTCATCTATCCTGGCCTTAATGAACGTAAACAGGATATCTGCACTTCTCAAACATACCCCACTCCTATGTTCTTAGTACTTCAGAATGATTGTATAATACTTTAATATATGTATATTAAACCACAAGGGACTATACAATGGCTTTGTAAAAAGGTTTTGAACTGATGATTAAAAGTTGGGCTGAACATAAAAGAAAATGCTTTCTGACTCATTACTTGTTTAATGTCCACTGCACAGATTTCTCCATCGGGCCTGATTTATCCAGGAAAAAAGTGTCAGAGAATTGCTTTATTAAAAAGGGATCTTCTGGGCCAAGGCTAACACAATTGTTCCCCATGGCTAATGTATTCTCCTCCAAAAGCATGCTCCAGGATATTTTTATATCACTGATTCCCAAATAAAGTTCTTCATTTTAGACTTAGTTATAAAATAATTTTTTGTGGAGAGAGTAGAGTAAGTGGTCTTAAAAGGTTTCTAAAAAGCTCAAAGCTGTTCTTTCCCTTTCATCTACTCATGTTCACTTGATTGAATCCCTGAGTTTGTCGCATTTAAAGTTCATTTTTCCTAAACAATAAATGTATTTTCTTCTGCTTCATCATTTATATGTTTTTATATTCAATTATATATTTTTATAATAAGAGAGGCTTTTTTTCACATAATTGGTAATATGAAAGTTGTTAAAAAGTAAAGCTTTAAGTAGGACCTTCAATCAGAAATACGGTTTTTACGACAGCAGAATGTGTAACAAATACTTTAAAACAAAACTTTAGTATATTCAATGCAATCTTATGATTTGTATTAACTGCAGAAAAAAATAATTGCAAATAACACCAATCTAGATGAATACAGTTTGAAAATAAAAATATTCTAAAACAATAGTTTAAGTTCTTTTATGTTTAATATAAACATATAATACTAGTAAATATATCCTATATTGGATTTGCTCAATTTTATTCCATTAAACTCATGTAAATATGTATTTTTTAAGTTTCTAGTTATATAAGTATATTCAAGTTTTTTAGTCATGGAGACAATATTTACTTCATAAGGAATTTAAAAGAACTAATGCAGACCAAGTACATAACTCCGTGGCAAACAGTAAGGTCAGTATTAATGAACCCTCTTTAATTAAGGTGAGCTTTTTAAAGAATTTTTTAATGTTTCTTTATTTCTGAGAGAAAGAGACAGAATGTGAGTGGAGGAGGGGCAGAGAGTGAGGAAGATGCAGAATCCGAAGCAAGTTTCAGGCTCTGAGCTGTCAGCACAGAGCTCCATGTGAACCCAGAGATCATGACCTGAGCTGAAGTTGGACGATGCCCAACTACTGAGCCATCCAGGTGCCCCTAAGGTGAGCTTCTTAAAATTAATTTACATTCTACTGTTACACATGCAAAATGATTTTAGACACTTCAGAAAAAGGATTTTCAAGAAACCAATAAGCATATGAAAAATGTCTTAAAATCATCAGTTATGAGGAAATACAAATTAGAACCATGTGAGCTGCCACTGTACTCCCAAGAATGGCTAACGTGAAAACGAATATTGGAGAGGATGTGGAGCAACTAGAACTCACAAATATTGCCAGTGGGGATGTAAAATAGTACAACTTCTTTGGAAAATTGTTTGCCGTTTGTTAAAACATTAAACATAAATCTACCCAATGACTCTACAGTTCCCCTTGTAGGTATTTATTCAAGAGAAATGAAAATATACGCCCACCAAGGGCCCTGTACAAAAACCTTTATGGTAGGTTAGTTAACAGAGCCATCATCTAGTGTATGGATAAATAAACTTTGCTATCTTGCACGATGGAACAAATACACAGCAATAGAAACAAACAGATAATTAATATACATGACAATATGGCCAAATCTCCAAAGCATATGCTGAGTGAAAAATCTAGACACAAGAAAATATATACTGTATTATTTCATTTATATAAAATTCTAGAATAAGCAACACTTACCTGTACTGATAAAAATCATGGCAAGTGGTTTCTTCCGAGTGTGTATATGTGAGTGGAGAGAGAAGACAGTTACGGATTCTCTCCATTATTTGAACTTATCAGAAGTTTGTAATTGTTTTTGGTTAGAGAGAGAAAAGTGATTATTTATTTTTGTATGTGAAGGCTCTTATTAGGTTTTGACTTATGTTGGTCAATCTTGTTAATTTTATCCTTTATCATGTTTAATGTTTTCCCTTCAGTGCTTGAAGTATGAATCACTAAGTTGTGTTTTTTTTAATCGATTTAATGTTTTTATGTATTATTTAGAGAATGAGAGAGAGAGACAGAGACAGAGCATGAGCATGGGAGGGGCAGAGAGAGGAGGAGACACAGAATTTGAAGGAGGCTCCAGCCCCAAAGCGGGGCTCAGATTCACAAACTGTGAGATCATGGCCTGAGCCGAAGTCAGACACTTAACCGACTGAGTCACCCAGGCGCCCCTACCCAGTGGTATTTTAAATGGGCCTTTCTTTTTTCTTCACATTGGTAATAATTACTTTAGAAGTCTCAGGAAAAAATACTCAGATTTGTTTTTTTAAAAGTGTGTATAACTCTGGCATCTGTGTTCTATGTAAGATCAGCCAAAAAACGTTTGTAATTTATTAATATATATGATCCTCTAGATATGGTTAAGTTAAAACAGGGATATTAACTGTTTCCCCAGATGGGGGTGAGGAATAATTATAATTACACAAATATACCCAGTGGATTTGCATTTCTTTGTTGACTGCTTTTATAACACAACAAAACTAAAGGCCTTTTGCATCCAAATGCAATAGAAAATCATCTTTACTAAGAAAAAATAAAAAATGTGAATTGCTACACATGATAAAGTCTTGTTAAAATATTTTGGCAATTTCTGACTCAAATTGACTGAGGCTTACTGAAACATGAAAACATTTGCTGAGGGCAGAATATAATCTAGGTAACATCAGGATTTAGCACTTTGGTATAAGTACATGTTAATTCAAAATACATAATGCCCATTTACAAATGGGTGCATACACATCTACAGTATCAAAACAAAACTTATTTTCCAGAGATTTTTCCACCATTCCAACAGTGCAGTATGGCAAAATAATATTTCCAGAGTATCTTTAAAAAATTCTTTTTAAGTTTATTTACTCATTTATTTAGAAAGAGAGCATGAGCAGGGAAGAGAGAAGGATAGAGAGAATCCTTTTTTTTTTTTTTTACAAATAGTTTATTGTCAAATTAGTTTCCACATAACACTCAGTGCTCATCCCCACAAGTGCCCTCCTCCATGCCCATCCTTCCTCCTCCCCACATCCATCAGTCCTCAGTTTTTGTCAGCATTCAAGAGTCTCTCATGGTTTGTCTCTCTCCCTTTCCCCCACCATTTCCTCCCTTCTTCTCCCCCTTGTTCCTCCGTCTGGCCATGTGTAGCAACATGGATGGACCTTGAGGGTGTTATGCTGAGCGAAATAAGTCAGGCAGAGAAGGACAAATACCATATGTTTGCACGTATAGGAGGATTAGGAGGAACTTGACAGAGGATAGAAAGAATCCTAAGCAGGCTCCCCACTGTCAGTTCAGAGACTGATGTGGGGCTCAAACCCACCAACTGTGAGATCATGACCTGAGCAGAAATCAGGAGTCGGCTGCTTAACTGACTGAGCCACCCAGGCATCCAATTTCCACTATGTCTTATAATTAAGACAAACATCTATATTACCTGGAACCTCCAAGGAAAGTATTTATTATAATAAAAATAAATAGACCATAATTTGATAAATGTGAACCCATGTCTGTTCATTTTACCAGTGGCAAAATTATGTCATGACACCCACTGTTTATAGGACAAGCTCCAAATTCTTTTCATTACTGTTTAAGGTTCTTCTAATTCCAGCTTCCATCTTTTTTGCCTCTTGTGTCTCTCATCACTTTCCAACATAAATAAATTCTTAAATCTAGGAAACTATTTTCCTTACTTGCTCACTCACTGGTTTGTTCATTCAATAAATACTCATTAAGCCCCCATTATGTATCAGGCATGGTTTTAGGCACTGGGAACACATTAGTGAAATGACAGCCAAAAACTCCTGCTCTTGTGGAACTTACATTTTTGTGAAGTCAGGGGAGACAGACATAAAAGAATAAATTTAAGAAATATATAAATTATAAGTCAGAAGCCAAGAATTATGGAAAAACTTGACAAGAGTAAGTGGTAATCAGGAGGGTACGGAAAGTGGGAGAAGTACAACTGATCTGACTCAAGCCCTTGGCTGCCAGTAAAGCACTCTGCAACTTCTCCAGCCTATAGTGATTACTCCATCCTATGAACCACTATAGCACTCCTTGACAATCTGCATTGCTCAGTTGGCTTTTCTCACATATCTTACATTGCCACAGGCAGCAGACTAAGCTACAAAATGCAAGATTAGGAGAGGAGTCTGGGGAGTTTAGTTTTAGCCCTTTACTCATCTGGGTGGTTTCCTCACTTTTATTTCTTTTTTAAATGTGTTTTTGTTTTTTTGAGAGAGAGCATGAGGAGGGGAGGGTCAGAGAGAGAGGGGAACAGAGGATCCAAAGCAGGCTCTATGCTCATAGCAGTGAGCCTCATGTGGGGCTCAAACTCATGAACTGTGAGATCATGACCTAAGACTTAGAAGTTGGACACTCAACCAACTGAGCAACCCCGGTGCCCCAGTTTCCTCATTTTTAAAATGAGGGGTTTTAGCTAGATGTTATCTGAATACTTGAAATATAAATTTTTAGCATATGTTCTTCTCTCCTCACAAGCAATTTCACCATAAAAATCTTTCATCTGTGCCTTTCCTTCTAACGCCATCCACACATGTAATATGCAATAAGTGATATTTATATTAGTTGATTTATTGGCAAAAGCATTGTAAGTCTCATCACCAAAACACTGTTCAGTGATGAATAAACTTTTTCAGACATTCACAAACTTTGCCACTGACTGCAAATAGCTCATCCAGTGAGCTCTTATTCTCATTTTTAAGTATGAACTTGTTTCTCAAACCAGGTTCCTGAACTGATGCACCATGGACCATGAAGAGACAGGGTCTGAGGCAGTCAGGCTGTTCCCCTTCTCAACAGGTCACTACCTCAACCCAGACAGATTAAGAAAACCCCAAGGATCTTTCATGCTCCACACCAGAACATGCTTGGTACCTAGATTAGAAATGAGTGAGAGACTTGCTTCTACGTAAATGAAGCCTCAAGCTGGCAGCCCAACAGACAAATTATGGAAGGGAGAATGGAGAAGGGAAGGGAGAATGGCCCCCTACGGTGCTGCAAGGAAAGCATGCCAGGCTATGACCCACTACGTATCTACACCAAAACCCCTGCTATGAGCAGAGGACAGCATGGATCTTGTGCAAAGGCACTGAGAAGGCCTGAGGCCAGGACAACAGGGGCCCCAGAGTGGGCAGTTAAGGTCTCATTCCTGTGAGATTTGGCATGAGCAAAGGCTCCAAACCCCAGTGAATACTTAATTGCTTGATTGACTTCATTTACAAAACACACTCAAAGACATAATTATTAAGAATTTCAAGATGGCTGGGGCGCCTGGGTGGCTTAGTCGGTTGAGCGTCCGACTTTCGCTTAGGTCATGATCTCGCAGTTCGTGGGTTCGGGCCCCACGTCAGGCTCTGTGCTGACTGCCAGCTCAGAGCCTGGAGCCTGTTTCAGTCTGTGACTCCCTCTCTCTCTGACCCTCCCCTGCTCACACTGTCTCTCTCTCTCCTAGAAATAAATGAAACATTAAAAAAAAAAAAAGAATTTCAAGATGGCACCCATAGAGACAACCCCCAAGAACAAGGCTCTTCTGACCGTCGGTTCCCATGGGGCTGCACTGACCATATACTCATGAAGCCTGTGATGCTACAGATACAAAAGAATACAACTGTATAACACCATCTATATAGAGTTTCTAAAAACTGAGAGGACACCAGTTCTTCTTGGAGAAAAGGCTGATTCCAGGTCTGGCCCAGGGAAAGTACAAGTTAGACATGGGCCACCCTGTGCCAGAAAGCAAGGAAGAATTCAAAGACTAATAGGTATATGCCAAATGGGTGTAAGAACCAGTGTAAGATGATCCCATCAGCCACATTTAGGATAACTTGCACATCAAAATTAGTAACTGTAGTTAATTATAATACATTGAATAAATAAAAATCAAAGAAAACAATATGATACACATTTAAAAAATGACACAGTGAGAAGAGGAAAGAAGACACAGAGGGAGGAAAAAAAGAAACCCACTTGCTTCCATTGGAGGTAAATATTATTCCAACTTCTTACTCTGAAAATTGGTGATTGGAGGGAAAAAGTTGAGCATTTACCTTACTTTTTAAAGATAAACTATAGTACATAGGCACTGATGAATGAAAACCTTTTTTTTTTTTACAGAAGAATCATGTGTAATAAATACAGATAGAATGACAATACTAAAATGTAATACAGTTAAAGGAAATTATTTAGTCAAAAATCATCAGCGGAAGCTAAAACCATTACATGGAAAGGGGGGCAGCATTTTCACATTGTACTGACATTTCTCCCTTCACATCAGCTGATAATTGCAAAAGGGAAAACTTACTTTTACAATAGAAAGATCTGGTGATTACCACTTTAACAAGTAATCAAATTTAAGGTTACTAATAGTGATATATCTCCCAATGTGATACACTAAATGTGGGAAGAACTCTGCCAAAAATGATTAATTGAACCTAACTGAGCCTTTACACCTAATCTACAGTTATAGGAAATACAGACAATAAAAAAAAAAAAGCAAGTTAAAGGACACCATAGGAAACAAATATACGAGCCCAAATGCAAACATTCTACTTTCTGTTCTGACTAGGCAACTGATCTAATCTCTTCAGTAATTCATTGTCATGAAAAATAAAACCTTGTGTGGGACATGTATGGTATTCCAAACTAAAGGAACATAACCCATAGTTTGACATGAAGTTTGGTAGATTTCACAGTCAAAAAAATCCAGTTATAATACTCATTTGGGGATAACTGAGAAGATTTTAAATATGTACTAAGCATTAGGGGTGCCTGAGTGGCTCAGTTGGTTAAGCGTCAGACTCTTAATTTCCACTCAGATCATGATCTTGCAGTTCATGGGATCAAGCCCCACATCAGGCTCTGCACTGACAGTGTGGAACCTGTGTGATATTCTCTCTCCCTCTCCCTCTCTCTGTCCAATCCCTCATAATAAATAAATAAGCATTAAAAAATAAATATGTACTAAGCATTAGATAATATATGAGAATTGTGGGTTTTCTCGGTGCAATAATGGGATTTTTTTCTATCTAAGAAAACATATCATGAACTATTTAGGTGTATAATTTTCTTGGAAGTGAATCTGCAAGAAGACTAAAATGTTAATTGTTGAATCTTGAAGGAGAGCATATGGATGTTCACTGTCTTATTCTTTTAATTTTTCAGACTGTTGAAACATTTCCATAATGGAAATCAAGAGCCTTATTAATATAGCTTAAAACTTTCTCTTTAACAATGAAAACATTTCTTTAAACAAATCTTACAAGGAGCCATGGGAAATAAAGCAGATAACAGCTGAGCTATTTTGATCTGAGTTGGTAAACTAGGAATCCATCCCTATCAGGAACCCCTCCTTGTCCTTCAAAGAAACCCCTGCAGCATTCAGTTACATCTCTGTGACTTAGGAAACCATTCTCATAGTGACAAGAAGAGCTGGGGTGGCCACAGAGCACCAATAACTGAGGACAAGAAAAAAAAGTGTGCTCAACAAAAGGGCATAAATAGAGAAGATGACAAGACAAGGAGTTAATATATATTTTACATTCTTCTTAAGACCTGTCTTCTCTTGGGGTATTTGAGGCATGTAGGTAAATTTTCATGGATGGTATATACAACCAGAAACCCAAACCTTGGAGAGATGGAAGCCTCCAACACTACATGACATTGTCATCAAAGCAGTGGAGGATTCACCATAAAGCATGGAGTCAGAGTGTCTATCCATTCAACACATCTCATAAATGAATCCAGATGGAAGTCTGAGGTTGACATGGTCATTTTAAATAAAAGATATGTAGTTTTAAAATCCAAATGAATTGCACTTTAGTCACTAAAAAGTTTTAGACTTAGTGTAGTCCCTTTAGGAAAACAGCCTAACAAGTTTTTATTTACTTCTTATTTGAAACATATTTGACTTTAAGAAAATAGCCTACCAAATGTATGCGTATTTTAATTATGCACTGTTGAAAACATAATTAGAGAGTATGAGTTTTAATTAGGTGCTGAGCTTTTATTTTCACTCTTTTGTATGCTGTTGGGCATGTGAGGGTGTTTATGATTTTAAAGACCTGACTCTTTCTTAATTGGTTTCCACCCATCCTGATCTTTCACTGAAATAATAAGCCATATCATCTATTGTATACATTTAAATATGTACACTTCTTTAAAAGATAAAGATTTTCTGAAGAGTTGAATTTGTGAACTTATCAAATGGAATTTTTTTCTACGATTTTTACCTGTGGATAGATGCTTGGGTTAAAGTTTCATAGAACTCCACCATTATTATAAATGCAGAGGAATTAATTTTTGCATAGTAATAAATGGAGTTCCTTAAGAACATATTATAAAAATATATTTTACAGTCATTTGGATATTTAATAATAAACATTTCTTTAAAAGGATTATCTTTTCTCGGGGCACCTGGGTAGCTCAGTCGGTTAGGCATCCAACTACAACTCAGGTCATGATCTCACAGTTCATGAGTTTGAGCCCTGCACCGGGCTCTGTGATAACAGCTCAGAGCCTAGAGTTTGCTTCAGATTCTGTGTTTCCCTCTCTCTCTGTTCCTCCCCCACTCACCCTCTGTCTCTCTCAAAAATAAAATGAACATTACAAAATTTAAAAGAAGAAAATAAATAAAACAAATATCTTTTCTTAGTATCAACATACTTTCTAAATTGAATCATAGATTTTAATGCAAATAATCAAGGTCTCCTTGTGTAGGGAGCAAAAAGAATTGTCTGCATTGGCAATTCAAAATTAGGTAATATTATCAGCCTTATGAGCAGTAAGTACAGAAGGAGGGTAACTAACATTTTCTAAGTGTCAACTGTGTGCCAGCTATTTTTATATACATAATCTCACTTCATTCTTATGCCATCCCTAGAAGGTAGGCATTATTTTCCCCTCTTTGGAAAGTGCTTGGGGAAAAAAAAGTGCTTGGAGTGGATTAAATATACATAAAGTCTGTCTCATTGTAAAACTCATATTCTTTCTGAAATATCAACTATCTTCATTAGAAATTAAAATTTAGAGGGCACCTAGATGGCTCAGTCGGCTAAGTGTCCAATTCTTGTTTTCAGCTCAGGTCATGATCTCACAATTCATAAGTTCAAGCCCTGCATTGGGCCCATCGCTGCTGGTGTGGAGGCTGCTTGGGATTTTCTCTTTCTCCCCTCCCCTGCTCTCTCTTGAGAGAGAGAGAGAGAGAGAGAGAGAGAGAGAAATTAAAATTTAGAAAGTAAAATGAAACTATGAGAATATGCTATAAGTACCTGCATATTTGGTTACATTCAATGTAAACAGTTTTTACTGTTGGTAAGAAATTATAATGAAGCAAATTTAGTATCAGGACAGATGTTTTTCAGCCTGCCTTAAATACTGAGGAGAGCAGGCACTGTGGAGCAACAGGAACATTCTCCCATTCTCTCGAGCTATAAGAGGAAACATTAAGCAGTGGTCTGCTTTTTAATTGTTTTTGTTTGTTTTTTTTTTTCTTTTCAGAAATAAAAACAGTCACAAATTGAAAAGAAACATATTTCTACATGTTTATTGAAGAGAGGAATATCTAGAATATGTCAATAATCAAAGAAAAGTTAATTGTATAAACATCTCCAACATTGCCATTGACCATCACCTCTCCACTCCCAAAATTAAATGCATCAAGACTTCCCACTTCCTGTGGTAATACTAGAATCATTCTAGAAATACATTTTTAGGCTGATCATTTATCCAACATACCACATTACAGCTCCATGAATAACACTATTGATTTTTAAAATAGTAGGTATATTTTTTAAAGCCAAAAATTAGGCCCAAGAATAATACCAAAAGGACAAAATTAAGCAATCTGTATTTTGACATCTGTAAAATTTGGGTATTATTACCTTATTGGTTTTATATTGGGATTAAATATGAGTAAGCACACAGAAGTATTTTGGTGCCTGATACACAGTAGATCCTTTCAGTGGGTTGAATGGTTGTCCCTCAAAAGACATGTGCTTGCCCTAATTCCCAGAATCTTCGAGTATTACCTTATTTTAAAAAAAGGTCTTTACAGACTCATGTTAAGGAACTTGAAATGAAGAGATCATCCTGTATTATTTGGGTCAGCCCTAACTCCAATGACAAGTGTCTGATTGAGAGAAAGAGGACATTGATAGACAGATGCAAAGATAGAGGCATGAAGATGGAGGAATGAATATGGAGTGATGTCACACAAGCCAAAGACACCCAGGAACTCCTCAGGCCACCAGAAATTAGAAGCAAGAAAGAATTCTACCCTAGGGCCTCCAGAGGGAGTGTGACCCTGCTTACACCTTCATTTCAGAAGCTTGGCCACCAGAACTGTAAGGGGGAGTTTTTTTGTTGTTTTAAGTCACCCAGTCTGTGATAATTTGTTAAGACAGTGACAGGAAACTAATCCAGTTCTGACATGGTAGTTATTAGTAATTGAGTCAAAGTCATTGCTATGCCCTCCCGATAGTTTAATTCAATGGCTTTTAACTTCAGTGCACATTAAAATTATCTAGTAAGTTCCCAAAACATGGACATCCAGACCCCATCCCCTGAGATTCCAGTTTAATAGATAATAGGTAGAGGAGTGACATGGTTCTCAGTAGTTTTTAAAATATCCCAGGTAAAAATAATATGGAACAAATGTTGAGATTCATTATTAACATCTGTCTTCCCCATTAGATTTCAAACTCTGTCAGGACAGGAACTATATTTGAATTGTTCCTGCTTAACACAGTGCCTGACATACAGTAATGTACTGAATAAATGAATGAAAGTCTAGCCCTTTAACCTAAATATATTCAAATGTGAGACATGAATAAAACATAGCTCCTAATCTTAAACAGTCCTTGAACATAAGAAGGAGAGGAAGGCAGGCTGGGGTAGAGAGGAAGGGCTGTCTAGGAATGATAAAAGTTATAACAAGTAGAATCACATTCACTTTCAAATAATAGAAATCCAAAAATAACAATGAATTAAATAAATAGAAGTTTCTCTCACACATGAAAGAAATCTAGCTATAGACTAGAACTAGAATAAATGTAGAATAAAACTAGAATAAGATTATTTAGAATTATCATGGACCTGAGCTTTCCTCTTGCTCCTCCTTGCTTCTCAGCATACATCTTCTAATTCATGGCCCAATATGGCTGTCTGAGTCCCAGAGATGAAGGGGAAACTGAAGCCATCAAGAAGGGGTGAAGAAGGACAAGCACCCTTCCATTAAGGACTCCCTTAATGCACGTGACATGACATTTCCACTTGCATCGCAATAACCACAGCTTAATCATATAGCCATTTCCATCTTCAAGAGAGGATGGGAATATTGCTTGATTTCAAGCAGTCATGAGCCCGGTTAAAAATTAGTTCTATATATTATTAAAGAAAATGGATATTTAGAGGAATGAATTACTGCCTCTGCCATAATAACTCTAATAGAACAAACTTAGATACTGTTCTATAATAAAGGTGTGTAGTACTTAAGGAGTACAGGGAAAGGAACTAAAATTCCAACTTGAAATATTGGGGAAAGCTTCATTGAAAAGGTATCATTTGAGCTATGAAAGAAATAGAACAATGGGCAAGAAAAAACTGCTCTAGGCAAAGGGAATGTTGTGAACATTAGCACAGATATGGGAAGGTACAGAGTGCATATCAGAAAAAGATATCTGGTAGAGAACACAAAAGGGAGAGAGAATTCTTTTTTAGAAAGGAAACCAGAATTTTGAATCATAGAAACCAAGTTTGAATCAGTACCTTCACTACTTAATACACGATTAATGGGAAGCTATAAAATTTAGGTGAGGATATGAAACACAGTTTGCAATATATGTTAAGTAGGAAACAAAAGTCTTGATCAGAAAGGAAAGAACATAATTGTCATACTAAGCACATTGAGTTCATTCTGTTAGTAAAAGTGAGGAAATTATAAAAATCATACTATTCCTTCTTTATGGAAAGTCCATTTGGTAATTTTGATTATGAACTTTGGCAATTTTAAAAACAAAATCTATTGGTTACAATGGGGAAATCTACATACTACCTTGGAATTCTTTCACACCATTTTATTCCTCCTTACAGCTTTCAAACCATCTAGTAGACACATGCAGAAAAATCTGTTTGAAAATGACAAGTGAAAGATGTTTTATAAACTCCAGATGGAATTTGGTCTTTACTCAGATCAAATATGAAAAGACATCCAGGCACCAGGGTGGATATCCAGCCAGTAAATTCTATCTGACTTTGTGAATCAAAATTTTCTGCATTATACTAACTGAACTTCAGTGTGGAAGCTCAGTGATTATGCTACTAAGGGGAGGGGAGAAGAGAAAGTGGAAGAAATGGTAGAATGCTACCATTACTTATGAAGAACTACAAAGTGCCAGGTATAGTACCAGACATTTTATATCCAATGTGTCACTAAACCGAACAACCTTAAGACCTGAGTATAACCTGAGGTTCAATAAATATCTTGCCCAAGCCATTGGATGACAAAGACTCAAAATCCAAAGTCTGTCTAACTCAAAGTTTTTTTTTTCCTTTTTCCATCCTGGAGATACGCATTTTTCTTACTCAACCAGTCAATCACCCACTTACTCCTATTTCACTTAATTCTTCACTTCAAATTTATTCCATGCAATTTTTAACCAAAACCTATCCTTCTTCTTGCATTTTCCCAGATGTCTCTAATTTCAATATTCACTGATTTACTTCTCTATTTCCAAGTTATCTCACTTCCTGATTTATAATACAACACATAAACATTTCAAAATTTAAGAAAAATTTTACCAATGAAATTAACATGTAACATTTATCCTGTCTTTGAAAGCTCCCAGTCTTTACCATCCTTTGCATAAACAGCTGCTCATTGATTTTAAATTTTGTCCTTTCTCTTTCCTGCAGGTGCTTGCTATGCATCAGTGGTGACTGAAATATATGACAACTCTGTCTGTTCAAGAGAAAATTTCAGATCAACCTTGGCACTAAGCCAATTATATACCATATAATAGGGAATTTATTTACTCAAAAAATATCTATAAGATGACTAATGTTGACTCAGGAACATATAGTACTAACCAAAATTGACCCTTATGTTCCCCGTGCTCCCCATCTATCTTTCCAACCCACCCCTCCATCAAGGCAATAGCAAGAAACCAAATTTAGACTACTGCCATTCTTTAAACACACTCCAGTTTTTCCCATTTCTGAGATTTTATTTATTCCTTTCTCCCTACTGAGAAGGCTCTCTTACATCTATCTCACTTTATAGGAATCCCATTTATCCCACAAAGTTCATTGTAGCTCAAAGGCCACTCTCTCCGGGAGATCTTTCCAACCACCACAGGAAGTACTCTCCTTCCTTCCAATTGCTATGGCATTATATTTATTTCTCCAATTATATATAATAATCTTTTTATTATATAATTATACAAAGATACAGAAAAATCATATAAATGTGATGTTTGGCTTGACAAATTATTTTAAAGTGAATAACACCCAAGTTAAGCAATAGAAATTCCTTCTGTGTACCCTATCTTAATCCCAATTACCTCCCTCCTGCCATAGATTAATGTTATTCTGCGTCACTTTTCATATTCTATCTCATATTACTGATTTGAGTATACATGTCTACCAACTTGAGTATAAGAATTTTCAAAGTCTTCTTACCTAATAATCTTTGCAATTCTGCAGTCCTATGATAATTTCAGACTCTGTTAAGTGCTATGAAAATAATAAACATGGTATTATGAAAAAGAACAGCTGTGATGGCAAGAAAGAAGGAAGATAGAGAAGGAGCTGATTACTTTAGGAAAGGGTCTAAAGAATATACTTCTGAAGAGATGGCATTTCAACTGAATCCTGAAAGAAAAGAAAGAGCCATGAAAAGGGCTGGAGGAAGAATGTAGCAAGTGTACAAAAAGGCTCTGAGATAAGAAAGAGTTGTTATGTTCAAGAGAAAAAAAGGATGTCAGTGTTGCTGGAGTGCAGAGAGCAAAAGCTGGAATGGTAAGAAAGAGTCAGGGGCAGATAATAGAGTCTGATGGCATTATAGGGTTTGAAATTTATTACAAGTGTAATGCCATTCAGGCATTTAAAGATGATCGGATTCACATTGTTTAAAATATTATTCATCAAAGTCCTGAAAACATTTCCCTTCTTGGATAGTTTTGGCAATTACTTTAATATCAGTAGTGCTGTCTCTTCCAAGCTCCAACTTCCTTTGCCAATCAGATCTTTCTTCCTAAAGGACTCAACTTCACCACAGACTCATAATGCTAAGAACAAACTTGTCTTCTCCTTAGTAACTGACAGCTTCCTCACTTCCATCATTTCCCTGGTTACTTAACTTTAATATTATGACAAATCATCCTTTCTCGCCCTCCAAGCCTGGGCAGGACTCTTACTCAGAAAGTTCTTTTTTATCCCCACTGCTATTACCCAAAATCAGGATCTCACATAAAACTCAATCCTAACTACCAAAAAGAACACCCCAATACTATCTGTCCTGCTTTGAGATTCTCTAGATTCTCTTAAACTTCTTACTATAGTTACATGACATCATTCTCCATATAACTACTTGCATCCCCCACCCCCAAATGTTCAAACTCTCCAATGTGGTGCTTAAAACCCATCCTAGTCATAAAGCTTATCTTGTACTACTCCTTTAACTAAATCCTCCCCTCCAGTCACCTTGGTCTACTTATACTTTTCCTCCACAGAAAATATTGTTTCCCCTTCTTTCCACTCATCAAATTCTAAACCAAAGCCCCAGTCAGATCCCAATCCATCTGTGAAGGTATAACTGACCACTTTAGACTGATATTAGGTCTTCCTCTGACTTTTCTCCAGAAATGCTTTTTATCTCTATCAGTCAACTAGCACTTATCATTTTCCATCTTGTATTATTACTATATTTCCATATTTATACAGTTTAAATGAAAAAAAGGGGGAAAACCTTGAATGTATCTGCCGCTGAGCATAGAAGAGCGCTAAATACATAGAGGTACTCATTACATGTTTGGTTTGCCCTCTTGATGACTTATAGGAAATAGAAGTAAGAAACAAGTGTCACTGATTTGTTACAAAACCAATTCTTTGAGAAAATAAAATGAGCATCAGAATCCTGCACTCATTCATCAGTTCAGACAAATGCTCTGTTTAGCACATTTTGAGTAATACTTTCTAAATTTTCAATTTGCAGTATTAAAAAGGCCAGCTCCAATGTGCTGGATGATGTACTTCAGCCTTTTTGCCCTGTCATCAAAACTAGATGGAACCCACATTCCACATCAGGCCTGATGATATTAACCTATCTAACCAACCTTGTCTCCTGTCCTACTGCCCACCCAAATTCACAAACCAAAATAACTGAATTATCTAACATGTGATCATCATCTCTATAAAACTGACTTTCCTGTCAGTTTTGAGAAAGGCATCATTCTCAGAAAACATTTTTCATGCATCGTCAGAAGACAGTAGCTACTGGGAGATTGTATCGAATGCCTTTTCAGCTGGAATTGAAAGTGCTTCAATGATGATGATTAGAGGCTCTGAATATTTGAGAAATAAACGTGCATGTGTTTACATTAGCTATAGGATATACCATCTAAATATAATTTCCCTTGGATTTGTTCAGGCAATGTTTTCAATGTGTAGACATTATAAGATTAAACAGTTAGTCTAGCCTTTCATAAATGAAATTTGAAATAATTGTGTCTACTCCCATTGAAATTGCTTTAACAAATAATATGAGTTTAAAAGATTATATGCATAGTTAAGATGACTTAGGAGAAAGAAAAAATCTAAACTCTCAACCATAAAATATTTTTATCTTGAAGCTAAAATCTTTATGGAATATACAAAATATTAAAATCTCAAAAACAACTATTTTATTTATCACATGAATGGATTGGAAGGCTCTAACTCTATATTATACCCATGCCAAAGCAAGCAATTATGTGTATATTTCCAAGTGAAGAGGATCACTTCTTCTCACGGGGGAAAAAAAGGGGTGACTAGTAAAGTCAGGACTACAAGAAACAAAACAACACAAACTTGAAAGGCACAGGTAATAACTTCTTTCAATAACATCTTCCGCACTGCAGCACTAGGAAGCAGAGGAGACACTTCGGAATGGAGAATGGTAGGACTTTGTATTAGGTGCATCAAAAGAATTTGAATTTGATTCCACATTAAAGTGGGTCTTTTCTCATCTTATCCTAAACTGACAGAATGGTAGAAAATGTAAGATAGAGTTGTCTGGAGATTTTCATAACAGACATAAAAAAGAGTATTCTGCAAACAACATTAAGGAGAATCACTTATCATCTTTCAGATCATTAATAAATTGGCTATTGCTAATTATCACAGACTGAAAGATGAGTGCTGTGACAATAAACTGACAAATGGAAAAAAGATACTCTAACTTTGCCATTTAGGATGAAAATAAGTTATGTAAAGGCCAAGTTGCCCCTTAAGCCCTGAAATGAAATGAAAATACTACCAATTATCTACAACAACAACTACTACTACTACTACTACTGATGAAGTATTGGGGTCATGGTAGGGTTTGGAGCTGACAGCCAAGAAAGAATTCTTGAAGATGTCTTTGGTGCAAAAAGATAATTTTATTAAAGCACGGAACAGCACCTGTGAGCAGAAAGAGCTGTACTGGGGTTGTGACCAGTGACTGGTTATATACTATGAAGTTGGGGAAGGTAGAAAAATAGAGCCCTCCAGAAGGGCTTTGATATGCTAAAGAGGACTCCTAAAATACCTGAGGCCTACCTACTGTCAAGCTAATACCGTTTTTCCTCTAGTAAGGCATTAACATTATGAGGGCAGGGGATTCCTGGAGAAATGTGACACTCTGTATTTGCCTCAAGTTATTTGTCAATGAGCGGCAGGTTATAGGGAAATTTATTTTACCTGACATTTCCTTCTTGCCTTTGTTCCCTATATAATTATACAAGTGTGATGGGCACGGGGAGGGCTCCAGGAAACTGAGTCTACAGGCTTCTGGAGATTAGGCTATTGATAAGATTGCCTTTTTCTTGTAATTTACTAAGATATTTGTAAACTGATGGAGACCCATGTCCTGTAATACTATGATCTCTATCAGTTAACCATTTTTTTTCTTTCCTTTTCTTTGGACAGCCAGGAGAGCTTGAGGAATATCCCACATATTGTACCTGGGGTTGGGGGAGGCATGCTAGCCTGTGCTGCCCTCAACTCACCTTATGCTCCCTCATCACTACTACTGCTACTGCTGCTGCTGTTGCTACTAACAGTAATAGTAATAATAATGACAGCAGTTATAATTTTGCGCCTGGTATTTTACATAAACTGCCTCATTTAATTCCATCAGTTAGGTTGCCTTGTAGATGTATAGTTCAGTCTAGAGAGGTCATACAGCTAGTGTGTTTGAACTTAAGCAGATTCTAAAGCCTGTATACTTTTTCTACATTGCTGCCTCTGTTGAATAAGAAATGAGAAGGAGTTGGGGTGGGAGAGACAGATGTAAGCAAGAATGATTCAACTCATTGGAGGTAGAAATCAATATTTGTCTTATATAATTGGCCATGAGCACTCACATCAGCTCACATGTGAGCATTCACATTAGAGTCCTGGCAACGTAGTATATGTTGGCTTGGCTACTCTACCTTTCCTTCTCCTGGGTGGGAAAAATCACATGGATCAGATCACAGGTAAGAGTGTGATAAGGCAAGCCCCCAAAGAAAGAACACCCAGAAGAAGCAAGGGAAGCTTCAAAGGGGTCAGTTAACAAGTCTAGGTTGACTGTTAAAAGATAGTTTGGATCACTTGTCTAAGATCCTAGACTGAATGTGTGGAAGGCAAGAATACTGACCTAGCATAGCCAAATGAGGCAGGCATCACAGAACCCTTAAGAAAATCTGTTTCCATAGTTATTTAGATCTTTGTTCAAACCATATTGAGATTTTGCTCTAATTTATTTTTTTTGTTTTTTTTTAATTTTTTTTTTAATGTTTTATTTATTTCTAGGAGAGAGACAGCGTGAGCAGGGGAGGGTCAGAGAGAGAGGGAGCCACAGACTGAAACAGGCTCCAGGCTCTGAGCTGGCAGCCAGCACAGAGCCCGACGCGGGGCTCGAACCCACGAACCGCGAGATCATGACCTAAGCGAAAGTCGGACGCTCAACCGACTAAGCCACCCAGGCGCCCCGATTTTGCTCTAATTTAAATAGTACCAAAGAATATAATTCTAGACTTTAAAAAAATTCTCCAATATTTCATAATTTTTATTACCAGCTTCTTCAGCCAGGTACTGATCCTCCTCACATCGATTTTTATTTTATCATGAATATTTTCATTAATTTTTAAGTTAAAGTAATAGATGTATATAATTTTCAAACTAAAATATTCATAGTAGGTTTGCAACAAAAAAGCAGTGTTGACACAGACTAACTGTTCTGTGCCCTCTCCCCACTAATCACATATTAAATTTTAACTCCTAATGTGGTAATATTAGGAAGTGGGGCCTTTGGTAAGGTGATTAGGTCATAAGAGTAGAGCCCTTATAGAAGACACCAAAAAATTCCCTTCCTCCTTCCACCTTGAGAAGTCACAGACAGGCTTTTAACAAACACCAAATCTGCCAACATCTTAGACTTCCCAGCCTCCAGAGCTATGAGAAATAAATGTTTTTTGTATATAATCCACTTAGTCCATGGTATTTGTTATAATAGCCCAACCCAACTAAGACAAATTCCTTTCCTTAGTACTCAACACTCCCTTTCAATAGCAAAAACTTGCCATTATTTCACTTGTTTTATTCTGATATTTTCATCCAAGTTTTTCAATAAAGTGCTTATACTACTACATCTTGACTTATCAATTTTAGAAATTATCTCTTTACTTTATAGTAGATCAATATTTAACATACTCAAAACTGCTACCCCTACATGTATCTCCTACCTTCTATCTTTATAGTGCAGTTCTATATTATTTTGGCCAACTTAATAGTTAGTGGTTAAATTACTGTTACTCTGTACTTAATCATGATTGAGCTAAATTGTATATTAAGATTTTATTCACCAATTTGTATGCAATTTCCTCTCTACATGGACTCAATTATTACCAATTTTCTGATTAGTTTTTCTGATTATTCTCCTTGATTATATCCAAATGTCCTGATAGATATATCATATATTTACTGTATTATTTTTAAATGCTCAAGGATTTCAAAAACATATCAGTTCTCTTTTATCCTGATAATGTCTCTCCAGAGCTCCCCAGGTGCCTATTCTACTCCAGACTGGTTTACTCGCCAGGCCTAAAATGAGTTATCCTGTTGGGTCTTCCTTCTTCCTTTATTCAGCTCTCTTCTTGAAAATGTCATTATAAATTCACTAATTTTACTATCCCATGATCCTTCTTTTAAGCTAATTTAGTATCTAATCTCTAGTAGCTTTCTAATAAGAATGCATTGAAAGTACACTTTGAATATTTGAAACTAAAATTACTTTTATTATTAACTCACACTTGGGGTACTTGGGTGGCTCAGTCATTAGACATCTGGCTTTGGCTCAGGTCATGTTCTCACGGTTCGTGGGTTCGAGCCCCAAGTCGGGCTCTGTGCTGATGACTCAGAGCCTGGAACTGCTTTAGTTTTTGTCTCCCTCTCTCTCTGCCCACCCCTCCATCTGCTCACTCTCTTTCTCTCTCTCAAAAATAAATAAACGTTAAAAAAAATTAAGCTCGCACTTGATTAAAGGTTGTCTTATTATAGGAGTTTAAGTAGAAACTTACTTTCTATCAGATTCTTAAAAGTATTGCTCCCTGTCTTCCCCACCACCACCCCCAATTTGTAATAGTGTACTTCAGTAGGTCCAGTTTAATTATTTGGTATGATATTTTTTCATTGTTTAAGTATCTACTGAACACCAACAATCCACCATGTGCAGAATCTTACCTACTTAGCAAGGCAGTGTAGTGTAGTAGTTAAACACATAGACTAGAGTCAGACTGCCTAGGTTCAAAACCCAGCTTTGCCCTTTTCTTGCCCTTTGGGCATTTTTTTTTTTTTTTTGGTGTTGATTTTTTGTTGTTATCTTTGTTTTGTTTTGTTTTCTTTCTTTTTATTTACATCTCTTTGCTTCAGTTTCCTCATCTAAAATATTAAGAAAATTAAATGAGTTTTTCCTTGATATGCTGGCACATAGTATGCACTAAATAAATCTTTGTTGTTACCAAGACTCTACTTTGTATGTTCCATTAAGTAAAAGTCAGACTTCTTTAGGCATGCCTCAATAGGTCATTGCTGTTTGTAGAATTGGTTTGTTTCTCTTAGAATCCAGTGTGTTATGGAATCTAAGAGACATATGACACTAATGTCACCTCATTATGACACTAGGCTTGTCTGACACAAACTAATACAAAATATTTTTTTTAATGTTTTATTTATTTCTAGGAGAGAGAGAGAGAGAGACAGTGTGAGCAGGGGAGGGTCAGAGAGAGAGGGAGTCACAGACTGAAACAGGCTCCAGGCTCTGAGCTGGCAGTCAGCACAGAGCCCGACGCGGGGCTCGAACCCACAAACCGTGAGATCATGACCTAAGCGAAAGTCAGACGCTTAACCGACTAAGCCATCCAGGCGCCCCTAATACAAAATATTTTAAGTAAATCCAAGAGAATTAACTTTTCAGTAGCCCTAGAATTCTAAGATAGAGTGACTTACTAAGTAAGACTTCACACTGTGTGAGGGTTTAAGCATTTACCCATATTACGTGAGCACATAATAACTACAAAGTTTCTTTATTATTAATGGCAATGTACTATAAAATCAAGGGCTAATGTCTTTTTAATGCTTATTTAATATCAACAAAACTCTACGTGCCTCAGGCTATACATCCTGCCCAGGGGAATTACAATCTAAACTGGACAGGTAGGGTACCAACATAAGCAGGGAAGATTACTAGACCAGTCTATATAGACAACTTTGGTGGTGAGTACAAAAATCTCACTCAAAGCTCTTCATAATCACATTTTAGGTTCCCATCTTCTTTCTTTGAAGAATACAAAATAAATCATAATTGGTTTTGAAAAAGAAAAAAGCTAAATGTTAGCTCTCCTAATTTGGAAATCTTATGGCACTGAAAGCAGCAGAGATGCTCAGCATAAGAGCAGCAGAGTTTTAAATCTTTATCAGAAATGCATTAAATAAGGGATTTGCTAAAATTCTTGCAGCATTGTGATTTTACCTGAGTCATATATCAGTAAACTGTTGAGAGAGAAAAGCAAACTGATTTCCTGATACTCTGTTTCTCTTCATAGTATTTTCCTTAGTAAAGTTTATAGTGTTCAAGGATTTTCATAGTCAGATCCTACCGTCAAAAAAAATAAAGAAATGATTCCAAAAAGGAAAAGAAGACTAAGAACAGATACAATGCAAGAGAAAATGAAAATTAAAAAAGAATAAAAATACTTAGAAAAGAAGCATTCACATGTCTTTCTTTTATTGAAAGAAATTAAAGGAAAACTTTAAAAGAAAAAATTGCTCGGAAGCAGAATAAAAATAAAAACACCTCTATGAACTTATTAATTAGTTTATAAAGAATAACACCTAAAGATAATTTGCACAAACTCCTGGGTGGCTCTGCAGGAGCTATTGTATTTCCTTAGCCATTTAAGCAGCCAGCTTTGGTATAATGGAGCAAAACTCAAGCAAAGGTAGAGCCAACCCCTCAGAGTCCATCAAGCCAGCTCCTCCATCCCAGATCCCTTCATCTTTCTGGAGAAATGAAGGAAAATATGGGGCTCCTTGGACAAATACTTGATAGATCTAAAACATTAAAGTATGAGGCAAAACAGATCAAATCACACTATGGAAAGCACAAAGGAAAAGTATTCTAAAACTTCCAGTAATGATTCTATGGAAGAATATAGAAATCACATTTAGAATGTGTGTGGTCTCTGGCCATACTATGTCTCTTGTCCACATTTCTCTCAAACAATGCTGGAATGAGAGGCAATTCCCTATTGCTCACAGCATATTTCAAACAGCTTAACTGAAGTATATTTTACTAACCATAAAATTCATTTTCAGGTTACATTTCAACCATTCTTAATAACTTTACCAAGTGGTGAAACCAGGATCATAAGTCAGTTTTAGAACATTTTCATCCCCCTACTAAAAAATCCGTCATGATATTTAAACTTCTACCTCTAGGCCTAGGTTACCACTACTTTCTGTCTCTATAGATTTGTCTTTTCTGAATATGTCATAAAAACAGAATCATATAATATGTAGCTGCTTATGTCTGGATGCTTTCACTTTATATGTTTTTGAGGTTGATTCATGACATAGTATATGTCAGTAGTTTGTTCCTTGTTTGCTGAATAGTATTCAATTATATGGACCTACCACATTTTGTATACCCATTCACAAGATGATGGACATTAAGATTGTTTCTTGCTTTGGGCTATAGGAATAATGCTATACACATTCACTCACATGTCTTTGTAGGGACATATATTTTCACTTCTCTAGCAAATACCTAGAATGGGATTGCTGGATCATGTGGTTGCTGTATGTTTAACTTTTTAAGAAATTGCCAAACTATTTCCCCAAGTGGCTGCACTATGTTTACATTCTCACCAGTAATGTATGAGGGTTCACATTTTCCATATCCTGCTTATCATTTGTTATTGTCTGTCTTATTTATCATAGCCATTGTAGTTGGTTTGAAATGACATCTCCTTGCGGTTTGGATTTACACTTCCCCTAATAACTAATGGTGTTGACTAGCTCATTGCATTTTGAATTGCAATTTCCTTATTTTATAAAGTAAGAGCCTGACAGCTAGAGAAGTGACTTATCTAAGGTCACTCACATTTAATGCCAAAGATAGAGTACACATTTATTGGCTTTAGTGTTTATTTAGTTTTTATTTTTCTCTGTGAAGCAAAAATCATAACCATTTATAAAGAAAGTTTATAACCTCCCCTAAGCAGAAATTAGGATCTGATTCTGTTACCATACGCAGTATAGTTTTCATGCAATCTCTACATTTCTTTCCTCTTGCTGTGTATAGATCTAGATTATGTTTGATACCCCATAAATATCTGAGTGAGTGAATGAATGAATGAATGAATGACAATAAATGTTAAATCACAATATACATCTGAGGAAAAGCCAACAACGTTAGAAAGAATTTACACAAAATACGTATGTGAAAGTATGTTATATCCCTTCAATCAACGAGTGAATAATTTCCTCTCACTCTCAAATTGAAAGTGTGCTCACCACCCCCACTTACACATTCTAATGAAACTTTTCACCATTAGCAGGGGAGAGAGGGAGAGAGCTAGAGGGACAGAAGGAGAGAGAGAGAGTCTTAAGCAGCTTCCACACTCAGGTTGGAGTGTGATACGGGGCCTCAATCCTACAATCTGAGCCGCAAACAAGAGATGGATGTTTAACTGATGGAGCCACCCAAGCACCCCACTTTTCATTGTCTCTTAATTGTATTATAACAGTAACATCCAAACTGTCTTTCCTGCTACAAGTTTACTTGAAATCATTTCCCTGCTTTAAAACTACCTTTGTAGGGGGGCCTGGGTGGTTCAGTCAGTTAAGTATCTGACTTCAGCTCAGGTCATGATCTCACGATTTGTGAGTTTGAGCACTGCCTAGGGCTCTGTGCTGACAGCTCAGACCTGGAGCCTGCTTCTGGTTCTGTGTCTTCTTCTCTCTCTGCTCCTTCCCAACTCATTTTCTCTCTCTCTCTTTCTCTCTCTCTCTCTTCTCGCTCTCAAAAATAAACATTACAAAAAAAAATAAAAATAAAACTGCCTTTGTCTAGATACTATTCTTAAAGTCCAAGTTATTCAGCATGACATACAAATCCTTGTTACATATTAAGTGGATCTGAAGGGCAAACTAAGTAGCCTGGAGATAATGGGTGAGCTATCATCATCAAGAAAATCTCTATTCTGAGATAAATTTTCAACCTAGTCAATAGCACCACTTAAACTTTCTTGGGATGTACTCCTAGATTTTCAAAGCCTTTCTAAGCCTGAAAGAAGAGAGAGACAGAGAGAGAGAGAGGAGAGAGAGAGAGAGAGAGAGAAAGAAAGAAAGAAAGAAAGAAAGAAAGAAAGAAGAGAAAGAAAGAAAGAAAGAAAGAAGAGAAAGGAAGGGAGAAAATTAATTGTTCCTGTTTGGGGTGTTTGGGTGGAAAATGTGAACACTTTCTGACATAGCACAGTCTAGTTCCCATCCCCCATTTCTTATTGTCTTTTTCCCAAACCATCCCTATTTGTATTCTCTCCTTAGAACAGAACCACCACTTTGACCCAGCACCACTGGGATAAGTCCGGTGCTTTCTGAGGTAGAGAAGCTGAAGCTTAATGTTTTTCTGAGTTCACAGATGTAGAAACCCTGCTGATATTTTTGTTCTTGAGCAAGGTAATCCAGACTCTAGGATGACTCATTTACTATGTTCCATGCATTTTCACAAATATTAACATGGATTAATGCATCAACTCCCACTTGGCATGAGTTTACAATTTGTTAAGAGCAACTGCAAATTAGATTGTGACAGAAGATCTGTCTATGCAGAAGAAAACCATGCTCTTTCCAACTTCTGGAAAATGTAGTGTTACAGACAGGCCAAGCTAGATTACCACCTAAAGTAATAATATATTTCTGCCTACTCTTAATTTGTCAGATTTATACAGATGCTCTAAAAACTACCTCTAAATTCTGTTTTTACAATACATACAATCAACCATTTTGAACACTATTAGGTGTGATTTCATTTTTCCCAGTTAGTGGCTTTTTCACATCTTAAAATGACCTCCAGATTCTGCAAAATACTGAGTAATATAGAAATTTGGGGAAATTTTGTAACAATGCTTCTTGTTATGCAAACCTTATAGAAATACAATTATATGTATAAATATATTTAGGTATCATGTAAACTTGAGATATAGTTTTATATTTTTGTAGGCATTCCAGATGGTAGAACACCTAAGCTTCTTTAAATAAATTTTTAAACCATGGCATAAACAGTTTTTGCTGGCATTCTAGAAACCCACGCATTTTATTAGCATATGCCTCCCTGTCATATTTTAACAGTCCCTAATAATAACCAAAACAGTTAGCATATAAATAGCTTTTATAAGCCAAACTATAATGTGGAGAGAAATTGTGGCAACAAGAGCACTGAGAAAGTGTCAGGACATACTGTTTCTAGTCTTGGCATTTGTGTGGACTGTGTGACTTTTGACAAATTTCTACTTCCTGGGCCTCCATTTCCCTATCTCCTACATGAGAAGTGTCACCAGCAGGGTTTCATGAAAGTGAAGTTGAGGATAAAAGCCCACATGCAGCAATTTATTTGAGAAATGACCCCAGAGAGCAGAAGTGAAGGACAAGAGGAGTGAGACAGGGAAGGGGAAGAAGCCAGTAGAAGGATCTGATACTGAGTTGGTCACAGACGCTCAGAACCTTCTGGGAGCTTCATGAAATGAGCAGGCCCAGATCATGGGGGACAAAAAAGGGAAGGAAGGTTTTATTCATCAACTGAGAGCCTCATCAGTCAAGCATGGCTCTAAGGGTGCTAACACCCACCACTTAGAGTTTGGCACTTGCTTGAATGCAGTGTGTCTATTCAGAGATGTCAGAGAAGCCCTGCTCAGGAAATGAGACGTGTGAAGAAAAGCCTGAAACAAAGTGCTCTCAAGTTGCCCTGAAGAGAAGCAGATCAAAGCCTGCACAGAAGTGGTCACCTTCACAGTGACTGGAATAAAAGCAAAGCCAAGTACATTTGAAACAATGCACAACAGGTGCATGATACAAGACAGTTGGTCAACACACTTTCAAAAATGTTCCAGGGAGGGAGAGAGGCAAACCATGAGAGACTCTTGAATGCTGAGAAAAAACTGAGGACTGATGGGTGTGGGGGGGGAGGGGGAAGATGGGCACGGAGGGGGGCACTTGTGGGGATGAGCACTGGGTGTTATATGGAAACCAACTTGACAATAAACTATTTGTAAAAAAATTTTTTTAAAAATGTTCCAGCTCTAATAATATTTAATACTAATACTGATAACTCCCATCTATTAGTTTCTACTAAATGGATAACTCTGTTTACAGTGTTACCTGATTTTTGCCGTACAATAGTTCTTTAAATATATAGTGATATCTCCATTTTGTAGATGAAGGAACTAAATCTAGAACAGTTAAGAAATTTTCCTAAGGCAAGGTTCTTCAACCTAAATACTTTTGACACTTTGGGCCAGATAATTATTTGTTAGAAAGTGGGAGGGTGTTGTCTTGTTCACTGTGGGTAGTTTAGCATCATCCTTGGCCTCCACCCACTAAAAGCCAATTGTATCCCTGCAATGGTGAGAATCAAAAATGTCTGCCAAATGCTTCATGGCAGGCAAATCACCCCTAATTAAGAACTACTGGCCTAATGTCACAATTTCAATAAGCAACATATGTGCATTCTGAATACAGAAATTACTAACTACAAAATTCACTTGAAGCACAGGGTAAAAGAAATGTCCCTTTACCATCTGATTAATCCAGCCTAGACAATGAAAGCTCTAGGGAAATCAAATAGTTAAAAACAAATCAGTTCTCAAACATTGTTTGAGTAAATGCAAAGGTAGAGAAACAGAGTTAGTACTAAGAATCCTGACGTAAGACATAGATGTCCTAGCACACTCCTAACAATATGGGAAATGAATGGAGTCCAACACATTGTATACTGTGTAGATTGGATCAGAATTATTCCCCAGGAAACCACAGTAATTGATTCTTATCACCCTGGTAGTCAAAATGAAACAGGGGCTGAGATCAGAACTTTTATTAATCACTATACATGCACATATGTACAAATGAATGATTAATAAGGTAAATAGTTGTTATTAATATCTACTTTCTCTTTCATAGGACAGGAAACAGGAAGCCAATATGTTTCTAAGATCCTAAGCAACATTTACCTCCTCTCCTCCAGCAAAAAGTAGAGTTTTGGGTTTCAGTAGTTCCTTTCAGGGAATGTGC
The DNA here is from genome assembly GCF_008692635.1 of Crocuta crocuta. NCBI lineage: Eukaryota > Metazoa > Chordata > Mammalia > Carnivora > Hyaenidae > Crocuta > Crocuta crocuta. The sequence continues at coordinate 11,965,986 of NW_027551571.1, forward strand.
TAGGTGGTCCCAGAGTAAAAGAAGATGGAGGTTACCAGTGGTATTGAAATGAGGAAGCCAGACTGAGGAGATAAAGGAGAAAAACAGGAGTATCTGATTATCCTAAAAGCAGGACAGCCTTGCCTGCTTAGAAGAGACATTACAGATGGGGCAAATCCAGTAAGATACACTGCAGCCTTAAGAGTAAGAATGAAGGTTTCTGGAAGGGCTTGCAGTCAAAACTCAACTGATATCAGACTTCCTGCCAACAAAGGTGGTGAGGAGAGTAAATTTGGAGTTGATCTAGCTTGATCAAAAAAAATTAATATGAAAATTTTCATACCTTAGAATTAGAAGGTGACAAATATTCACACTTAAGCACATATAGTTAAAGTGTAAATACTGCTCATTCATTCCAGGTTGACATAAACAAGTCATGTGACATATTTATAAAATCTAAGTTTAAAAGCTTCTTCAGGGGCGCCTGCGTAGCTTAGTCGGTTAAGCGTCCGACTTTCACTTAGGTCATGATCTCGCGGTTCATGGGTTCAAGCCCCACGTCGGGCTCTGTGCTGTCTGCCAGCTCAGAGCCTGGAGCCTGTTTCAGAGTCTGTATCTCCCTCTCTCTCTGACCCTCCCCTGCTCACGCTGTCTCTCTCTCTCTCTCTCTCCCCTAGAAATAAATAAAACATTAAAAAAAAAAAAAAGCTTCTTCAGCTATTGTTAAATACCTGGTAGAGTGGTCTGTGTGGTCTATCTAACTATAACAGGCAAAGCTCCAGGACAAACAGCGGTGAAGTAAAGTGAGCAACTTCTTCTGAATGCCGCTATAGCCATGCTCATTTCTTTTATCATGATAGTATGTATCTTACTTAATTTAATTATTTGAATTGAATTGAATTCTTTAACTCAGAAGTGCAATCATTCATTCAACAAATAACAAAAAACAACCTGTTGTGTGCCAGGCATCAGAATGGAAGCTGGGATTTAATGTTGAGAAAAACAGACACATTCCCTGTACTCATGGCTCTTAGACTGCTAGGTGGGCGGTGGACACCTGTAAAATAATCACACAGATAAATATAAAATTATAGTTTTATAAAGGAAGGTTATAGAGTGACAGGAGAATTAAAATATGAAGGCTTTACTTTTTCAGAAGTCAAGGAACATTTGCTCCAAGATGTGATGAGAACTGAAGTCAGAAATAGATATTAAATAGGCACAGAAGGGAGGGTGAGGGGCAGAGCTTCAAGCAAAAAGACAAGCTTGTGCAGTTTATTTTGAGAAGGAAGAAAATGGTGGGAGTGCAAAAGGCCAGAAAAGTAAATAAAGATGAGAATAAACATTTTTAAGACCATGTTTAAAACTTGAGTCTTTAAGAAATACCAGATTCCCCTGAAGTGGTTTAAATTTGAGGATGAGAAGAGAAGATGGGCATAGAAAGTGACATGATCAAACTGACACTTAAAAAATGATAGCCTAAGTTATAAAAGTCTATGTTATGGTCCTAGGGCTCAAGAGGAGAGCTGAAAAGTCAAAAACTCACTTTCAAGGTCAAAAGAAATTGAGCAAGGGAAAATAAACTATTATAATGAGCCCATTATGTGACCTAGGAAATCTTATGCAGCACTGAAGGATAGGAAATGCTCAGAACAGAGAAGCTACAATAGAAAAATGACCTAAGCAGTTGCACCACAATTGTAAAAGGTCTTCTCACAGTTTCTTCCTATGACTAGAATTGCCTGTGATATTTTTGGATGTAGACATGGGTTTCTCCCCTTTTTTTGTTAATTGTTTTAGAATTTCCATAGAAGTAATATATGTTCATTTGGAAAGTACAAGTGTTAAAAGGAAGATCATCTCACCAGATTCAATAAAGACATTAATGTACAAGTATCTACCTGATGTAACAGAAGATACTGAGATTACTATTTAAGTCAAGCCACGGTCACTAGAGAAAAGAGGCAAATATCCAAATCCTGAAAAAAGCACATATGAACACCACATCTAGCAATGTCAGAAATAAGAATTAAAGTTAGTCGTACAATGTGGAAGACAGCAGAGACAGATTTACCTTGAAACCAGCTGCTGTTTGAAGCTTATTAATATAGACAGGCAGGTTTTGTGGTGCATAGAAAAATTTACCTGGTTCTAATATCTAAGCCAGGTTTTAAACTGTGTTTTTTTAAAACCAGTATCAGAACTGCCCAAGATGTTTGTCAAAAACATACTGAAATGCACATATATACATACATGTGCAAACTCCTGGTACTCTTTGCAAACCAAATGTATAAGAATCTCTGAAGTTAAGATTCAGAATGATGCATTTCCAGCCAGTTTAAAGGATTCTTCTGTGCACTCAAGTTCAAATATCACTGCTCTGGGCTACAAAGACCATGCTATAAGAATCTCATGCCTAGTGACTATTCAAGGAACCCTGACTATTCAAAGAGGCTGTTTTTCTCTATAATTAGAAAAAGGCAATTAAGGTCCATAAGCTCTGGTCCCTTCCTCCATTATAGCCTTCCCAAAGCTCAAAGTCTAGTAGTGTATTTTACCAATTTCACTGAAAACTTTGGACCATCAATCTTTTATAAATAAATTCAATTATTAGCTACCAAAAGCTTAGTAGAATAAGATTTAGCTTCAGTTTAAATGTCATCTTAAAATCTGAAAGATTCCACCAAAAATTGCTAGAACTAATACACGAATTCAGCAAAATCACAGGATATAAAAGCAACGTGTAGAAATCTGCTGAATTTCTATACACTAATAATGAAGCAGCAGAGAAAGAAATCAAGGAATTGATCCCATTTGCAATTGCACAAAAACCAATAAAATACCTAGGAATAAACCTGACTAAAAAGGTAAAAGATCTGTACTCTGAAAACTATAAAACACTTATGAAAGAAATTTTTGAGGACACAAAGAAATGTATAAGCATTCCATGCTCATGGGTTGGAAGAACAAACATTGTTAAAATGTCTATACTACCCAAAGCAATCTGCACATTTAATACAATCCTTATCAAAACACCACCAGAATTTTTGCAGAGCTGTAACAAACAATCCTAAAATGTGTATGGAACCAAAAAAGACCCCAAACAGTAGCAAAAGCAATCCTGAAAAAGAAAAACAAAACTAGAGGAATCACTATTCTGGACTTAAAGCTATATTACAAAGCTGCAGTCCTCAAGACAGTATGGTACTGGCACAAAAACAGACATATAAATCAGTGGAATGGAATAGAAAACCCATAAATGGACTCAACTATGTGGTCAACCCGTCTTCAACAAAGCAGGAAAGAATATCCAATGGGGAAAAAAGACAGTCTCTTCAACAAATAGTGATCAGAAAACTAGACAGCAACATGCAGAAGAAATGAACTTGATCACTTTTGTAAACCACACACAAATATCAATTCAAAATGGATGAAAGACCTAAATGTGAAGCAGGAAACCATCAAAATCCTAGAGGACAACACAGGTAGCAACCTCTTTGATCTCAGCTAGAGCAACTTCTTACTAGACACATCACTGAAGGCAAAGTAAAACCAAACCAAACATGAACTATTTAGACTAGATAAAGATAAGGAAAAGTCTCTACACAATGAAGGAAACAATCAACAAAACTAAAAGGCAGCTTATGGAATGGGAGAATATATTTGCAAATCATTTATCTGATAAAGGGTGAGTATTCAAAACCTATAATGAACTTATCAAACTCAACACCCAAAATACAAACCCAGTTAACAAATGGGCAGAATATATGAATAGACACTTTTCCAAAGAAGACATCCATATGGCTAACAGACACATGAAAAGATGCTCAGCATCACTCATCATCAGGGAAATACAAATCAAAACCATGATGAGATACCACCTTAATCTGTCAGAATGGCTAAAATTAACAACACAAAAAACAACAGATATTGGTGAGGATGCAGAGAAAGGGAAACCCTCTTATACAGTTGGCGGGAATGCAAACTGGTGTAGCCACTCTGGAGCACAGTTTAGAGGTTCCTCAAGAAACTAAAAATAAAACTATCATATAATCCAGCAATTTTGCACTATTAGGTATTTACCCAAAGGAGACAAAAATACAGATTTGAAGGGGTGCATGCACCCCAATGTTTATAGCAACATTATCAACAATAGCCAAACTATGGAAAAAGAACAAATGTCCATGGACTGATGAATGCACAAAGAAGGTGTGGTATGTATACATATATACAATGGAATATTATTCATCCATCAAAAAAATGAAATCTTGCCATTTGCAATGATGTGGATAGAGCTAAAATATATCATGCTAAGCGAGATAAGTCAATCAGAGAAAGACAAATACCATGTGATTTCTCTCATATGTGGAATTTAAGAAAAGAAACAGATGAACATATGGGAGGAAGAAGAAGGCAAAAAGAGAAGGGAAGGAAACAAACCACAAGAGATTCTTAATGACAGAGAACAATCTATAGGTTGATGGAGGGATGTGGGTGGGAAATGGGCTAGATAGGTGATGGGTACTAAGGATGGCACTTGTGAGGAGCACTGGGTGTTGTATGTAAGTGATGAATCACTGAATTCTACTCTTGAAACTAATATTTCACTGTATGTTAACTAAAATTTAAATTAAAAAAAGAAAAACAAGAATAAATATACCAAAAATAAATAAAACCAAAAAATTAAAATTAAATATGACCTACCTGTGATCTGGCCCTTGAAGAGTGGTTACAGATGGAATAGATTAAAAAGATGATTTGGTGTTCCCCAGCTGAGGTCAGTAAGAACAATTTTTGTAAGGCAGGAGTACAATCAATAAAATGGCAAGAGTAAGAAAACACACTGAGCAAGAAGAGGTATACATACAGAGGGCAAGAGGGACTACATGGAACCAGTTATCTTAAACAGGTTGTGGAATTTGAGTCACTGAGTCGGGGATCAGATCCAGAATTTTCTAGTCCTGTGACCCACATTATTTTCTCTATGTTCCTCTAAAGCTAACTAAATAGATCTCAATTTCTTTAAGTTTATGTATTTATTTGAGAGAGATAGAGACAGTGCAAGTGGGGGAGGGGCAGAGAGAGACAGAATTCCAAGCAGGCTCTGCACTGCCAGCACAGTTTTCTCACGAAACCTTGAGATCATGACCTGAGCTGAAACAGATGCTTAACTGACATAACCACCCAGGTGCCCCTCAAAAATTTTTTTTGATGTTCATTTATTTATTTTGAGAGAGAGAGGGAGAGAATTCCAAGCAGGCTTTGAGTTGTCACTGCAGAGCTGGATGTGGGGCTCAATCATAAGAACACCTAGTTTGCCCAGTCAGTTGAGCATCTAACTCTTGATTTAGGCTCAGGTCATGATATTATGGTTCTTGGGATCAAGCCCTGNCTCCCGTTTCACCCACTTAAAACAGGGAAACAAGTGAAAAACAAAAGCTCCTCTAAAATCCCAACACTCAAAGCGTTTAGTTTAATTTAACAGATTTATTCAAAAACAGTTTCACTCTGTTTTGTTAGGGGCCACGGTTTTCACCCTCTAACTGTTTGATGCTAGCAATCACAGTCTATTTATGCTCTGTAGTTGTTTTTCCCTCGCTATTCAACGTAAGAGAGAAGAGTTTCATTGTCACACTATTAAACAACTTCTTTAACAAAAATCATTATCAGCATCATTATATCATCTTTAATACATCGTAATATTCCTTACAACAAAATAAAACCAAAGGAGAACTCACAATACTATCTTTTCTTAAATTTTCACCAGAGTAGTAGAAGGTAGATAAAAACCTTCTATATCAATGACTTACAGCTTTTCAGCCTTATAAAGTCCTTAGTTAATATTGGAAGAACAAAAAACCTATCACTTGTCCTGTCTGATAAGAACATGTAGCTTTTTGTTGGGGATTAACACACAGAAAAGGATAGGCTCTGTGTAAGTATAATAAAACAAGACCAAGAAATCACAAAAGACAAAAAGCTGAATAACAATAAACAAAATATCGTTTTTTTTAAAATCAAGCACAACTGAAATTCATATATAAGGTACAAGATTTAAGAATTATAAGATAACTTTCCCATTATACTCAGTTTGAGTCAGATATTGGATATCAAACAGTGGATCTAATTCTAAAGTCCTAAAATTCAAAGAAATATGTGACAAACTTATAAAGCATCCAGAACTAAAATCTGCATATAGGCTTGAAAATATTTATTGTAAACCACCTTGGCTGTTGAAAAATAAATAAGTAAGTGAACCTATTTGATGTATAAAAAAGGAAAGATGTCTTCTTAAAACAAAAATCTGTAAGGGGTGTGATTTATTTGATCTATCCTCTCTAGAATCTTTACTTTTAGAATCTTTATTATTTAGCTTAAAATTCAACAATAATTTATAGAAAGGCTCTTTAATCCAAATCTTTCTTTAAAAACACACACACAAATAGAGGGTTGGGATTAAATTCACATAATGGAATAAGCATTACATATAATTTCCTTTTTCATTAACTTGGGCATATTGATATATATCAAGCTTTTTGAAATATTCAACTATAATTTGAACTGACTGTACAATGCATGCAGTCAACAATTTTGGGGCAGTTAGGTGCTAGGTATTATTTTAAATGGCAAGGATTAGCAATTAACAAAACCTTGCTCTCAAAGAGCTCANAAAAAGGAAATGCAATACTCTTTTAGATAGTCATAAGTCCTTGCAGAAGAATAAAACTAGAGAGCAATGGGAAAATGTCCACAGGGGGCTGAAGGAAAATGGTTTCTCAACATAAAATTCTTTGCCCAGGATTAACTATCATTCAAGTATGAGGGCAAAATGGATATTTTCCAATATGCAAGAACTAAGAAAATTTTCTACCTGCATTGGCTAGGATTCCTTCAGGTGCAAGTGAAATAAATCTAATTCAAACAAGTTTAAACAGAAGAGGGACTCTTTTCTTATATAATTAGTAAGAAAAGGGCTCATGTGAAGTATGACTGTACCCAGAGTCTCTACTATTATCATTGGGCTTCTCTCTCCTATATCTACTTTTTTTCTATCTTGGGGTACTATTCTCTATCCCACTGAATACATCCCTCTTCCATGTCATCGAAGGAGGAAGCATCATGGAAATTACTCTGCCTTTATATCATCCTACTTGTAAAAACAAAATTACATTAGTATATATAAAATCCTTGGAAAGATTCTAATTGGATTGAAATAATATACCCATCTCTNTCTCTGAGCTCCAGGTGATGTTGTACTATGACTGATCAGACATAAATCAGGTACCCATGTCCATGATCACTAGATCAGTGACTTACAGTAGTCCCACGAAGGTTACACGAAATGGTTAATGATACAGGAGGAAATTTCTAAAGAAAAGTGTGTGTTATTCCCAGAAGACAGAAGAGATACAAAGCAACCAAAGTAACAGTAATGCACTATGCCATCTATTTATCCTCTCTGAAAAAATTCTGGAGAACATAATTTTGCAAAACAAAAACAAACAAAAAGCACAATAAAATCCAAAGAGAAATAAAAGAGCAAGCAAAATGTGTAGTTCAACACAAATAATTNATTATGGTTCTTGGGATCAAGCCCTGAGTTGGGCTCTGCACTGACAGCACAGTATCTGCTTGGGATTCTCTTTCTCCTCTTTCTCTGGTTCTCTCCACATTCATACTCTCTCTCTCAAAATAAATAAACTTTAAAAAATTAAATAAGATTTAGAGCTTCTAAATAGAAGGGGGAAATGTGGGAAAAACATCAGTCCAGGACAAGTCAGAAGATGGCTTAAAGATAGACAAATCATAGGACTTCCAGGGGAGATGGTGGAGTAGGAGGGCCCTAGGCTCACTTCATCCCATGGATATACCTACATTACACCCACATCAGTACCCAGAAGATAATCCAAACACTGGCATAACAGCTAAATGTGGAGAAGAAACCATATAAAAAAAAAGGGTAGAAAGGGCAGAGATGTGGTCAGGAGCTAAATGGACCCACAGGACTGTCCACAGAAGGGAGGGATGCCATAGGCAAGGAAAGGTTAGAGGAGCAGGCCCCACATCAGGCACCTCAGGCATGGCCAGCCCACACTGGGGATACAAACCCCCAAACATTTGGTTTTGAAAACCAGAGGGGCATGACTTCACAATTTCCTACGATTGGTAAGGCTTCACACCTGGAACTTTAAAAATCAGCAGACTAGGCTCTGGGAGAGCTGAGAGGGCTATAGAAAATTGAGTTTCTGCCCTTGAAGAGACAGCACAACAGTCCCACTGAGATACAGCATAGAAGCAGCAGCTTGAAAAATACCTGAGTACATGGGAAGGAGATTCGTTTACTAATCTCAAACTGTGTGTGTTGGAAGGGCAGAAATCTTTGAGAGACTGTTCCAAGAACAAAAGACTTGGTGGGTACCATTTCTCTCCCCCAGCCCCAGCCTAGACACAGGACCTCTAAGGGAAGCAGCCCAGCATGAACACTCTCCACTCAGCTTGCTAACAGCACACCCTGTCCCCGTACTCTTCTACAGCCTGTCCTCTCCATCCCAGCTGTGGAAGTTTTCCCAGGTGGCTGCAAGTCCCCTCCCTTAGCAGAGTAGCTCAGACCTTCTTTGCACCATGCACCCTGCCTCTGCATTCTCCTGCATGCGACCACACAACACACCCTTGGCAGGAGTCCATCCAATGTGGAACCACAAGGTGGCAGTATGCAAGCAACCCCAATAGGGGCTAGCATCACCCCAAGGTGACTCTAGCCCCAGGAAGAAGGGAAGAAAACCATATATACCAGTTCAACTGTGGCTTCACCAGTGGGCTCAGAGCAGACATCTGGTCCGATTACAGGCCGATGCACCAAAGAAAACTTCTTGGAGACAACACTGAGAAAGCATCTTGCAGTTCAGTACTACCACAGCTTGCCAAACGCCTGGTTTGATTCAACTCATGTCCAAGGTGGCCCCAGACTGGACCACAAACAACAGAGGAACCAAATCTAGCCTACATCAGGCACAGACAGGCACTGCAGACAACAAGACTGAAGGCAAACATAGTTCAACCGTAACGATAGGATTCATGCAACACACATAAGAAACACCCCGGCAGCACCAAGTTCTGGTGAACAGAGGACATTGCAGTATAGGACACTATAGGACTATGATAACGCTACTATTTTCAAGAGCAGGAGATGTAACTGTCTTTCCTAACACATAGAAATGGATGCAGAGAGTTGACAAAATGAGTAGACAAAGGAATATGTTCCAAATGAAAACCACAGCAAGACAGCCAAATGAAAGAGACAAGTAATATACCTGATAGCAAATTTAAAGTGATGATCATAAAGATAATCACTGGACTTGAGAAGACTGTGGAGGATCTCAGTGAGATCCTCAATAAAGAGATAGAAAACACAAAAAAAGAACAAATCGGATATGAAGAACTCAGTAACTGAAATTAAAAATACATTAGAGGTAATAAATAGTAGACTAGAGGAAACAGAAGAATCGATCAGCAGGCTGGAGGGCAGAGTAATATAAAGCTATCACACCTAACAGGAGAGAGAAAAAAGAATAATAAAAAGTGAAGATAGATTAAGGGAACTCAGTGTCACCAACAAGCATAATAACATTGGCATTGTAGGGATCCCAAAAGGAGAAGAGAGAGAAACTTGTGCGGAAAATTTATCTGAAGAAATAATACATAAAAACTTCCCAAATCTGAGGAAGGAAACAGTAATCCATATCCAGGGGATACAAAAAGCCTCCAGCAAAGTCAACCCAAGGAGGACCACACCAAGACACACAGTAACTAAATTGTCAAGAAGTAGTTATAAAGAGATATTTTTTAAAGCAGCAAGAGAAAAGAAAATAATTACCTACTAGGAAAACCCCATAAGGCTATCAGCTGACTTTTTTGGCAGAAAGTGCAGGGGCAAAGGTAGTGGCATAATATATTCAGAGTGCTGAAAGAAAAACAATCCTGCAACCAAGAATACTCTATCCAGCAAGCCTATCATTCACAATAGAAGAGATAGTTTCCCAGACAAACAAAAGCTAAAGGAATTTCATCACCACTAAATCAGTATTACAAGAAATGTTGAGTGGAAAGGACAGAACATAAGCAGGATTTTAAAAAGTAGGAACACAAAAGTAATAAAATTAAGTATATCTATAAAAATCAGTCAAGGCACTTACAGAATAAAAGGATGTAAAATATGACACCAAATATCTAAGATGTGGTAAGGGAAATAAAAATTTAGTGCTTTTAAAATGGGTTCAAATTTAAGCTACCATCAATTAAATATAGACTGCTATCTGCATAAGATGTTGTATATAAACCTAATAATAACCACAAATCAAAAACCAGTAATAGATACACAAAAAGTAAAGAGAAAGTAATCCAAGTATATCACTAAAGAAACCCAGCAAACCGTGAGAGAACAGAGCAAGAGAAGAAAGAAACAGAGAACTACAAAGACAACCACAAAACAACTAAAAAATAGCAATAAGTAAGTACCTATCAACAGTTACTTTTAATGTAAATGGACTAAATGGTCCTTTCAAAATACATAAGTTGACAGAATGGATAGAAAAGCAAGACCTATCTATATGCTGCCTACAAGAAATTCATTTCAGACCTAAAGACACATAGATTGAAAGTGGTGGAATGGAGGGGCTCCTGGGTGGCTCAGTCAGTTGAGCATCCAACTTTGGCTCAGGTCATGATCTCACAAATCATGGTTTCAAGCCCATGCTAACAGCTAGCTCAAAGCCTGGAGGCTGCTTCAGATTCTGTACCTTCCTCTCTCTCTGACCCTCCCCTGCTCATGCTCGCTCTCTCTCTCTCTCTCTCAAAAATAAATAAAAACATTAAAAAAAAGAGAAAGTGGTGGAATGGAAAAGCATTTACCATACAAATAAAAGTGAAAACAAAGCCAGAGTATCAATACTTATATCAGACAAAGTAAACTTTTAAACAAAGAGTGTAAAAAGAGACAAAGGACACTACACAATCATAAAGGACATACTTCAACCAGAAGATATAACAATTGTAAACATTTCTGTACCCAACAGGAAAGCACCCAAATACATAAAGCAGCTAATAACAAACATAAAGGAAGTAATCAATAATAAAACAATAATGGCAAGAGTCTTGAACATCTCATTTACATCAACGGATAGATCATCCAAACAGAAAATCAACAAGGAGACAGTAGTTTTGAAGGATACATTGGATCAGATGGATCTAACAAACATATTTAGACCATTCCATTCCCAAACAGTATCACAATCCCAGATTTCAAGATATAATACAAAGTGATAGTAATCAAAACAGTATGATACTGGCAGAAAAACAGACAAATAGATCAATGGAACAGAATAGAGAGCACATAAATAAATCCATGATTACAGGATCAGTTAATCTTCAACAAAGGAAGAAAGAAAATACAATAGGAAAAAGAAAATGTCTTCAACAAATGGTGCTGGGAAAGCTGGACAGCTACATACAAGAGAATGAAATTGGACCACTTTCCTACACCATACACAAAAACAAACTCAAAGGTATTAGGACTTAAATGTGAGACCTAAAACCATAAAAATCCTAGAAAAGAGTACAAATAGTAATGTCTCTGACATAGGTCCTAGAAACATTTTTCTAGATACGTTCCCTGAAGCAAAGGAAATAAAAACAAAAATAAAATATTGGGACTACGTCAAAATATAAAGCTTATGCACAACAAAGGAAACAATCAATAAAACTAAAAGACAACCTATTGAATGGGAGAAGATGTTTGCAAGTGACATACCTGGTAAAGACTTAGTATCCAAAATATATAACTTATACAACTCAACTCAATACACACACACACACACACACACACACAACTGATCCAATTAAAAATGGGCAGAAAATATAAACAGACATTTCTCGAAAGAGGACAGATGACCAATAGACCCATGAAAAGATGCTCAACATCACTAATCATCAGGGAAATGAAAATCAAAACTGCAATGAGATTACACCTCATACCTGTCAGAATGGCTAAAATAGAAATGCAAGAAACAAGTATTGGTGAGGAGAAAAGGAGTGTAGAGAAAAAGGAATCCTTGTGCACTGTTGGAAATGCAAACTGGTGCAGTCACTATAAAAAAAAAAACAATATAGAGCTTCTGCAAAAAGTTAAAAGAATAGAACTACCTTATAATCCAGTAATAGTACTACTGAGTATTTACCCCCAAGATAAAAAGCTCTAATTCAAAGGGATACATGCACCCCTATGTTTATTGTAGCATTATTTGCAATAGCCAAATTTAGAAGCAGCCCAAGTGTCCCTCAAATGTGTGTGTGTGTGTGTGTGTGTGTGTGTGTGTGTGTGATGGAAAATTATTCAGCCATAAAAAAGGATTAAATCTTGCCATTTGTAACAACACAGATGGAGCGAGAGAGTATACTGCTAAGGAAAGTAAGTCAGAGAAAGACAGTATCATATGATTTCACTCATATGCAGTATTTAAGAAATAAGCAATGGGGAAAAAAAGAGAGAAAGGAGAAAGACAGAAACCAAGAAACAGACTCTTAAATGTAGGGAACAAATTGATGATTCCCAGAGGGAATGTAGGTGGGGCAATGGGTGAAATAGATGAAGGGAATTAAAGACTACATTTATCATGATGAGCACTGAGTAACTTATAGAATTGTTGAATCACTACATTTTATACCTGAAGCTAATATAACACTGTATGTTAACTATACTGGAATTAACATTAAAAGCTTAAAATATTTATGTTATTTTCAAATGACTACAACATATTTACAAAGATTAATCATGTACTAGGCCACAGAGAAATGTCAATACACTACCAAACAGAGAAATAGTATAGGCCACATGATCAATCCATAAAGCAGTAAATCTAGAAATTAACATAACAGAAATGTCATTAACCTCTTGCCAGACTTGAAGCCTCAGCAACAACCTGTAACACTGATGTGGGGATTCTCTCCTCCAACCTTCCTAGGAGTTCAAGGCCCTGACTTCCTATTCCTGATCACGATGGAGTGATCTGAAAGAAGAGAATGTGAATAAGGGTTAAATATAAGATAGAGCAAAGAATCCTGGAGCATGGGGATTCTTCTGCTGGGTGAGGTATGAATGCTTTTCACCCAAAACTAATGAGAAGAGTAGTTAGTGTACCCTGGGGCACAAATACTTCATTCAAAGAAAAGCGGACAGGATGCAGATAATGTTGACTTTTCTAAGCATGCCATTTTTAGTGAGAAAATGATATTTAATTTATTTATACATTCATTGTGTGGCTTAAAGTAGAAGGCAGAAAGGGGGCAGACATGAAGCAAAAGGTATAGTCTGGGACAGATTCCGTGAAGCTGTTGAGAGTGTTAAGCCTCGTTCAGCTGTCAGCTTCCCTTAGATCCACTCTTCCTCCTCTTTATACTCAGTTATCTCATGGTTGGCAATAACCTCCAGTCAATGACCTGTTGCCATCAGTATTTTTATTTCTGCCCCATGAATCTCTTCTCAAATGTGTCAGCCTCTTGGAGAACCTTCTCTACCTTCCTGGAATAAGGGCAATTGACTCTATCCCTAAGAGTATGGCTTTCCCTGCAGCCTTCTCAAATGAGGCTGATTTCTTTCCCCACAGAACCTCTACGAAGTCTAGAGTCGGGTAAATTTCCTTCATGCTTCTCATTGCAGCTTTCAAGCATTTATCCTACCTCTTGCCTAAAAACCCATAGCTTTGGATCCCAGGTTATCAAACTAACCCTCTACAGCATCATTTTTGCTGCCATCTAGAGGTCCCCAGGTCATCCCCTTCATTTCTCAATAATTTGAACCTGGCTCACTGTCTCTCTGTAATCCCACTCCTTTCTTAAGAGAGAGGGATTTTTGATGATGTCAGTGTACACATAAATAATTCTTCTATCACTCTAACCTGTTATTACTTGAATTTCTTTCCTATAATAATCTTCCCACATTACTTCAGTTGCTTTTTCTCATTGGCAAACCTTAGACACTGCCACTGCTCCATAATTTCAATTTCATGCATCTAACTCTCTGACCACAATCTCCTATCTTGCCAGTTCACTTCCTATTGTCTCTCAAATCTAGTAATCTTTTGATCTTACCAAGACTTGCCCGCCATTAATCCTACCATTCTTTCACTGTCTCTCACTCCTCCTGATATCCTTATTCTCCCCCTCACCCAGCTTAGATTACATAGTTAATTCTGATCATTGCTCCCTGTTTACATCTTTGACTTTCTTGCCCTTCTCTCATGGTCTTGAATTTGCTTGGTGAAATTTATACCCTTAGCTGTACCTAATCCTCTGCCTACTCTAAATCTGAACACATGAAGCTGAACATGACCAGAGAAAAATGCAAGTCCACACATGACTCCTCTCACTTTAGAACTCCAGACCATGAGCCTCAAATGGGACCTTAATATTGCCAGACAAACCATAGATCTTGGGTTTACCAATTCTCCTACACTCTAAGACAGCTATTTCGTATTTTTCTCTCATGGAAATCCTACCAACATCTTTTCTGTAAACATCAATCTCAGTAGAAAACCAGCGTCCTATGTTATGGAGGATTTGAAAAAATCAAAAGAGAATATTCAGAGATTTTTACCATCACATCTACACCCACCTGCTTCCTCACCTGTTAGCAGAATAAACTTTCAAGCACCCATCTAAAACTCAGTCTTCCACAAGTTCCCTAGATACCAAGTTCACTAGGTGTCTTTTCCACCTACTCAAAGACAAGTAACTCTTTCCTTTCTCTCCTTTTTTTTACCGTATCATATTTCAAATTTCATATCATCTTTCAAATATGCTATTATTTCTCCCATGTTTTAAAAAAATCTTTTCCTCTTCCCTCATAACCATCATCCTCATTTCTCTGCTCTCCTTTGAAGCAAAACCTCCTCAAAAGTTATTGATATTTACTGTCTTTAAGCTCTCTCCTGCAGAGAGTTTCTTTCTTAAACTCATGACAATCAGGTTTTGTCCCATAACTGAACTGAAATGGTCCCACTCAATATCCTCAATGACCTCCACATTGCTAAAGCCAATAGTCAATCTCCATGAAGAAGGGAGTAATACACTTTCTTTACATGGCTTTCGGGATATCACACTTCCTTGGTTTTTTTTTTATTTGGTTTGGTTTGGCTCCGTTTTCACTGTATCATTCATATATCTACTCTCCTTTGGTTATTTATCCTCCATTCATCAATCTTTTAAAAATAAGGTGTCCCAAGGCTCAATCTTTAGTCCTCGCCTCTGTCTACACTTACTCCTATGGTGATCACATACATTCCCACAATTCTAAATACCTTCAATACATGGATGACTCTTGGATTTGTATCTCTAACACAGATGTTGCCTCAAAACTCCAGACTAGTCCATCCTACTACACCATAAACAGCTCTCTTAGATACCTAATAAATATCTCAAATTCAGTATGTCTAAAACCACATTCCTGATACCAACAATCTCAGTCAGCTCAAGGTGCCATAACAAAATACAGCAGACTGGGCTTAAATAACATGAATTTCTCACAGTTCTGGAGACTGAAAGTCCAAGATAGGATGCCAGCAGAGCCAATATCTGGTGAGAGCTCTCTCCTTAGATTGCAAAGGCTCATCTCTTACTGTGTCCTCACATGACCTTTCCTCAGTGTGTGCAAGTGAAGAGAGATAGAGACGCAAGCTATCTGGTGTCTTTTATTTTAAGGGCACTAATTCCATCATGAGGGCCCCAGTCTCATAACTTCATCTAAACCTAATTACTTCCTGAGGTTCCATCTTCAAATACATTCATATTGGGGGTTAAGGCTTCAACACATAAATTGGGAGGGGGAGGGGTCATAATCAATCCATAGCACCATCCCCTAAGCCTTCTCCACCCTCAGTCTACTACCTCTGATTTTATTACCATAGCATCCTTTAAGTTAATGGAGCCAAACATCTTGGATTTATCCTTGAGGTTTTTTTCTCAGCCCATACATCCAATGCAGAAAAATCCTTTTTCTGCTACCTTCAAATATACGCATAATAAAATCAGTTCTCAAAAATTCTCCTACCACTTTAGTTCAAGCTTCTGTTCTATATCACTTCCTAACAAATATTTATCTTATTCCTTCCTCTCCACACATGTCACAACAGAGCGATCCTTTTAAATCATGTCAGATCTTACTCTCATCTCCTTCAAGTCTTTGTTTTAATCTTAATGTTTTAATGAGTTTCATCCGGACCATCCTATTTAATATTAAAACTTTCTCCACCAGATCTATGACATCTCTCCTTTACCCTATTCTGCTTTTACTTAAATTCTTCTAACATACTGTATAATTTATTAAATGTTATGTTTCCTGTTGGTTGTCTATCTACCTTGATTAGAAGTCCACAAGAACAGTAAATAATTCTGTTTTGTTCAGTGATAGCTAGAACAGTGTTTTATACATAGTAAGTGCTCAATAAATATTTTTGGGTGGGGTGATTGGGTGGCTCAGTCGGTTAAGTGTCCGACTTCGGCTCAGGTCATGATCTCTCGGTTCGTGGGTTTGAGCCTCACATCAGGCTCTGTACTGACTGCCAGCTCAGAGCCTGGAACCTGTTTCAGATTCTGTATCTCCCTCTCTCTCTGACCTTCCCCTGCTCACACTGTCTCTCTCTCTCTCTCTCAGAAATAAATAAATAAATAAATAATAAATAAATAAATATATTTTTGGGTAAGTTGGTAAATTAATTCTATTAGTTCTTTTATTAGCAAATAATAATAAGCATTTGAGCAATTGTTCATGACAGTGCTTAATTAAATCTTAACTGCCATTGTTTATTAGATGCCTAACATGTACTGAACACCCTGTTGGACAGATTACAAACTTTATGTATAATTCGGACAAAAAATCCTAAAAATTAGGTCTTACTATTAACAATTTACAGATGAAGAAACAAAGAATCCAAGAAGTTATTATGGATTGGAGCCAGGTCTATCTCCAAAACCTCATGCTCTTTCTGCTACAGTAGGTTGCTTCTGCTTGCAGTTTATTTGTTTCACCCTTTTTGGAAATGCAGAGTATGATGTAACTAAAAGTCAGAGGAATGAATTTATTTTCATCTCTTGTCTGATTCCTTTTCTACCACAAAACCATGACCCAAGCTGCAGATTATGTCTCCACATGTCAGATAAAGAAGTATCTGTTGAATGCTGACAAAAACTGAGGACTGATGGATGTGGGGGCGAGGGGGATGGGCATGGAGGAGGGCACTCGTGGGGATGAGCACTGGGTGTTATGTGGAAACTAATTTGACAATAAACTATTTGTAAAAAAAAAAAAAAAGAAGTATCTGTAAATCCATATTTTTCCACAGTACTGAAGTCAAAGGAAAATGTTTTACAAAAACTAAATTTTAGGTCAGAAAGAAAAAATCCAACAGGGACTTTTAAACATCAGCGAAGCTGAAAGGTAGCCCATCCTTATCTGGACAAAAGTTTTTATTTCTCCATCTTGCCTCAGAATAGAAAAATGAGAGAGGCATATTTTGTCAAATTCTATAATTTTCAAAACTAAAAAGTCTTTCATGGCTGAAGGCCCAGAGATGTTAAAAATTTATAGATTTGAATACTGAATGCACATATCAAGCAATCTTTTAAAAATGTTTAACTCTTTTCATTACATACGTTTTACCTTCTATAGTCTGCAATTATGAATGGAATGAAGTAAAAAGTATTCATTATGAATGCATTTTTAGGGATTAACTAATGTTAAAATATTTTCTTACATATTTCTGACCATTGTCAAATCTGACCTTATTATTCTAAACTTGTCCAGTGACAACTTGACAGTTTCAGAAGAGTATATTTTAATTTTTTTAATGTTACGTTCTATGCAATAAAACTTTCCCAATTAGTAGGCTGGGCCTCAGCATATATAAAACTAAGATTAAAATATATGCATATATAAATATATTTAAAGTCAAAAGAAATATGAACATGAACATGGATTATTTTGTGCAACATTTTAACTATTACATAATCTTATATGCTTGAATAAAAACTCATATACTGATATATTTATTAATATCTTATTTCTTTGCAATCATAGTTTTAAAACATAGAACTGGCAAGGTGCCAACATTTAACTAGTGAGTAATACAGACCAAATTTTTAGAGTTCACTTATCAAGAACCCATAAACCTTAGCATCACTTAATGTCATGCCATGCCATTAATGTTTAATGTAAAAAATTTTTAAGAAATTAAATTTAATGTTTTCATTAAATGTTTTCATTAAGTCAATGCTCTAAATTATGAAAATCCAAAATACAGTCTCATGCATGTAATTATAAACACAAAAGAATGCTTTAAGATGAGAGCTTTTTGTACTTTTCCCTTTCTACTTCTTATCTGTAAGGTTTAAGAAAAAAGAAAACTAACTTTTTATTTTTATTTAACTTTGGAATGTGTGTTTTATTTAACACCGGAATGTGTGATTTCAGTGTTTCCCCAACCAGGCAGTCCATCTTTTTTTTTTTTTTTTTTAAATTGGTTTGTTTTGTCTTAAAAGCTTTTCTTTTTTTTTTTTTAATGTTTTATTTATTTCTAGGAGAGAGAGAGAGACAGCATGAGAGGGGAGGGTCAGAGAGAGAGGGAGTCACAGACTGAAACAGGCTCCAGACTCTGAGCTGGTGGTCAGCACAGAGCCCGATGTGGGGCTCGAACCCACAAACCGTGAGATCATGACCTAAGCGAAAGTCGGACGCTTAACCGACTAAGCCACCCAGGCGCCCCCAGGCAGTCCATCTAATGAAAGCAAAATGTTTTATATTCATTGTATATCCAGCAGTTAGCAACACTCAGTAAAAAAGGAATTGGAAGACAGGGAAGCAAAAAGAAAAACAATATAAAAATAGTTACTAATATGTAATTAATTATTGGGGAGAGCATTAGCTTTCAATTCAGTTCAACAACAATTTACTATGTGCCAGGTACTGTGTTAGTATCTAAAGTCTTATAATCTGCTTACCTGAAAAGTTAATTTAATCCAAATATTGGTTCCATTATCTGAAAATGGGATAGACAATGGATTGGTAACACAATTTAATGAGGCAAACCTCAGAAAGCACTGTAAAGTTCCTAAAAACTATATAAACACACATAAAGATAATAATGATAAACTAGCTATAATTCTGCAAACATGACAATGAAAAGGAAATTAGTAGTTTAAGAGATAAAGTTAAATGTTCCAAGTTTTTATGAAAGGATAGCAAAATATAAAAAGATACCCTGAAGACAGAAGTCTGAAATAAACATTCATATTGCATTCCTCAAATAGTTATTGAGTACTTATGAGGAAGGTAATTCAGAGACAAAGGTTAAATCCTTACCATCAATGACCTCATGGTATAGTAAAGTAAGGAAGATGGTCCAGTAAAGTATATAGTAACAGTTGAAGGTGAAGGCATTAAATGTTATACCACTATGGAAATACTGATCATGAAGTCCTTCTTAAATGTTTTGATTCCACTGGCAAACAGTTTCCATCAGGAACACTATAAAAGTAGATGTGGAAACAGATGGTAGCCATGGGTATTTTAGAAAAGGAATATTAGTCGGGAGAGGGAGAATATGACATAAAAGTAAAGATAAAACCTTTAAGAAACTAAATCAGGATGAAAGGAGAGAATAGAAAAAAGGAAGGAAGGAAGAAAAGGAGAAAGGGAGGAAGGGAAGAAGGAAGGAAAAAAGGAAAAGAGGGAGAGAGGGAGGGAGGGAAGGAGGAAGAGAAAGAAGGAAACTTGAGTATCCTCAGCCAAGAAGGTTGAGAGAAAGACTTTCTTCAAAGGCATATGAATCACTAGAAAATGAGAGCATTCATTATTCTTTATTGGGGCTACAATGTGTAAAATACTAAAAATTAATTTGTTTTAAATTCTGGAATTTCAATATGCTGCTTCCTATCTCAGAAGGCCTCTTTTTTAAATTATTTAACGTTTATTTAGTTTTGAGAGAGAGACAGGGTATAAGCAGTGTAGGGCAGAGAGAGAAAGGGAGACACCAAATCTGAGGCAGGCTCTGAGCTGTCAGTACAGACCCCAAAGTGTGGCTCTAACCCATGAACCGTGAGATCATGACCTGAGCCAAAGTCAGGCACTCAACTGACTGAGCCACCCAGGCACCCCTCAGAAAGCCTCTTTTAATCTTTTGATGTATTGAACACAAATCAAATTCTCAAAATTAAAAGGGATTTCAAAATATAAAATAAGGAATAATTTCTTATTATAAGAAGACAGTTATGTCCTTCAATATATTTTCTTTTTAATCTATAATCTTCCATGTGCTTATAAAAAATTAATAATAAAATGAGAAATATAATTCAAAAATTTATAAATCTTCAGCTAAACAAAATTGTTCATCTTCATACTCAACTTCACACTTCAACTGAATGTTTATTCAATTGAATAAGGTGTTTTATCTGTTTTAATCTAACAATATTTAATGCTTTCTTTCAAATTTACCAATATGCAGCATTTTTCTATGCCTAAAGATTACTAAGTATTTTGTAAAATTATTGTGTTTCCAGTATAGTCTCAGTTACTTTCATAATTCTATCCCAATTTAAAACTTTTCTTCTTGTTGCACTCTTTGTAAGAAAAGCTGTTAAGCAAGGAACTTTACACCCAAGTTCTAACAAATTTCCCAAGCAGTTTTCAAAGACACATAGGAATGTGTTAGCCATAGCTAACATAAAAACCAGTTTGAGTCAAAAACTAGAAAGAATTCCAAAAGTGAGAGTTTTCTCCCGTCTGTTGTTATGAAGTTACGATGTCATTCATGATAAAAAAAAAAAGGAAAACTGAGCAAATATATTTTTTAAATAAAGTGAAGTTCAAAAGTACTATATACAACAATGTGAATATACTTAATGCCACTGAACCGTATGTCTAAAAATCATTATAATGATAAAATTGTGTTAAGTATGTTTTACTATTAAAAAATGACTCTATTCTCCTTTTTAATAATTGTTTATAGTAAAAGGACTTCCAAGGGACCTGGCACAGTATATTACACACCATAAAATAAATTGACCCAAACATGTAGAGCGTTTAACTCATTCCTTAATAAAGTATCCTGAAAAGCAACTATTCAAAACATATGATAGACTTCAACATATAAAGATAAGTATTCCTCAGTCCATTCCTCATAGGTGGGATCCGTTAAGCCAAGAAACCCTATTGGTAATCTTTTTACTTATAGCTGTAAGGGACAAGAAAGCCCCTTTTTAAAATATTAATAATATTAATAATAGCTACTAGTAATTACATGCTACTATGCACCAAGGACCTGTGGTAGACATGTCATATATATTATCTCTAACATTAGTCCCATGAAAAGCAATCAAATAACCGCTACCTCACTCCCCAAGTCTTCATAATCACAAACATTAGAGCATTGAAACTCTTTTTTAAATCTAGGTAGGTATGGAAAATATGTCACATTCATAGGATTGTCTTCATAACACTCTTCAGATTATCTAAACAACCATTTTTATGGTCCATCCTTTGTTATTGATAAAGAATAAGAATGAATTTAGGGGCACCTGGGTGGCTCAGTAGGGTAAGCATCCAACTCTTGATTTCTACTCCAGTCATGGTCTCAAGGTTCAGTTAGTGAGGCAGAGCTCCTGGTAGGCTCTGTGCTGACTGCTTTCCCCTCTCCCTACCCTTCCTTCCTCTCAAAAAAAAATGAATTTAAGAGAGAGAGCTCCTTACTAATTAGACCCAAGCCATTCCATGGGTAGATTCCCTTAAAGAAATGGCTGTTGCATAGAAAGATGATGATTACTATGCTCTGAGTTTTATAACTGAGAGAATTCATAGAAATGAGATTATTTGTTCAGTTCCCGACTCCTAATATGCCCTCAATAAGTATAAATTGAGGACATAAATAAATGAATAAGCAAATGAGTTAGGGAATAGATAACATCCTTCATATTTGAGATATATGAAAGAGCATGATAATAGCTACTCTAACCTTTATTTGTTTTCTTTTTTGTCATCCTTTAAAAGCAAATAAAAGTTGCTAAATACCAAAAAATATTATACATTCTTTGTTTTTTACATTTAATGTGTCTTTCCCTTTGTATTTCTCCTTTTATTTTCAATTAGCAACCCACAGGATATTTCATTTACAGAACAACAGAATATCAGAAGTTATTTTAGTGATTACAATATGCCAAACAAGGAAACATCTAAAAGCCAAATGAGGCTACATGACATATTCAAGATCATGCAGAGAGAGTCAGAATGAAACCTCAAATCTCCTAAGTATTCTTTTAGTTCCTTAGTGGGTTTGGCTCTTAGATTTTGTTGGCTAAATTTATATACTCTCTAAATCAGGAATCATGATATATACATGCATATCCCACATAGTACTTGGCAAACTGGCAGACAATTACTGGGTCTAGACATGTACTTGATAATTATTAACATTCATGTAGTCATAGAACTGGAATTACTAATAGTATTCTGATGTCCATGCAGCACATCACAGAGCATTCATTATAGAAGACATCACAGAACAGACACATTATTTAAATATTCCCTTATATTAGTTAGTATTTTTGATTTCCACTTCTAGAAATTTCCTAAGCCTAGTAGAGACTGTTATAGCACCATCTTAATGTTGACCATTTAGTCTCTGATGCATTTTGGTGCTAAGTGCAGCTCTTGCTAACAAAATAAAAGATAAAACCTCCTTTGGAACCATTTTATCATGACTTAAAATGCTTTGAAATGTGTCTGTTCAAAGAGAAGTTTTTGTTAATGTTGACAGTGAAGTTCTTTTGAAGACTTCCCATAAAGAAAATCTATGAGAAAAACTTTCGGAAGTTGATAGGTGGACATAGCCATGAACTATGATAGAAGGGAAGGCCTAAAACACTTGGGACTTAATGTCTTCTGCTAGAAAAATACCTTTTGCTAGAAAAGTTAAGATTATAGCAATCTTAAATGCATATTGCTATGTGGAAGAAACCAGTCTGCACATAATATATGATTCCAACCACATGATATTCTGGAAAAGGCAAAATTATAAATACAGTAAAAATATGAGTGGTTGTCAGAATTGGGGGAAGGGGTGAAGAGGGACGTATAGGTAGAGGGAATTTTTAGGGCAGTGAAATGATTCTGTATGCTACTGTGAAGGTGGATACACGGCATCACACATCTGACAAAACTCAAAACTGTGCAACAAAAAGAGTGAACTCTAATGTAAACTATAAACTAAGATAATAATAATGTATCATATTGGTTCAATAGTTTTAACATATATGCCACACCAATTAAGATGTTAATAATAAGAGGAAATTGGGGAGATGGAAAAAGCAGTATATTAAATTCTGTACATTCTATTAATTTTTCTGTAAACTTAAAACTGCTTTAAGAAATAAGTTCTAAAAGTTGGTATTATAAAAATATTAGTGGTTTAGAAAACTATGCTCTCTCATTTCTTAACATGAGTTTTAATCTAGCGTGAGAGCATTATCTCTTCAGATAAACATATTTTCAGCTCTATACATCTTCATAATGTTATATATTTATTAATTGTTGGTGCTATTACATTTTATTTCTTTGTAACCACCTCCATACTGCCCTTTCTTTGTATACAGCACCTGCAAAAATATTCCTAGATCCAGGGCACTTGGGTGCCTCAGTCAGTGAAGCATCTGACTCTTGCTCTCAGCATCTGACTCTTGCTTTCAGCTCAGGTCATGATCTCATGGTTGATGAGTTTGAGCCCTGCATCAGGCTCTGCACTGCCACTGCTTGGGATTCTCCCTCTCCTCTCTCTCTGCCTCTCTCTGCCTCTCTCTCTCCCTCTCAAAAAAAATAAATAAATAAACATTAAAAAATGATAATAATAAAAGAAAGCACTATTGTTAGTCATAAGACATAGTAATCATAAAATGTTTATGTAGTTGACAAAAGCATTATAGAAGCTGTAGTTTAAGGATAGATAAGATTTTAAAAAGGTATAAAAGGAGAGTACCTTAGGAAAGGAATGACTGTGAGCAAAATAGGAAAATATTAGAAGATTTTAAAAAGGTATAAAAGGAGAGTACCTTAGGAAAGGAATGACTGTGAGCAAAATAGGAAAATATTAGTTGGTAGAAAGTGAAGCAATAAGAGAATAGTTAAATTGTAGGGAAGTTGTGGGGTGGTCATCTGGAAAGATAACATTAGGTCTGGTCACATTATGGAGGCTCAAAAGAATAGAAAAGGAGAGTAGGTCAGAAACCTCCTAAGGAGAAGGAAGCAACGGGATTTGATAATGTGGAGTATATGTCAGGTAGGAGAGTGAATGAAGACTGGTAAGATTTTAGATATACAGTAGTGAGCTGAAGTTACTGACACATAGCATTATGTAAATTAGAGCAGTATACTGTTGCAGTTAAAACCTTTGGTCCTGAGGCAGACTGACTGGTTTGAATTCTGATTCGGCCAATAATATTTTGTGACCACAGATAAGTTATTTAAACTCACAGTGTAAAACAGAGATGAAATAGTATCTTACCATGAAGTTATTTAAGGATCAAATGATTTAAAATAAAGCACTTAGAATATCTCCTGACTTATAGTTTGCATTTAATGAATATTCATATTTTAAAGTATTGTTATACAATTGAAATTTGAATTTGAGAAAGACATAATTTGGTACCAAAACCAGATTTGGTATGTTAGATGATCACATGAAAATTGAAGACATTTCTAAAGAATATAAAACAGAAATAAAGAACAAAAGTTCATGGGCAAAACTTTGGAGTTTGCTTACATCTAAGAATCAGAAAATAAAAGAAACAGTATGGTCAGAGAAATAAGGGGTCATATATTGCCACAAAGTGAAGGTTTCAAGGATGGAGGGCAGCTGCAATTCAAAAAAAATTTTTAATGCAAACTGAAAAAATGGTCAAAATCCTCAGTGACTCTTTCTATTTTAAGTTTATTTATTTATTTTGAGAGAGAGGGAGAAAGTGTGAGTGGGAGAGGGGCAGAGAGAGAGAATCCCAAGCAGGTTCTGCACTCAGCCTGGAGCCCCGACTTGGGGCTCGAACCATGAATCATGAGGTCATGGCCTGAGCCATGAGTCAGAGCCTAAATAGACTGAGCAACCCAGGTGCCCCCTATTGAATACTTATTATGTCAAGCACAAAATAGGAAATGCTTTTGCCCTCAAAGAGTTAAAAACCTAGTAGGAAAGGCAGACAATAAATAAACTAAGTAAGTAAAAGACGTAGTATGTGGACAGCAACATTTTAAGAAAGAAAAGATAAAAGGAGGAGCGGGGTATTATATGAATATTAGTGGGAAGAAAAAGCCACACTAAGAAGGTGACCTTTGAGTAAAGTTCTAAGGAAGGGAGTTCAGGGCAAGCTATACAGATACCTTAGAAACAAGCATTTCAGGAAAAGAAAGCAAGTGAAAAGTCCCCAAGGCAGGGATATTCCTAATGTATCCAAAATACAGCAAAGTCAGTGTGGTTTCAGTAGAATGAACAAAGGGAAAATAGGCAAAGCTTTAGGGAAGTAAGAGAGATCATTGTCACCTCATTACACATAAAAGTAAGATATTTTTTTCCTCTGAGTAAGATGGAAAGCCTTTAGAAGGTTTTGAGCAGAGTTGTGATGTGTTCTGACATATTTTAAAGAATCATTCTGGCTAATGTGTTCAGAAGAGACTGAAGGGAAGCAAATAATAAAGCAGAGAGACCAATTAGGACTCTATTGCAATTATCCTGGCAAGAGAAGCTAAGGCCAACAGGATTTGCTGATGGGCCAGCTTTGGGTTATGAGAAAACCCAATAAAATAATAATTAATAGTAATAAAGTGTTAAGGATGACTCCAAGATTTCTAAGCTAAGTAACTGAAAGAATGGAGTGACCATTCAGTGAAATAAGACTTCCTGGGGGAGGAGTTTGGGGAGAAATACCAGAAACTCAGTTAAGTTTGAGACACCTATTAGGCATCACAGTAGAGATCCTGAATAGACACTTAGGAGTCAGGTTCAGCGAAGAAGTCCCCAATACTTCCTTTTTAAAAAAAATAAATGTAATCCAAATGTACAAAATTTTTTAAAAATACAGAAATATTATTACTATAGAGACTCAGATCATGAGTTTATTCTTTTCCCCATGGCCTGGATAGGTGGAATGGTTTAATGATTATTTCTTCTGAATTTGCCGTTATAGCATGTGTCTGTGCTTTAAAAACAAGCAAAACAAACAAATAAACAAACCATTAAATAGGAACATCTGACAAGGGTAGTTTCAGACAATGACATATTTTATAGCAAAGTGAAGAAAATATGATTTGGAACCCTTCTGACATGTTTACATCCTAATTCTCTCAGCCCAAAGGACAATTTTTTTAGTATGCACTACTAAAATTTTCCCAAAACGATGGCTAACTCTATAAATGTTCCTTATGTGGCAATTTAGATGGAAATAAAGATTGACTTCACTACATATTTTGTTTCACATTTTGCTTAACTAAGTAAAGTTAAATGGATATTAACTCAGACATTTCTTATATTTCAGGTACTATCAACATAATTTTTCAAGTTGATTTAATATGATGCTCTGTGTCTCTTCTCATCCTCACTGTTACGCTTCCAAAAGCTTGTTACTTTAAACTGAAGTAGCACACAGATTTATTCTAAGGTTGAATAAAAGCAAGTATTTTTTAGTGGCTTTTCATCCTTTGAATACTTTTCTTCTGATCTGAAATCATTCAACTTTTACATTTTAGGAACAAAGATGAAGAGAACAAGGTGGAAGGAGAATGGATTTCAATTTAAAATGCTTTTTTTTTTTTTACCATAGCCTCTCAAACCTGGCTATAAAGACAAAAAGAAAAAAAAAAGAGCTAAAATGTTACCTCGCTCCTAGCTTCCAATTTTCTATTTCCAGATACAAGAACTCACAGAACTAGGCAGGAAGGGGGAGGTGATGTCTGTTTGTGTGTGCATATATATGTGTGTGTTTGGGTAGGAAGTAGTGGGGAAAGGGGTGCTTCAGTAAAGACACTGGCAGGAGTGAGTTTTGCATTTGGAAAGATGTAGTAGTACCCCTCCCCCTTTTTTTAAATAAGAAAATCTCTGCAGGTAAAGGCAGTAATTGGGGAAGTGGCATGGAAAAGCACTGTAAGCAGTACAGAATGTGTGAGGAGTTTAAATTTATCACATAGTTCAGAGTAGGAAAGAACCAGGAGTGGTTGGAAGTTTCATGAAGCTGAATAAAGGAAACCTCATTTAAAATGGAGTCAGCAGGGCACCTGGGTGGCTCAGTCAGTTAAGCATCTTCCTCTCAGGTCATAATCTTATGGCTCAGGGGTTTGAGCCCCCTGTAGGGATCAGTGCTGACAGCTCAAAGCCTGGAGTCTGCTTAGGATTCTGTCTCTCTCTCTCTCTCTGCTCTTCCCCGGCTAACGCTCTGTCTCTGTCTTTCTCTCTCTCTCTCTCTCAGAAATAAAGAAACATTAAAAAAAATTTTTTTTTAATGAAGTCAGGAGGCCAGAAACAAAAAATCTTATGCCCTAACTCTGGCTGTCAGTTGTAGACCCCAAGAGGAAGAGCATATCTTGCACTCCCAATAGAGAGAAGCCTATACTTTACTACCCCGGTAGGAAGAAGAAAGATTTTCTCCTTGCCTAGCAATTAGCCCAGCCAAGGAGAGATAGCCATAACTTAGCCAATGAAAAGTCACTACATTTTGAATTCCCTGTTTATTCCAATGTACTTCTTGTTTATAATAGCTCTCCCAGCTCCCCTCTTTCTTCTATAAAACAGTGTTCCTTGTCTTTCTTCTCCAGACTTGCCTATAATTTTGCCATAGCATGTATGTCTTGAATTGCAATTCTGTTATTAAAAAATTTTTGTTGTTAGCAGTTTCTGTGCCATTTATTCAAGAAAGGATAGAAGTATATAGAAAAGCTTCTTTTTAAAAAGCCTCCTATAAATATTAGGAATAAGACTGGAAGCACATAAGTTTGCCCTTGAGAAACAGATGTGAGAACAGAATTCAATATTCACACACAGCAACAGAAAACAAGGAAAAGGACCAAGGTTTGTCCAGACAAATCTTGATCATAATGAGATCTGCCTTGTATACAGATAAAAGGAAAAAAATCCAAATTATTATTGTAATAATAATTAAAAGAAAAAAGAGGTAGATGAGGACCCTTGTAGAAAAAAAGTAAAATGAACATCTTCATAAGACTCAAAGGAGGGGAGCCTGAGTGGCTCAGTTGGTTGTTTGACTTCGGCTCAGGTCATGATCTCATGGCTCATGGGTTCAAGCCCAGCATTGTGCTCTGTGCTGACAGCTCAGAGCCTAGAGGCTGCTTCAGATTCTGTGCCTCCCTCTCTCTCTGACCTTCCCCTGCTCATGCTTGTCTCTCTCAGAAAAAAATAAAACATTAAAAAAAAAAAAAGGCTCAAAGGAATAGGTATATTCCTGAAATCATCCAACTCATGATCCAGAAAAATAAAAAAAGTCAATCATTCTAAATAGTTACTAATTATTTAGTTACTATATATCAGCAATTTGTTATCACTATTGAGGAATTACTACATATCAGAGCCACTATAAATACATAACATGTATTAGCTGATTTAAACTTCACAATGATCCCGTGAAATATTGTTATCCCCTTTTTAGAAATGAGGACTTGCAGGGGTACCTGGGTGGCTCAGTCTGTTAAACATCCAACTCCTGGTTTCAGCTCAAGTCAAGATCTCATGGTTTGTGAGATCACGCTCTGTGTTGGGCTCAGCACTGATGTTGTGGAGCCTACTTAGGATTCTCTCTACCTCTCTCTCTGCCCCTCCCCCACTCGTGCTTTCTCTCTTTCAAAATAAGTAAACTTAAAACAAAAAGAAATTTAAAAAAATGAGGACTTGCCCAAGGTCATAAACTACTAGAATTCAAAAACACACAGCTATTATGAGCAGGCGTAGAAATTAATTATTCATTCACTCAATAATTTATGTATACTTACAAAGGGCAGGTACTATTCTAGGCACTTGGGATATATTAGTGGATGGAGAGGAAAGAATCTTGCCTTCAAGGAACTTGTGTTCCTTCTAGCAAAGTGTTTATAGTGTTTGAGAGGGTGGTGCATTCCGGGAGGGGGAGTGGGGGCAGAGAAATCAGAGCAAGATATTGAAGGTGGAAAGTACATTGCTAGGGGGTGGTAATTAAAGAATACAGATAAATTGAGATGTTTTTAGTGTGTTTCAGAACTTTAGCTTGTAATAGGAGAATTTAATCCAGTCACAGATATTTTGTGAATTGATACATTTAGTCTTCTTTCTATATTGTATGCTTTCTGCTTTTTAATGCTTTCTTGACACCTCCTTCTTTCCTTACTTTATATGTTAAGTAGCCACTTTTACTGTTGCTTCTCTGTATAATGTTTTGAAAAGTAGATGGCTACCTTTAAATTATGTATATTCTACATTTCTTTACCAATCTTAAGTAGAGAAAATAAGTTCCATAAGGTGAACTCATACATGTCTTCTGAATTCTACCTCTGAGCTTTATACAAATGGTAGGGTTAATATGTTGAATGTAAGAGTAGGTATTAACTACATGATCATAATTCTGCTTGGGGCCAAAGGTAGACAGTGAGGGAGAAATGAAAATTAGAAAGTGATAGGTGCCTTAGTGGCTCAGTCAGTTAAGCATCTGACTTTGGCTCAGGTCATGATCTTGTGGTTTGTGATTTCGAGACCCACGTTGGACTCCGTACTGACAGCTCAGAGCCTGGAGCCTGCTTCAGATTCTGTGTCTTCTTCTCTCTCTGCCCCTCCCCTGCTCACACTCTGCCTCTCTCTGTCTCTCAAAAAATAAACACACGTTAAAAAACGTTTTTAATTAGAAAGTGAATGCAGAGAAAAGTAGGAAAGAATTTTTCAGAAAGTGCCTCTATCTCAATGCTGACACTAACTTTGTGATCTTAAAAATCTTACCCATCCTCTTTGCACCTCTATTTTTTACTTAATAAAAAAAGGTAAGTGGATTAGAACAGTGGTCTGTTGCCACTTTTATGAGTTACAGATGCTTTTGAGAAACCTATAAAGGCTATTATTCTTCTCTATAAAATACTTATACATATATATCATGAAAAATAATAAGTTGACATGTTTTATGAGATCATGAAAAGCCTTTAATGTATATGTTATAATATATTAGGGAAACATCAATGAAATATTTTGTAATGTTTAAAGGCATTTAGACAATTCACACACACACACCCGTCTCCATATTTCATAATAAAGAAAGCCCAAAGCTCCCAAACTAAGAGAAAGCATTTAACCAAAGTAAGAAACAAAAGACTTATAAATGGTGTGAAATGTTTTGAAATGTTAAAGTCCAATGTCTTCTTTTAAGTTCTCATTTATTTCAGATAGGGATGAAGTTGTTTAAGCTTAGCTTTTCTTGACAAACCAATTCTGATTGGTCGACTGCATGTCTTAAGAGGTAGTACTCTTGAAATTCCATGTGAAAAGTTACTACCTAAAATATAAGATAATAAAAGTGCATAAGGGAGTAAAAATTGTACTTGTAGTTTCTAAGCTTAAAAAGTTTTACTTACTTCTAATCATGATCTAGAAACATTTACTGAGTCACTGGGCTAATAAGTGCTTTAAAGTCATTAATTTACTTAATCCTATCTCCATATTTAAAATGTGAAGGTCTCAACACCAAAATAGTTAACTTGCCCAGATAAAATAACAACTAAATAAAATCAGTATTCCAGTCAGGCAGTCTGACTTGAACACAGTAACAAGACTATATAATTAACTTGATGTTGTGGCTTTAAAAACCATGTCATATTTTTTTTAGAAGCTAAACAGTAGGCTATACTGTTAATGGTTATATTTGGCTTTAATAGAGACTATTATCAATAATAGAGCACAAATGTATTTCATCTGTATACGTATTTCATACGTATAAATGGAGGGCTCTGACTTTGAAATTTTTATTTAACATCATACTATCATATTCAAAAAAGCTCAAAACTTTTCATGGATGTATATCTGTCACTAAGTCGGTAGAACAGACAGGTAGTATTAACGATGCTTGATAATGAAATACAAAAATACCTGTAATTTTCAGAGCGCTTTTTTTTTAAATAAACAGTAAGGTACAAATATAAAGCTAAAAATGTATCAGGCTTTCAGTCAGCTTTAATGAATAGGTAGGACTTTAATATAATAGCACATTTTACTGAAAATAGCATAATCAACATAATAATTCTGACAAAAGATAAATGGCATGATTTCTATTAAGCTGAACCAAATAGATCCTGTGTATTTACCAATGTAAATGATAATGAAATAAAATACAAAGTTTAACTATATATGTAGATAGGGAAAAAAACACAAAAATAGGTATAAATCAGTTTATGGTACTTTATTCAACATTAAAACTATAAAGTTAATTATAAAAAGTAAGAGAAAAACATTACTAGTTGTTTTCATTTTTTAAATAAAACGAAATTGTTAGATCATGTCTGATAGTCTAGATTTGGTTATAAATCAGATAATTTCAGCAATTTATACTAAGTGGATTTCATTATGAGATTATTATTTCAGAACAAAGCCATGATTAGTCCATTTGATTACTTTTTCAAAGAATAGCTTTCCTCTTTCATGGTCTAATATGACAGACACTTCTGGTAATTTTGCAATGGATAGGAAATCACCAAACCAATTTATACCAACAGAGGCCTTTTGCAAAGCATATGTCCTAAAACAGTCATCAAGTTGGGGCCATGAGGATAGGTTTCCTCATCTTCTTGGATTTCCTACCCTTTTATAAATAGATTGTGATCCCTTTTATTATTCCTATACACCAGATTAATCTATTGCTTTGTGTTACTTAACAATTCTAAACATTCAAAAGTCATAAAATGTGTTAGTAGTCTTTTAGAAATAACACTCAACTCAAATGTTTTCTACATCCTTGCAGGTCAAAGTCCACAGGCCAGCAGTATCTACATTTGCTTGTTGCAAATACAGAATCTTCGGGCCTACCCCACAAAAGAATCAGAATCGTTTAATAGGACACCCAGGTGATTCACATATACATTCGGGTTAGGGAAGGTTTGGTGTGAAATGATATACAAAGCACCTGGTGCAGTGACTGGCCGACATATTTCACATGTTCAAAATAATTTCACGCTACTTGCATTTTCCACACTACACAGACAGGAGAGAGAAACAGAGACCGGATGCGCTGGAGACAGGACTGGTAGCGGGGAGGCATCGTGATGACCAGTGCAGAGCCCACCACGTCGCAATGCCTTTAAAATCACATAGGCAGAGGCAGAGGCAGGCACCCCCTCTGCCTAGGCAGAACTGGTCCATTTTTACTAGCCCCCTTCCCAGCATTTCCCAACTTTTTCCTTCCACTATGAATGCTAACAAGCTTCAGAAAAATCACTCCATTTTTTTCCACTTTGCAAGTAAATCCAAGAGGACTGTCCTAACATAGTACTAAATAATGCTGGCTGACCATGTTATTTTTCCTATTTCGTGATGAGGCTCCTTTCCTTGTGAAGGCACGATAGAGTAGATGGGTCCAGATATTTCCAACTAATGTAACTTTTTTTTTTCAGTTTGTGCACACACTTTACTTTTCGTCATATATTCATTTCATTATCACAATTATAAGCATGGTGACTGTATGAGTAGGCAGGCACTCCCTAATCTTCCTTCAAAATCCTCCAAAGACTCTTTCCTAATCTTCCTTCAGAAACATTTTGAGAAATGATCCATGACCGAAGATGTTTTCGTAAATATATTTCACCTACATCATTATTCTTTCTAGATCTAGTCTTGTTACCTAGTACCTGCAAGGTACCCGACCATATGCAAATTTAGTCATTTAGAAACAGTTTCCTAATTTTAACCCTACATTAAACTTAGTGTGTTTTATTCAGGTACTACAGACTTTTTTTTTTTTTTTTAGGCAAAGACATTTTTTAGTTGAACTTTTCTTTAGTTTAACTTTTTTAATAGTAATCAAAAGTTTAAATGCCATAGTCCTATCATGTTAATAATATCTAAGTGATATTAGTTTTGTAATTATTAAATAAAATATCCATATAAAAAGCCCCAATACTTAAAGAAGAGAGAACATAGATAATAAATATGTAATTCGGAATAACATCTCATCAATGAAAAGCCACCTTCGATAAATATCGTTTTTGGTTTTGCTAATTAATATTATACACATTATACATGTATATTAGACAAATATAACCCCTGTCTCATCACAGAGCGATTGCAACACATCACTGCAAATATTTAAACACAGTTTTGGAAAGCATATTTCCCAGTAATATTCTAAATGGCTGATTGTAGCCATTTTAATATTTAGCTGATTTTTAACTGTTGGAATTTGTACCAGTAAACCATTAATGGTTACAAAAGTGCTAAATTTGTATTTATTTCCTAATAACCTAAGTATATTTTCCTCATGCTAAAAACACAAAATGCAATAATCATCTCAGAAGGTATTCTAGAAAATAACCAAAAATCTTACCTCCCTTCAGCAAATAATTAATGTTTTCCTCCTTAAGTTCATCAGAGAAAAACACCGGCCTTTTAGGTGAAGGTTTTTCACAATCTGAAAATAATAACCAATACATTATAGCAAAAAGTAACTTTTACATTAAATGTTAACAGTATAAACAAATTACTTTCTCAAAAATGTTTCCTCCTATTGGCTTCTAATATTTGGATAAATAAAGCAGAATTCATCAAGGCCCCTTTTAAAAATTTTAACACTTATAGAGGCACCTGGGTGGCTCAGTCAGTTAAGCGGCCAACTCCTGATTTCTCCTCAGGTCATGATCTCCTGGTTTCCTGAGTTGGAGCCCTGCATCTGGCTCTGTGAACTGACCATATGGAGCCTGCTTGGGATTCTCTCTCTCGCTCTCTCTCTCTAACCCAACCCCGCTCCCCACCCAAAAGTAAATAAATAATCTTAAAATATTTTTTCATCCCTTGTTACCTTCAACTTCACTATATTATTTAATGTTTGAACAGGATTTCATAGATAAATAATGTGCATCAATAAATACCGTCTTATACTTTATCTCCTTTTCTCCCAAAATTATATATTTGGCCTACACAGAAAAAAAAGCAACATTTTTCTATCATCATAAAAAAACATTTTAAGACTAATTTCATACCTTCCTTAGAAGTAGGATAAAGTAATTTTTCCTCTTCTGCTCTTGAACAGCAATATTCATTTGGAACTTCCTGTTCCCCATTATTGGATACTGTTTTCCATTTAAATAAACTTTGGTGTCTTTTATGCATATTAGGACATGTTATAGTATCACCGAGCGAAGAAGATGCATCTTTCATCTCTGTTTTTACCTCCTCAATATCATTATTTTCTCTAAGGGAATATTCTTGCCCATTGTTTGTTTCCTCAGTGCTTAGAATTTTATCTTCTTTGCTGATTTCATGAAACATACGAAGTTCTTCAAGTACTAAATCAAATTTACTCTTCATCTCAAAATCGCTCACTATTGTCTGAGCTTCTGTTGATAAACACTTGGCAGTTAAATCCTGAAAACATTCATTGTTCCCTAGACTCAAATCAGTTTCAAATTGATGATTAACACATTCTGTAGAGTCATTCTTTGGATGAAAATGCCTTGAATTAGCTAACTCACTTTCTTGCAAAACACTCTCATATTCATTTCTGTCAGCTACGTTATTTTGATTAACATATTTGGTTTCTTCCACATTTACTTTTTTACTCATTAATGAAACTGGTTGCATAGAAAACATGCCATCCATTAAAGAAAAATTATTTTTTTTCTCTTCCTTTTCTATCTTAACATCTTTGTTAACTTGGCAATTGTTTGTTAAACTTTGTGCTGTGACTTTTACTTCCTCCTTCAAAAGTGAATCATGTTTTTTCCCATTGATTTCATTTAGCAAGCTTCCAAAATTTAGCACCTGAATTAGAGTTCCAAGATTGGTTTGTTCACTATGGTTTATGTCGTGGTTTGTTGGTATGGCCCGTGGCCTAATATTGAAGAAATCTTCAAATATCCACTTAAATTTAAAGCTACTGATCTTATTATGCTCCTTGTTTCTTTTAGTACCTAAATCTTGGTTGAACATATTTATTTCATAAAATTTTCCATTGATATATATATGGTTCTGTATAAATTGAGAACCAGACTTAACATGTGTCTTAACAGTATTAGGACTACAGTGAGCCCAATTTTCCTCATTCATGAATTGTTCAGGACAACTCTTATTCTCGTAAATGTCTTTTGTCAAAGAAATTTCATCCATGTTATCAAAATCTATTGAAAGAGGACTTTTTTCATATGTTTCAAAAATTGGAAAATGTTTATTTTTAGTTGTCATACTGAAGGAAGGTTTTTTCATAGACTCTTCAAAAACTTGTTCAGTTTTAAATAACTTACTTTTTTCTAACACAGGTTTCATATTACCTTCCAACAGTCTTGAAAAAGTTAAAGTCCTTGCTAGATATACAGTATGATTTTCCACTGCACTATTTTTTGAATAAGGCAAATACACAATCCATTTGACAAAGCATCTCTCTTGTAATTTAGAATCATTTTCAATTGTAATTAAACAGTCAAAGTTATTCAGCAGAGAAGTTATGTTGGTTTTCAATATGCTATTTAGAGCTCCTGAAACACCAGTTTGTAAATATAGACTTAACATATCATTTTTTCTATTGACATTCATATTCTTAGTTATTAGATTTTGAAGATCAATTTGCTTTTTATCTTCATAAATTTCATACCAGGTTAAAACATTATCATTTTTTTGATTTCCTGAGATATTTTCACAAAAACTCAAGATTTCCATAATGGAATTTTCAAGAATTTTGCTTAAATGAAAGCCTTTTTGTGCAGTAGAACATCTTAATTGTGGCATATTATTGTTTTCTCTTTTGCCATTGAACCAAATAAAATTTATTAAAGCTTTTTGGCTACCAAGTGTTCCTATCATGAGAGACTTTGATTTCTCTTCATGTGTATTCATGGCTTTTGTATAGGGATAATCTTCTTTGCTTAAAAGATCTATTTCTAATAATTGTAGAAAATTTGATTTTTCTCCAGTTTTTTTAATATTTTCACGTTGAGTTCTGTAATTACCCCAGATCCAACAAACTGCCCTTTTTTTTTCTGAGAGGTGACTAATAATGCAGTCCTGGCTTTGAGATTTTTCTAATCTGGTAAATGTATAAATGTCCAGGCATGTTTCTGCTTCTTCCAAATTTGCATTCCCTAGTATTATAGTGAAATTCTTTTCAGAGTCTGTTACATCAGATTTGATACTACTATGGTTATAGTAGTTTAAACCGATCAAGTCTTTTTTTCTCACACAAATATTTTGGTTGCTGAGTGACTGGTGGTTACTTTCATAGCATGCAGAAAAAATATTTTCTGCATCGGCATCCACAATGTTTTTATCATCCTGTAACTTTTGCTTCTTAACATCAGGTCTATTTTGGGACCAGTAAATGTTTGTGAAATCCCTAACATATGCCTCGTTTTTGTCATTCTTTCTCTTTGCTATTTCCTTTAAATAGACAGAGGACATTTTGCTATTTAAATCAGTTGGAAACTCAGGGATACTTATTGTGCCTCTATTTCTAAAATAGCTGGGTTTGGCAATTTCCATGCTGGGCTGGTTTTGAGATTCTGATGTGGATGCTGAGACGTGATTTTCCTTTTTATGTGATGGCATAACACTGTCAGCTTTACATCTGTCCTTAATATCATGACACGATGATTTGGTTTTCTTGTAAAAGGTAACACCCCAAAATAGGTTTTCTGTCTGTTTTACGTAACTACTGTCTTCCTGAATATTACCCCTCCCTTGCGCTGAATATTGATTTCCACCCGCATTTTTTTTAGCGCCACGTCCACCGTGTACGGAGGCGCTGGGCATAAGCGGACGGACCTCCGCTCCTGCTCTGTCACTGGGGTGCGCACTGGGACCCTCTTTGTCACTCAGTCCTGCTTCACAAGACCTTCCAGGAGCCCACGCACCGGAATCAAAACTTTGTGAGGGGCGAGGCTGCAACCAACTATTCGCCTCAGATTTGCCATGTTGGCATCTCAGATTACAGATCTGCTCCCCGCTGACTGATTTCTCCACACGCGAGTCTGCGGAGTTCTCAAAAACCACATTAGCTGAAAGAAGAAGCGCCGTGAAGGGTCTGGGCGACAACTGCCAGGCTTTTTCCACCTCAGACAAGCGAGGCACCAGAGGCAGCCTCCACTCCACCTCAGAGGCACTGCCAGGCTCCTGTAGACGGGGCCGCTTACTTCTGGGTGCTCGGGAATCAGGGTCCTCAGGAGGCGGCAAGGAGGTGGCAGGCTCCCTGAACTGGGCACGCGGCGCCGCGAAGCGCGGAAGGGACATGACTGCGAACGGAGACGCTCTGTTCGAAGTTCCGGCCCGGCGCCAGCCTTTTAGCGGNTACCTGAAGTCCTCGAGCTCCGGTCGTCTCTCCCTCACAGCCCTGAGCTCCTGGGGCCGTTATGTTGTCTATTTTTAGCGTCTCTTGCGGGCGCTTGAACTGTAGCTGGTCTAAATATTTTCTTCCCTCTGGTAGAATTAAGGGGGAAAGTCAGAATCTCTCTCTCTGTTTTTTTAATTTGTGAACAGAAACAGCTCTGTTTTTAAAATTCTAAAATTCTGTTTTCGTCAGAAGCGGCTTCTCCACACTTGCTGTGGAGAGTCTTCTCCAGTAAGAAACAGTGTGTTCTGTGAGCACCAGATCAAATCTCTCCGTGTCTGGAAAAACTTTTAAAAATCGCTCTTAATGATTCCGGGGACATTTAAAATCAGGTTTCCACCTCACTAATAAAGCGTGTTTAGGTGGAAAAAGGCACTGGTAGTTAACAATCTGAATATTTCAGCGGGGAAAATGTGTGAAAATAATTATCCAGATAATTATTAACCTTCACTTATAAAACTGTAGAAAAATCGTTTTCATATGTGCTGTGGGATCCCCCCAATATTGTGGATAAAATAACTTACAGATAAAAATTATATGTTTCAACTAATCCAGTTATTGTAATCATAAATAATACAGTGTCCACTCAGACCTAATAAGTTGTGTGAACTTTATTTTTCTTTTTCCTCTGCCTTGAGAATAATTTATTATTTCAAGTCCGTTCTGGTTTTTGTCAATTCCATCATCATAAGAAAAAAAGAAGAAATGATTTTCAAAATATGTATTATTATGTACATGTTTATTAAGAAACATGTGATTACTGTTCAGTAATTGAAAACTTCAATCCCCTAATGATTCTTCAAAGTTGGTCAGTTTTATGACCAACAATATTTGGTCCTATAGCTACAGTTCAATATTTGACCCTGGCAAAAATTTATAAGAACCACAGTAATGTACAACAGGAATCCTAATTTTAGAACCCATGGAAGCATATATGGCAAGATATGACTAGTGGACTACTTTTTTTTTTAATTTTTTAAAATCTTTATTTATTTTTAAGAGCGAGAGTGAGAGAGACGGAGCATGAGCAGGGGAGGGGCAGAGAGAGAGGGAAACAAAATCTGAAGCTCTGAGCTGTCAGCACAGAGCCTGACTCGGGGCTCGAACTCACCAACCCCAAGATCCTGACCTGACCCTAAGTTCAATGGTTAACCGGCTGAGCCACCCAGGAGTCCCAACTAGTGTACGACTTTAGGTAATAAGGTATTCATCAGCCTCCTGTCTTCTAAATACTCTTAGATATATTGTGAGTCCAATTCTGAGTATTTGCTATTAGTCTAGCTTGTAAATTCCTCCAGAGAAATGTTTGCTTAAATTTGTAGAAAGCCTTGCAGTATAAGCACTTCATCTACACTAAGAATAAGAATGTGGCAATTGTTCAAATTATGCATCAGTGAGTTCTCAAAGTGCTACTTCTATGTATCTTAAATTCCATTCCTTTTTTTTTAACCTCAGACTTTCCACAATCATACATTCCATACTAATCCAATCTGTTCTATGCTTGTGATCAGCACATAAGGACTGAATTGCATAGCTAATGGTGCACTAACATAATATTAGGAACAAGCTTTCTTGTTTTTTTAAAATTTTTTTTAATGTTTTATTTATTTCTGAGAGAGAGAGAGAGCATGAGGAGGGGAGGGTCAGAGAGAGAGGGAGACACAGAATCTGAAGCAGGCCCCAGGCTCTGAGCTGAGGTGTCAGCACAGAGCCCGATGTGGGGCTCGAACCCACAAACAGTGAGATCATGACCTGAGCTGAAGTCGGAAGCTTAACCCACTGAACCACCCATGTGCCCCCCCGCCTTTTTTTTTTTTTTAAAGTAAACTCTACCTCCTGTGTGAGGCTCGAACTCATGACCTAGGCACCAAGAGCTGCATTGCTCCACTGACTGAGACAGAGAGGTACCCCAGGAGCAAGCTTTTTAATCTGTAAAGTAAATACCGTGGCTTTGTGATTCTAGATTGATCTGTAACTTGGTGTTTATCTCTTCCTCCTACTGGCTTTCCAAGAACATACTATTTTTTAGATCTCCATTACACCATGATTTAAAAACTGGATTGTTTAAGGACTAGAATCCAATAAAACCCAGAAGTATTAAATTTAATTCAACAATTGTTTGAGAACTGTGTCTAAGACACTGTTAGGTGTACAGAAAGGTACAGGGTTTTATTGGGCTTTTTTTTCCCCTAGCCTTGAAGAACGTACAGCAATGAAGGCAGAAAAAGAAGTCTTTGTTTATGCTTACTTAATTGAGCATTACACTAATGACCACTGTCATTTTAATCAATGGCTCTTGAAACTATTATTCTTGTGTTTTTTTGGTTTATTCTTTAAATGCTTTAAAATACATTATAAGTGAGAAATGCAAAAAGCTATATCTTCAACCCATCAAAATCAAAATATAAATGAGATTTGTTCAAATCTTACCTATCCGTCAAAGCCCGTTTCAAATGCCACATGTTTCTATATCACCTTACCTGCCCTTTCTTTGAATGCTCCTCCCTCCTCAATAACAGTAACCTGAGCTTTAAGGACATCACCCGTCATTCCTTTCAGTCTGGTGTCTTATTACAGTCCAGATCTGAATGAGTGAAAGAAAGAAAGAAGCTCATGAGGTAAACTCTATACTGAAAATATAACACAAGCTCCAGTGAGAGTTAAGTCAGCAATTCACTCAGTACCTCAGAGTGCTTAAAAGCTCGTGTCCTTAACATGGTATGTCAGATCTTCACAACTAGGTCCTACCTTACATTTTTTGGCTTCGATTTTATTTTATTTCTTCTATTTATTTATTTATTTATTTATTTAATTTTATTTTATTTTTACAGTTTGCACCATGTTGCAAATACCAGGCTATTTGTTACTTTCATGCCTTTCCATGCAGGTTCTCAATGTCTTTCTCTTTCTCCACCTGAAAATTCCTCTTCAGCCTTCAAGAGTTCTACTCAAAGCTACTTCCGCTGTGAAAGCTTCTCTGCTCCTCCCTGCTCTGTCCAATCCCCCTGCAGAATTACTTACATCCTCATCTGTGTTCCTATTTTTATTGGTTATTTTTAATGGCATTTTTTATTGTTATTTTTAATGGTATTATAACACTTAAAACATCTTACTGTATTGAGTTGTTTACATCCTCTCTGCTAGACTCTATGTTCTTCAGAGCAAAGATTTATTTACTTTCGCATCCCCAGTGCCTCAAGGTAAAATACCTCAGTTAATAAGAAAATAAAAAATAAAAACAAAAACGGAATATATTATTGTTACTACCTTTACCTATCCAATTGGTGCCTTGAGAGTGTCTTGAGCTTCCTGTTTTGGTTTTGGTTTTATATGTTAAAATGGAGGCCTCCTTGAGACTATACTACCATAAAGCCCCAAAGTTGACTTTACCTATGACTGACTTTAACACCACTTAAGTTTAATGGTAGGACCAGAGAGTTGATGAGGCAGTTTTTCTCTTTTATGTCTTTTAATAAATTACATAACTGGTGAATAAGTATGCTAAACCTCAAGCTTTGTGTCAGACTGACAAGTCAGATAATAAATATTTTTAAAGACTTAATAAGAACCGCTAACAAAAATATTTAAAAT
Organism: Crocuta crocuta; assembly: GCF_008692635.1. Lineage (NCBI taxonomy): Eukaryota > Metazoa > Chordata > Mammalia > Carnivora > Hyaenidae > Crocuta > Crocuta crocuta. The sequence goes on from NW_027551571.1 coordinate 12,007,173, forward strand.
GCAGGGGTTAGAGTGGAAAATATCACTTCCTAAAAATATTTAAAACAAATATGGCTGTATATGACAGAAATAGCACTTTTTATCAAGTCACTAAGAAGAACTAGGTGGGAAAATATTTCAGGAAACCCTAACGGTGTGTATATTTACATGTGCAATTGACTTTTCAGCAGAAATGGTAATGGTAATTTATAACATAAATATAATCTTAAATGAGACAATGCATGTGCAGATACCTTAAACTCTAAATCATCTTGTTATTCTCAATTTTCATTAATGACATCATTGTCCACCCAGCCTCCTAAACTAGAAACCCTTAGTGGTCTTAATTTTTTCTCTGTTTTACTCTTTCCCTGAAATCCAGCTTCTATGTAGACAATCATCAAATCAGGGTCATCAAACATGACCCTGAAATTAATTCCCATTGTTTATTCATAATGTTTCAGCTTTATTTTAGGCCCTCATCATCTCTGAGAATATTGTAATAAAATAATCTTTGTACTAGTCTCCCTTCAACTTCTAACCAACACTACTATAAGGCTTTTTTTTCTTAAAATATTAATCACTTTATTACTTCCTTCATAACTTCTTTCTATTCTTTGATACTTACAGAATAAAATATACACTCTGCAACTTGGCATACAACATTTTTTATAGTTTATCTTCAAACCGTTTTTCAGTTCTGCGTCTACTTCCAAAGCATAACTTGCTTTCCTACAATGCTAAACTTCTCACCTTTCTTTACATATATAAAGCCTTTTTGGGGGGCACCTAGATGGCTCAGTTGGTTGAGCATCCAACTCAACTTTAGCTCAGGTCATAGTCTCGAGGTTTGTGAGTACGAGCCCTGAGTGGCTCTCTGGACTGGAGGCCTGGAGCCTGCTTGGGATTCTCTGTCTCCTCTCTCTCTGCCCTCCCTGACTTGTGCTCTCTCTCTCTCTCTCTTTAAACGTAAACTTTTTGGTTTTTTAATTTTTTTAAGTTTACTTATTTTGAGAGAGAGGGAAAGAGAGAACACACACACACACACACACACACTCAGAGGAGAGGCTGAAGGAGGAGAAAGAGAATCCCAAGCAGACTTTGCACTGTCAGCACAAGAGCCCTACATGGGGCTGGAACTCACAAAGTGTGAGATCATGACCTAGGCTGAGATCAAGAGTAGGACGCTTAATTGACTGAGCCACCCAAGTGCTCCATAGATAAACGTTTTATAAAAATATATATACACACACTCGCATATGTATATGTGTGTATGTATGTGTGTGTGTGTATGTATATATATAAAGCCTTCTCACAATTTGTCTTGGGTACATGCTGGTTCATTTGCTTTCAGTAGTGACAGGGCTTTTTGAAGTCTTATGAAGTGATTCCAAAGCTTACAGCCATCTTATTTCTTTAGACACCCACAGTTTTACCTGCTCTCCCTTCTTTTTTATTTTTAGGCCTTATGTTATTACTGTACTAATATATTTTATGCATGTTTAGCTAGTCAAAAATAACCTTTTCCCTGAGCCCTCAGTATTGGAAAACCAGGTGGGAATGTTCAGCTATTTACAACATCCATTTGATGTTCTAATAAATTCCAACAGCAATTAAAAGATTCTTTGCTCCTGAAATAAAAGCAGGAGCCTGTATTATTTCTGGAATTCATGCAACTGTAAATAACAGCTCTTTTAAAAAAATAATTGTGAATTCTTTTCAATTAACCTTCCACAAGAAATCTTTTCAAGATTCTGAAATGGTAAAATTTTCATCATTTTTTTATTATACAAGCTTATAATTACTTAGATTGTTTTTCCTTTTTGTACAGTTTTTCTGCTGAGATTAGTCACTTTGTTTTGGTTAGTTGCACAATAAATAATTACCTGTACATTGAAAATTCATAGGACTATCCTTTACTTCAAAATTTTAAGGAATTACATACATTTTAATTAAATACAAAATACATTTAACATGAAAACTATGCTAAACATAATTTTTTATCCTGGAAGAAATACAGAATAGTGTTTGGGTGAATAGGCTTTTGGCATCAAATTGTCTCTGTTTGACTCTATGCTCCATTTCTTCCTATCTGTGTAACATGAGCAAATTGCTTAACCTTCCTGAAATAGTTTCCTGTAAGTGGGAATTATATAGTATAATTGACCTCATAGGCTGTTGTGTAAATTAAATGATATATACCATGTAAAGCATTTAGATGAGTGTTGGAGTGCATTAAAATTTTTTAAATTTACGATAGTTATTATTAACATGAAACTAGCAATGTGCTGTTCTAGCTCCTATACGTGTTCAGATGACCCAATTGTCAGCATCTCTTCCCAACTACGCATTTCCATAATTTTATGTGAGTATCTTGGAGTGGACCATGACAGAAGCACTTACATCATTGAAATCGGCAAATACTACAAATCAGGATTTGCTTGTTTGTTTCTTCCTTTCTAGAAAGCAGGTTGTTACACAGTTGCCAGTGTAGTACTGACTCAAACTGTATCTTCCAGTACCTAGATACATTCCTATGTGAGTCAATTCTCACTACAGAATCAGTTTTCTGTATCTTGTCTGACTAGGGTCAAAGACAGACAAGATGACAGACTCTATATTGATGCCAGCACATATTATTAAAACTTTAATTAAAAAAATGAAACAAACTTTAAAAACTTGGGGCACCTGGGTGGTTCAGGTCATAATCTCTATGGTGCATGAGTTTCAGCCCTGCATCGGGGCCCTGGGCTGACAGCTTGGAGCCTGGAGCCTGCCTCATATTCAGTGTCTCCCTCTCTCTGCTCCTCCCCGACTCGTGCTTTCTCTCTCTCTCTCTCAAAAATGAATAAATGTTTAACAAAAATTTTAAGTTTTTAAAGAAATAAAACTATATTAGTTTGTTTTAATCTCACTCAATACTTTTTTTATGAGTGGAGAATACAGAATTTTCCACAAACAATAAAGTACCTATTTCAGTATTTTAAGTTGGCACATAGTTCTATGATTTCAGAATGGAAATAGGTTCAGTTCATCATTGGAAAAACAAAGGATCAAAAGAATGTTTCTTCCATCATTATCTGGAGCATAGTGTTAGTCACTGTTTACCGACAATCAGTAATCACTGGCAATTGAATGATAACATAGTTTTCAAAGTACTTTTAATGGGAGACACCTGATGATTTGATTTGCTGAACACCTTTATGTGCAAGGAAGCATGCATGATAGATAAATACTATGACATATAAAATATAACCTTTGTATTCTAGCAAGAAATATCCATGTAAAAGGATAATTAACAATACATGGCCCACTGTATAGCCTGGTTACTAAGCCATTCATAACTTTGCCCTAAACTACCTTCCAACCTAATCTCCAGCCATATCATTTCTCTCTCCTATGCCTCTCACAGTGTCCCACACAAAACTGCTTTGCAATTCCCTACTCATTTTCTCATTGTTGTTCATTTCAGAAGACATTTAAAATATCTATCATGGGGGCATCTGGGTGACTCAGTCGATAAAGCATTTGACTTTGGCTCAGGTCAGGATCTCATGGCTTGTGGGTTTGAGCCCCGCATAGGCATCTCTGCTGTCAACACAGAGCCTGCTTCGGATGCTCTGCACCCCCCTTTCTGCCCCTCCCCCGCTTGCCCGCTTGCACTCTTTCTCTCAAAATAAATAAATAAACTTTTTAAAAAAAGTATCTATTATACTCCAGGCACTTCTTGAGGTATTAAGTATTGAAAAATAAGCACAGTCTTTTTTTTTTTCAAGGAATTTACAGTATAGCAGAGGAGACAGACATATAGAGTTTATTACAATATAATACAATAAGTGCTACAGTAGAGAATACCCAGGCATTGAAAAAAGGAGACCAACCTAGTCTGGAAGCTTTGGGGGAGGTGTCCAGGAGGAAATGGTGCCCCAAAACTGATTCTTGAAAGATACATTCATTTGCTGTATTTCTCTGAGCTTATGATTTTCTGTAAAACTCCCTTTCCTATCTATACTAGTTCATTTTTCATCCACATTCCCATAACATTTCATACATCTATTGTAATACTTATAAAATCATATGATGTTTAGCTGTATATACACCATCTTCTCCACTAAGTTATTAACTCCTTGACACTTGGAACAGTTACCTTATTTACCTTTGTATTTCCAACATATAACATGAGATCTGCCATACAGTAGAAAGTATTATCTTTTTAATTTTGGGGTTGAATATATATCAAGTGAATAATATATAAAATAAATACAATTTAAGAAATAAATAATATAAGGGGGCATGTGGGTGGCTCAGTCAGTTAAGCACCTGACTCTTCATTTTGGTTCAGGTCATGAACTCACAGTTGTGAGATCCAGACTGGGCGTGGAGCCTGCTTGGGATTCTCTCTCTTCCTCTCTGTCTGCCTCTTCCCTACTCTCTCAAAGAAAAACAAACAAACAAACAAACAAAGAAACAAGGAAACAAAGAAAGAAACAAAGAAAGTAATGGAAGGAAAAGAGAAGAGAAGAGAAGAGAAGAGAAGAGAAGAGAAGAGAAGAGAAGAGAAGAGAAGAGAAGAGGAATTTCAAGAATCATGAAATGAGTTCTAGATAGGGTAGCCAAGAAGTCTTCACAGAAGAGAGAACTGAACTTGGTCTTGAAAAATGGAATTTCATATCTCCAGGCCAGTAATTTCAACTAGAAAACAAAAACTGACCTAAGGTCCAAAACAAATAAAGCTCTGCTTTCTCAGAGACAAAGGAAGTAAAGAAATAGCTCTAGCACTATACTGAGAGGTTAAGAATAAAGATGAATTAATCAGGAAAGTCATTGACCCAAGGGATCAAGCTACAGGAAGAGCTAGGCAGTCAGAATAAAAAACAACTAGTGTCTGGAAGAAACTAAGGGATATTTTTAAAAACTAAATCTCAAGAGACAATAATATAGTAACTTCCCTATTCTGAATGTGATACATGCCCTAGAATTTCTCTAATTGTAATGGCTGGTTTTGGCACATTCTTCATAACTGAATATAGCATGTTTTATACATTAGATTTTATAAGAGGAGGGTGGAGAGTTAATGATAGAAAAACTTAACTAAGTCCATAATTCCCCTGAGCAGTGTTTTGAGTCTTGCAGAAAGAGAACCAAATAAACACAGAAAGTGGGAAAGGGATGTAATTTTGGGCCGTGGGGAGAGACTTTTAGTTGCCTATTGCAATGTGTTGTCACACAATTCTATTGAAGAACAATATTATTCCTAATTTTTAAAAAAGTTTCTCATAGGGGCGCCTGGGTGGCTCAGTCGATTAAGTGTCCAACTTCGGCTCAGGTCATGATCTCACGGTTCGTGGGTTCAAGCCCCACGTCCGGCTTTGTGCTGACAGCTCAGAGCCTGGAGTCTGCTTCGGATTCTGTGCCTCCCTCTCTCGCTGACCCTCCCCTGCTCACACTGTCTCTCTCTCTCTCTCTCAGAAATAAATAAAACATTAAAAAAAAGTTTCTCATAGATAACTATGCCTCAAAAGAACAAAAATACGATGAGCATACATGTTTCATTTCATAACATTTTCTGACATATATCATTATAATACACAATTTTTCTTGGTTTGCATGGTACTTAATCATGAATAGAAAAGAAGAAAAGTTGCAAAATGTCACTTGCTTTGTCATCTTGCCTAAAGCCAGCCATGCTAATCACATACTTACTGTAGTTACAAATCAGCTTCCAAAAGCTAAACCCATGATCTATGGAGACCATTCAGAGGTGGTCTTTCTTAAAAAATTATCTAGTCTAGACCTTGGGCAATAACCTAGAAAAACAGAGACACAGGATATGGTCATTTGGTTACAGCTACAATGCCATCTTTAAGAAATTAATGAAAGAAGGTAGGGGCTGAGCTTAGAATATAATATGCAGCTAAACAGGGACAGAACTACAGTAATCATGGTTAGGATGAAGATCTGTTTTTCTAATATGTGAAAAACTGAAAGGTAAGAAGGAGAAGGGAAACAGAAGCACTGTGACCATACATTTCCAAGCTGTCCTAATTAGCATATAAAGGAAAAATAAGTATGTGCATTCTCCAATATAAAAACAATATAATCAAAGGGTTATAAATAAAACTTTAGTTTAACATGCTGTATGACCACCCACTTTTTAATATCAAAAGAAAATAAAGTGAGTGCCTGGGTGACTCAGTTGGTTAAGCATCCAACTTGCTTTGGGCTCAGGTCATGATCTCGCAGTTGTTGAGATGGAGCCCTGCATCAGGCTCTGTGATGACAGCACAGAGCCTGTTTGGGATTTTCTCTCTCTCTCTCTCTCTCTCACTCTCTCTCTGCCCCTTCCCTGCTCGAACTCTCTCAAAATAAAATAAACTTTAAAGCAAAGAGAGAGAGAAAGAAAATAAAATGATAAAAAAGTCACAGAGGTTTTCATTGTTTTTTGCTTATAAAATCTCTAATGGGGGGCGCCTGGGTGGCTTAGTCGGTTAAGCGTCCGACTTTCGCTTGGGTCATGATCTCGCGGTTNTTCAATTCAAACAATACTTGGTACAGAATATATAGATGCTCACCCCTGTACCTGGTGCCATGCTGTTGTGAAAAGTGTAGGCTTATAGTCATGAACACCTTAATATGTATGTGTTTTCCTGTTAAGTAGCCTTCTGCTTGCATGGTAATACAATAGCAATAACCATCTTTTCCACTTTTATTCTTTAAACTCCTCTCTGGTTGAATAATTTTTTTAAACAAAGGCAAGTATTTCAATTTCTGCATGCCACTGAAGAAAAAACGGCTTCCTTTGAATTTGATCTATAAACTAATTGCCTCAGACCGTAATTACCCATTCTTGAAGTACTGGTATAAATAAGGTCAAACTTTGTCAGGAGCTTTAATATGGAAATAAAATAGTCAGTTTAAACTCCAAAAGCAATAGTTCATGGATCTTCAGGATGGCTTGGTCGTGGAGGCTGGCAAATAGAAGTCTGGAAAGAGAACTGTGGTGTCCTTCACCTTGAGCCCTTTCCCTCCAGCACAGATGTACAGGAGCATACGTGTTTGCATTTAGTCAAAACTGCTTAACTACACTGCTCAGAAATGTACCTTCACTGAATTTGCCAGAGGATTTGTAGAGTTACACAACTATTTTTGTCTTTTTAAATTAAAAAAATATTAACACTTTGTCAAGAAAACAATCTCAAAGTTCAGGCTTTTTTTCTTTTCTTCTTGCTTTTCCCCCCTAGGTTTTTAAGGAGTGAACACTATACATTTCAATCAGTGTAAACTAAAATCATAGGAGGAACTTTAAGGTGGAGAGTAATGTCCAGAAATCTACTGAGAAGCAATATCAGGAGAGACTAAGAACCTCAGATTATGGACTCTGTACTTAGGAAGTCCTCTTCATATTTCAGTTCTCTACCTCTGTGCCTGGGTGATATGTTCATCTTGTGATAATTCATTGTCTTGTACATTTATGAATGCTATTTTTTCTGTATGTATATCCCATTTCCATTTAAAAAAAGACAGAAAGAGAAAGAGAGAGAGAGAGAGACAGAGAGAGGGAGAGAGAGAAAGGAAGGAAGGAAAGAAGGAAGGAAGGAAGGAAAGAGAGAGAATGCGAGAGGCATGGATTCTGACTGCCTAGATTTGAGTCCTGGCTCCATACTTTACTATCTATGTGACTTTGGGTAAACTCCTTAACCTTTTGTGCCTCAATTCCCTCAACTATAAAATGGGGATGACAGTAATGGTACCTACTTCAGGTGGTGGTTATAGGATTTTAGCAGTTAATATATGTAAAACATGTGAAACAGTTCTTAACACAGAGCAAGGTCTATATAAGTATTATAGTCGTTAGTAGTAATCCATTCAGTTCTTTGACATTCTTGAATAAGAATCCTTAGAACATCCTTAAAGAAAATAATTTAAGGAGATTTCCCAACTTTTCCCAGTCTTTTCATTGATTTGTCAAATTGCTCATTTTTTCCCTTTGTTGTCTGGAGAACCCGATAGGAAACAATTCTTTATCAATTTTCCCTCTGGATTTATCATAAAAGGAAGAGAGATTAAAAATATATACCATTGGATATTTCCAAATATATTTAATATCTTCACTGACATATAGTTGCCATTCTGCTTTTCAATTACTATTAAATCTGCTTTTTAAAGTATCTATTATAGATATTTATTTATTAATTTTCATTTAAGAATAACCTAGTTATTTTTGTGACTATATATCCTGGGTTTTTTCTGCATTAGTTGGCATCCCTTAGTTTTTTAATGGCTTTACTGAATATAGCCAAATAAAATCCTCAGTAATGAGGACTCACTCTGGGAACCAGTTTTTAATCAATAAAACAGTCATTAAGTACTAGCATCTATTCTATATTCAGTATTGTGTCAGGTGCCATGCCAGGAAGTTATGACACAGAGACAAGGCATTAACAATAAAAACCATATAATAACAATATAAAAAGTTAAATAAAAACCTTGTATGTAATTTTAAATAGGCCATATAAATGATATATACTTGTGACTCGAAAGAATTGAGTGATTAAGGATTAGAATAGATTTGGATATAAGAATAGTAGATATATTCCAGATAAGAACAAAAGCATGACCAATGACATAGAAAAAGCATAAGATATATTGAGCAATAGTGAGTAGGTAAGGTGTTTGAGAGAGAATTTTTTTGTAAGGGGATAAAAGAAGATAAGCAGGAAAGAGACTGAGGTCAGAGTATTCAGGATCTTGAATGCCAGCGTTAAAAAAATTTGGACTTCATGACATAGGAAAGACTAGATTTGTGGATTTGTTTCAGAGAAAAGATGTATTTAAAATAGCATGTTAGAAAAATTCACCTAGTTGCCACATTTAGGATTAACTGGAAACAAGTGAAAGAATGCCATTCCTGGCAGAAATTAGGGGCCATTGCCACAGGACCAGAAATACTAAGGACATGTATATAAGCATAAACCAAAGGAATGGAAAGGAAAAACCAAATGGGAATGGTATTTTTAAGAAATTATTATTAGAGGGGCGCCTGGGTGGCTTAGTCGGTTGAGCGTCCGACTTTCGCTTAGGTCATGATCTCACGGTTCGTGGGTTCGAGCCCCGCGTTGGGCTCTGTGCTGACTGCCAGCTCAGAGTCTGGAGCCTGTTTCAGTCTGTGACTCCCTCTCTCTCTGACCCTCCCCTGCTCATGCTGTCTCTCTCTCTGTGTCCTAGAAATAAATAAAATATTAAAAAAAAGCAATTATTATTAGAATTTGATACTGCTCTGCTATCGTGGGGGTAAGGAATAAGCAATGATTTCTAGGATTCAAGCCTAAATTATTAAGAAAATCAACAGAGATACCATTAACAGAGGAGAGGTATGGAGAGGTTGTTTGAAAGTATATCATGAGCATGAAGGCAAGGGGTTTGGATTTAGGTATATTGCATTGAAGAAATTGCTAGACATTTTTTGCAGTAGATTTCTAGTTGGCAAAGCAGAAACAGAGCTCAACAGTGGGAAAGGTTATAAATGCCCCAAATTTTGTGTCAGTATGTGTATTAAAATGCATCAGCATGTTTGTGAAGGGCAGAAATATCAGAACTGCATGCTCCCTGCAACTTTTTTTTTGCTGTTATTATGTTCTAACTATACATGGTAATAAGCAAAATGTCATAATTTATATTCTGTGCTACTTATATATACAATCACATGACATCCGTAAACTCTGTGTGGGCATAAAAACCTCTTAACTCTTGATGGAAATTAAACCTCATCTCTTTTTACTTCACGGTTGGCTTGGTTTTAAAACACGATTGCAGTGTTATCCATGCTTTAATGTATTCTGATTTTGACTGTACAGCTTACAAGCTGGTAGATTTTTATTGGGGTATGATATCATCATCAAAAGGGTTTTAAGCAGTAACTCCTGGAAGATATTTTACTTATTGTTTAATATGGTAGGTTTTACTGTTTGAATTTGGAAATTCATTTCACAAAAATTAGTTTGAGTGAGTGGCAAAGAATCTTTAAATGAATAACATGTTGATTTCAGTGTTAATTTGAGTATAGACAACCTCTCTCAAATATAAAAATAAATAACATTTCCATTAGAAAGTATAAAGGGGAAGCCCATTTAAACTTTTACAAAGGCCTTGAAAAATTATGGTCAGGCCCAAGCAAGCTACCAAATAAACAGTTAAAGAAAAAAATGAAATCTAGTACAGCCTTCATTCTGTTGGCAGCAGACACACACACACACACAAACACACACACACACACACAGAAGGATAACTACATAGGGTAAAATAATAGAATATAAACATATTCCTTATGTTGCAAACGATTACACTAGTTGCCAAAAGATGGTTCAGTTCTAGTGTCTAATGCAAATTGTAAAAGTTGTTGCCCAGTCAAATAAACCTAGAAACTCCTTTCCTCAAGTCTAACTTCTTTCTTTCATAAATCATGTGATATTCATGGAAATGAACTCAAACCCTCTGTCACCTCTTCTTAAATATTTTTTATAACATATCCCACCATATATGGCACAAACCTATAATGAATACCAAGGATAATAAGAATAAAAATAGGGTTACTATATTCTCTCCTCTCTACCAAAGTGGCAAGTGGCTCACACAATTTTTAGGATAGAAAGCGCATAAACATAAATAATACCATTAATGGTTCCTTCTCTTAGATTAACACATTTATTACCCTCTAAGGAGAAAGAGTTTCAGTCTATTTAGAAGTATTTAGAGAGAACTATTTCTTAAAAATGCATGTTGAATTCTTAAAGACCAACAAGTAAATTTTAGGTTTTTTAAGATGGACCTTCATTCACTAGGTTTGAATTGCATTCAAAATGACCAAGATTTCAAGTTTCAATTACTTATTTTTTAAGGAGTACAATGATATATGAAATTTTAATGTTTATAGGTAGCAGAATTTTAATAGAATGTGGCCTTAAAGATTTAATCCTTGCTCTGTATCTATTTGTGACTGATCTTTAAAGTTGTAATGACAGTAATATGCCATTTTGCTAAAGCACAAATTTACAATCTTACATTTACAATCTTATGCAACTCTAAAGTTGTACTTATAACTGATAACTAAATTAGTAAGTCTAGTCAACTGATTATCCAATGTCTGTAGTTCAACGTAGCCTTGTTCTTATTTATTGTCTCACTTAATAATCTTTAAGTAGGCAATATTATGGTCACTTTACCAACAAAACAATTTCATTCTGAAGTAATATTCATGTATTAGAAAGTCAGAAAGGTCATAGGACATAACCCTCATAAATACCAAAGGCTTACAATATATTAAAGAAGCAATGCAATTAATCTGTTATTTAGTCTTACTTTTCATCCAATCCACAATCAATATGCTTGAACTTCTAATAATCTCCATAACTGAAATCAGTAAGGTCTGTGGTCGATAAAAACATTGTATGTGCTACAAGCCTAAAATTTGTAGGCTACAGCCTACTTTTAAAAATCATGATATTAGCAAAGGGTTATATAAGTCTAATTTCAAAATATTACTTAACATTGCAGTGTTATTAATACTCAGTTTTATTAGAACACCTATAAGCTAGCCTGGGAAATCTAAAACAGAATTTGTATTACTTCAAGCAGTGGCACTATGATCAATATACATAATCCGATTTTTTACAAGAAACAATATGAAAGGTCTCTAAGGAAATTATTTTAAATAAACTCAAAACCAAAACCATTAATTTGATTTACAAGCATGCATACTTCAGAGATATTGTGGGTTTGGTTCTAGAGTACCACAATAAAAGAGATATCAAAATCAAGTCAAGTGAATTTTTTGGTTTCTAGTACATATAAAAGTTATGTTTGCACTATATTGTGGTCTATTAAGTGTGCAATAGCATTATGTCAAAAAATTACATACCGTAATTTAGCAATACTTTATTGCTAAAAAATACTGTCATCTAAACTTTCAATGAGTCATACTCTGTTTGCTGATAGAGGGTCTTCCCTTGTGTTGATGGCTGCTGACTGATCAGGGTGGTGGCTGATGAAGGTTGGGGTGGCTGTGGCAATTTCTTAAAATAAAACAACAAAGTTTGCCAAAGCCACCTACTCTTCCTGTGATGAATGATTTCTCTATAGCCTGGGATGCTGTTTGATAGCATTTTACCCACAGTAGAACTGCTTTTGAAATAGGAGCCAACCCTCTCAAACTCTGCTGCTGCTTCATCAACTAAGTTTATGTAATCCTCTACATCCTTTGTTGTCATTTCAACAATCTTCACAGCATCTTCGCCGGGAGTAGACTCCATCTCATCCAGAAGAAGCAATTCCCCATTCACTAAAATTTTGTCATGAGATTGCAGCAATTCATATATAATGGTATTCAAAAAGTTTGAAATATTGCAAGAATTACCAAAATATGACACCGAGACACCCAGTGGCAAATGCTCTTGGAAAAATGGCACCAATAAACTTGCTCGATGCAGAGTTGCTACAACACTTCAATTTGTTTAAAAAAAAAAAAAGAAATTTCTGCAAAGCACAATTGAGCAAAGCACAATAAAATGAGGAACGCCTGTAGTTTTCAGTCGGAAGAAACTAGCTGAGTATGATCTTAGATATAGATTAGCACTGTTCTCTTACTATTGAAAATTTTGTGGATGCCCAATATCTTGAATTTTTAACCTACAGAGTCCTACTTTTAGGTAGAGTTTTAATCTTTTTCATTTTAAAAATAAGGAAATCAAGTCATGGAAGGGAACTTAAGTGATTTGCCCAAGACTACATTTAATAGATAGCAGGGTTGGTTTTGAATCCATGTCTTAATTCAAAGTCCAGTGGCTTTCACAGGTGAAAAAAAGTATACCTATTTGTAGAAAACTTTATTTGTTTCTATTATCTCACTGCCACAATATTCTTTATTGTAAACATAAGTGCCAAATGCTGTATTTAAATGTCGTCCTCTGTATTTCTTAAGGCTGCTGTAATGAGATACGATAAACTGGGGATCTTATAACAACAAAAATTTGGAGCACCTGGGTGGCTTGGTTGGCTGAGCGTCCAACTTTGACTTGCTGTTTGTGAGTTCAAGTCCTGCATCAGGCTCTGTGCTGATGGCTCAAAGTCTGGAGCCTGCTTCGGATTCTGTGTCTCCATATCTCTGCCCATCCCCCACTCAGTCTCTCTCTCTGTCTCTCAAGAATAAAAAAACATTAAAAAATTAAAAACAACAAAAACAAAAATTTATTTTCTCCGCTTTGGAGACCAGAAATCTTAAATCAAGGAAGGATTTAGAGGAAAGCCACTGGACTTTGAATTGTCTAGGTCAATTCCTTCCAGAGACTCTGAGGAAGAATCTGCTCTGCGTCTCTCTTCCAGCTTCTGGTGATTGCTGAAAATCCCTGACATTTTTTGCTTGTGCATAACTCCAATCTCTGCCTCCAAAATATATCAAATCAGTCTAAAACAATAGGGGTGTCTGGGTGGCTCAGTAGGTTAAGCATCTAACTTCAGGTCATGAGCTCATGGTTTGTGGGCTTGAGACCTGCATCAGGCTCTGTGCTGACAGCTCAGAGCCCGGAGCCTGCTTCGGATTCTGTGTCTCTGTGTCTCTCTCTGCCCTCCTCAGCTCACTATCTGTGTCTTTGTCTCTGTCTCTCTCAGAAATAAATAAACATTAAAAATTATTTTAATTAAACAATAAAATAAACTGCATCTCAATCAACAAATTTCAGTGGATCATCTCAGAAATTCTACGATAGACAATAACAAATAAAATATTTCTGTCTTTGTTACATTACAAGTGATTTGAATAAAAGTCAATTCTTTGATGGCTCTGAGATTGGGGGCAAAATATAAAAATAAGAAATGCTTTAATAAGTGAATAATTTGCAGCTTTAGTGTAAAAAATTCCATGGGATTATAGTATAAACTGCTAATGGATGCCCAATACCCTTTCTCCTTGGGTTTGTAATGAACCTGATTTCCTAAGTCAGGGAAAACAAAGTGAGGTAAACATTTATGTTTTTTAACGTTAGTAGTCCAAGTAATAACAACTCCCCTCCTTCCTACATTATAACTGCATGCTCTTCTCATGCCAAGCAAGAACCTAAAACTGAGAAAGATGGAAACAAATGGAACATTTTGTCAGTATTAGAGAGTAGTTACTGAAAAAGTAGAATTAGATTACTGAATTGCACCTAATTCCACCACATTATAGCCACGTAACTTCTAGAAACATTATAATTTGGACTTTCTAAAGAGCTGATGATCTTATCTATAAAGTGAAGATAATCATATCTGCAGATCAAATAATATAAAAATAGTGAAATCATTTAGAAGCTATAAAATAGAGAGTATTTTATTATAGTTCTACACTTATAGTTTATGTCTAATGTTTAGAAGAAAAACAGAATGAAAACATTGAAAATCAATTGGTTAACAAGTGTTTTTAAATAGTTGAACATTGTGGCACCTGGGTAGTTCAGTCAGTTAAGTGTCCTACTCTTGATTTTGGCTCAGGTCATCATCTCACGGTTTGCACACTAGAGCCCCGCGTGACCCCTGTGTCGAGCCCCTCATGGCTGTCAGTGCAGAGCCTGCTTGGGATTCTCTCTCTCCCTTTTTCTCTGCTCTTCCCCCCTGCTCGCTAGCTCTCTCTCTCAAAATAAATAAACATTAAAAAATATATATATTTTAAACATAATAAATATATTGAGCGTGGATTATTTGTGTGATACTAATTCAACCAAGGTGTAAGACACACATATATAAATGTTAAACAAAATTTCTTATAGCAGTTACTAACTTTAAATTCAATCAAAGACCATACATTAGTTAAAACAGTTCAAGGGTTTTGTTTGTAGTGGCGCCTGGGTTGCTCAGTCGCTTCAGTGTCCAACTTTGGCTTAGATCATGATCTCACATTTTTGTGTTCAAGCCCCGTGTTGGGCTCTCTGCTGACAGCACAGAGCCCGCTTGGGATCTTCTGTATGCCGCCCCCTCATCTCTCTGCCTCTCCCCTGCTTTCTTTCATTCTCTTTCAAAAAATGAATAAACATATTTTAAAAAGTTTTGTTGTTGCACCAATATCATATATTCATTTTGCCTTTTGAAATGAAAAGCAGACAACATAAATAAATAAAATTTATGTTGAAATAGTCTCACAGTTTGTAAAGTATTACCCTATATACTATTTTAGTTCATCTTTACAACACCCTATAAACTACCTGCTAAGTGCCAAGAAGAGAAATATTCTTTTGTTAAGAAATAGTATTTCAGCAGAACTTGAAGTATTAACAGAAATTTTAATAGAAGGGTTTCCCCGAGAAGACAGGAAGCACATAGCAAAGAGTACAGAGAAGTGAAAGCACAGCTCCATAATACGATGGAGCATAGAACGCAGATGGTATGTGACGGGAGATGGGACTGGAAGGTACACAAGAGCCAAAGCATAAAGGGGTCTTGTGTGGTGTGCTAAGTAAGGAATTTTTATTTTCACCATTTAAAGTGAGAAACTACTCAATGGTTCATTCAAAGGAGTGATGTTTTATGTGCGGTTTTGCAATTGTGAGAATGAAAAAAAAATCCAGCAGTGAGATGATGAAAGACTGAATGAACTAACACAGCGCCAGTGAGGGGTGGATTTGAAAGACGTTCAGAAAATGGAATTCGTGGGATTTAAGTAATGACTTGACAGTGAATGAGAGATGGAAGGGTGAAGGTGATGTGCAAGGTTCTGATTTAGAGCAGAGGGTTAATAGTGGACAGCTTCAAAGTGCTAGGGAGCACAGGCCGACTGGTGTGAGTGGAGGGCAGAGGAGATAATTATTTTGTAGATGTTGAGTTTGATGTTACTGTCAGAAATTTGCATGAAGATGTTCCGTAGGCAGTTGTAAGTAAGAAAATAGAAAGCAAGAGAAAAGTCTGGATTTAAGCTCACCCATAGTCATTTTTTTTCTCTTCTGGAACACTCCTTCAGGATGGTATAATGAACTTGAAAAAGAAATATAGTAAGAACAGAAAAATAAATTGAGGGAGACTTCTGTTTCTATTCTCCTTCATTTGGTAGATGAAAATTGAGGAATGCTGGGACAGGTGGACTTTTTCCTGGGCCTGTCCCACCCCCCAGAGTTAAGGCAGGCAAGTAGCAGTCAGTCACGCTGGAAGATTCTGAATATGTGACTTAGGGTTTGAAATTTTCTCAGGAGAAAATAGGGACTACTGAAGAGAAATAAGATGATCACAATATTCAGAATATTTAGCTTGTGTGTGTGTGTGTGTGTGTGTGTGTGTGTGTGAATAAAAAAGTAGTAATTTATAGGGGTGGAATCAAAACGTTAATTGGAATGAGGTGAAGAAAGAAACTGAGGCAAACTGAAGAAGGAATCTGGAGATATTACTAATACGTATTGCCTCAGTTTCTTCCTCATCTGTAAAATGGATTATAATAGTACCTGTATGTAAATAAAGTCATTGTGAATGGAATATTGCATTTAAAGTGCTCAGTACACTGCCTGGCACATAATAGCTACTCAAGAGGTGTCTGATAAATGAATGAGATCAAAAGCAATTCAACCTGTAGCCACTGCTAAACACCACCATTAGTTCTTCAAACATTTTTTGTTCTTTTCAAAGTATGAATACAATCCACTCTCTTAGAGACTGTAGTACAGGTACTAAACCTACATTCTGGAAAACAAGTGAGACTCATCAGTGATCTCTTCCTCAACCTCCTTATGATGGTCAGATGAACTTTAAAGGAGGAATATGGTAAGAACACTAAAAAATGAGGGAGTGTACCGTTTCATTCCTCCTTTAAGCAGGAGGTGAAAATATAAACCCAACTGTGAAAATCTTCTGGTAAAGAACGTGGGTTTGTTTTTGTTGGGAGTCTCAGAAGGAGTGAAGAATTCATATTTTCATTTTCCTTTATATTTTATGCTAAAATTTTCTGTTGAGTTTAAGAGTATCATTAAAAATTCAAAGGAACTATATTAAGAAAAACAAACATTGAAGGTAGAAAAAAGTTAGTTAGGTCTACTTTAAGCAAGAAGAGCTTTTGAAGACCCGTTGGCATCAGGAGATTTCCAAAGTACAGAAGTTCCAGAATATGAATCCCTGATTATATTTGCAGTGGCTTTTCGCACAACTAGAGAAGGGTACAGCCTAGCATACAGGACTATCTAAAAAGTCACTGAAAAAAAAATAGAGATCATGTTTAGTGTCATTCTTCTATCATCCTTTCTTTTATGTGGTGAAAACACACACGATAGTGGTGAGAATTTCCAATTTAAGAGCCCTACTGAGATTCTACACGTTAGGCCCAAATGTGGAAGATAGAATGGATAAAGCACTTTGTATTCTTTAAGGCTGCATACCACCTGCATTCGCTATGACCATTTCTTTTTCTTTTTAGAGAGAGATAAAGAAAGAGAGAGAGGTGGGGGGGAGAGGTGGGTGGGGGAGAGAGGCAGAGGGGCATGGGAAGAATCTTAAACCCATTCCACACCCAGCATGGAGCCAATGCAGGGGTCCATCTCAGGACTGTGAGGTCATGACCTGAGCCAAAATCAAGAGTCACCTGAGCCAAAATCAAGAGTCAGACACTAAACCTACTGAGTCACCCAGGCACCCCACCCATATATTTTTTTAAAACTAGGATAAATAAAAAAGGATCAACATAATTATCTCATGTAATGCATCTCCTCTCTAAAGATTAAAACCTTCAGCTTTCTGAAACGAAGACACTTTACCTATATAAGAAAATTACTCCTTATTCTGCATGAGTTTAAATGAGTATAAACCCATTTTCCAATTCCTCTCTTTTCATTTCCTTTTTCTATTTTTTTTACTATTTTTTTTTTACAAATAGTTTGTCAGCTTGGTTTCCATATAACACCCAGTGCTCATCCCCACAAGTGCCCTCCTCCAAGCCCATCCCTCCCCTCCCCCCCCACCCATCAGTCCTCAGTTTGTTCTCAGCATTCAAGAGTCTCTCATGGTTTGCCTCCCTCCCTTTCCCCCACCATTTCCTCCTTCTTCTCCCCCATGGTCCTCAGTTAAGTTCCTTTCTTTTCATTTTCTGGTGTTGACTTTCAAACACTTAATTTTCCTTCCAATTTCTTAAATGTCCCATGCCTTAAGTTGCACCCTCCTTGGCTCATATACTTTATACACAGCATGTCTAACAATATCACCATGAGCTCAGAGGACCGCAAGCTCAGACCTGTTATCTTCCAGGCGTTCTATACTTTTACTGTCATTCTCAGTGTCCAACTTGTCCATATCCCTATTAAAGTGGATGGCAATAGTAAATGTTGTGTACACCTAAAAAGTCGTTCTTGGTGTTGTTTTGGGTTTTTGTGTGTGTGTGTGTTTGTTTGTTTGTTTAATCTGGGAGAGATAAGGTGGAAGTAAGACTACGGAGGAAAACAATATAGCTTGCAGCAGACAGTTGTTTCTGGGCAAGTGAGGATTCTACTAGGTATTCCCCCAAAACTCTTTACAGCACCTTCCTCCGGTCCCCTCTCAAAATTCTCCACAGAGAATGAAAGCTGACACCGCTATCCGTCCAGTGTTCCGGACGTGACTTTAAATAATGGAAGAAGTGCTACATCTGGATGGCATTCTTCACTCAGCAGGGCGCGGTACCCCGGTCCCTCTACGCCTGAGCGCGGGGCCGGGCGCCTCTGCTCCTTTGTGGGCACCAGAAACATCTGCACACGCCTAAAGAAAGAGAGAAACAGAGGGTTCCTTTATTTTCTACTGTCTGCCACATTCTTCTTTTCAAGTTCATTCCACCATCTTAAAAAGAGGAATTGATTTCTGTAATTTAAACCATAATACTCCTTTGGTGTCTTTTAGAATTGGCTTCCCCTACGGTGATTTCATGCTGCACATATAACTCGACCAAAAGGCATCTCAAAACTAAATTGTTTTTAACAAGGACAAAAGATCAGAGCATAAGAAAATAAAGCTGCAAAATAGCTGGAGATTAAAAATTAAGATACCGCCTTCGGACACCAAACGACGCTTCAGTTCAAAGAAAACTTTGTAAAAATTCTGTCTGCCCAATAAGACAAAAGCTGCTTCACAAAAGCGCATGCATCTAAGTCAAATCTCCCCTACAACAGAACACGGTTTAGAGTATCAGGGGCTCGTTCTTCTCCCAAACTCAAGTTGAAACTAACTTATCGAAGACCGAACAACGCCGCGAAAGAGATGGCCAGGGCGCAGTCCATAGGCATGTCGCTTTCACGCGGAGAAACGGCATCATGACCTCTTTGGCTGATGCAGATTGCAGTGCGGAGGCTGTTCTCGGGAGAGACAGCAGAGAGCCCAGCGTAACACGCTTTAGTAGGGGACATCGACAAAAGATGAGAAATTACTCGGGACGCTTTGCAGGTTGTCTCCACGGCCGACCAGAGCGACTCTCCGGGGTTGGCTTCGGCCCCCACCCCGTCCCACGCGCCGACCGAACCCCGGCGGGTCTCGCGGCGCAGTGCGCACTGCGGCCCGGGAGCGCGGAGCTGGCNCCAGGCACACATGTGCTCCGTTGCCGCAGCGCCGCTCCGCGCTCCGGGTTTCCGCGGTCTCCAGCACCCAGCAAAAGAGCCCGGTCGGGAAGGGACTTCTCCGACCGGTGTCCCGGGAGTCCCCGGAGCGCTCTCCCCTCGGCGCCAACCCGCCGCAGGCGTCCGGCCCGGGAAAGCGCGTTCCTGGGCTCCGGGGCTGCCAGGTGGCCTTTGAGCGTCAGGCCAGGCTCGGGCGTCACCCAAAGGGGTCCTCACCTGGCACAAGCCTTTTCCCGTGTCAGAGACTGGTGGGGCGGAGTTTCTCCTGGTCTTCCTTTTAAGTAGCCTCAAGTTCTTCCCAGTTGGACTCCCCGACTCGGCAGCCAGGAGCAGCTCCCTCCTGGCAACGGAGATCTGCCTGTCTCGAGCTCTTTTGCCACGGGAGATGCTCTTGGTGTCCTCAGAATCAAAAGGTTAAGTAACACTGCAGTTTTCCTGAAGGTGGTAAGGTGGGTGAAACCGTAAAGGTCTCTCCTTAAGGAGAATTAGATCTTCACTGTGGCCCCCAGAACCACCCCTCCCCTGAAAATAGAACTTCCTCCTGAATGTAAACCTCAGCATGGGGTTTTGTTCGCTTCATTTATCCCCCAAAGCAGTGGCTGATACTAAGTAGTTGGCTAATGCATAATTGTTGAATGAATGAATGTGCAAATACACACACTTGAGGAAACTGATCAGGTTGAGAACATCGGGAATTCTTGCTTTCCTGGTAAGGAAGCGACCTAACACTTGCAGGACACTACTCCTTGCCAAGTCTTCTAGGCTTTGGCAGGGCAGTGGGGAGTGGGGGAGGGCTAGCAAATGCATCCTTAATGGGCACAAAAGGGGGCACTATAATATCGCTTAGTCCAAGCCCTCCATCCTGGATTCCAAGGACGGTTTGTTCCCTCCCATCCACCCTCCCCTCCGCAAGCATATTCAATAAATATTTATTAACTGCATACTGAAGGCGCTTGTTAAATGTTTGTTGATGGTTAGCATGATTTGCCCAAGGTCACACAGGGCAAGAAGTCCAGGAACCAGCCCCCTTCAACACACATTTCTCTAACCGCTCTGGATAGGACTGTCCTAGGCACTGGGGCACTAGAAGGCCTGGCTCCCCGTACTCCGAGCAGAAGACCCTAGGATGCAGCGGCCCACGTTAAGTGCCCACCATAACTATTTCTTCACAGTGAGCCGGGTAGGTATGCTCACAGCTAACTGGGGACATACTTCCTCTGGAGAAAAGGATTTCTGCAGTTTTCTCCGTCACCTTACAGCCTGACAAAGGGTCGGTTGGGGCCCCTCTAGGGCTGGGGGCCTTGGGAAAAGCAGGCTCCAAGTGTCCCCTCTCTGGCCTTCGCCTTCACCACCAGCCTCCATAACAGCGGGGCGTGGTGAGCGCAACGTGCTCTCCCTACCGCCGGTGCAGGTGGACGCTGCTCCGGTAGCCAGGCTCCCTGCTCCTAAGTACTTTCCTTTTGAGTTTCTGCTAAAATCTGGAGACATGGAATCCACCCGCGGGAACTCCGAGCCCCACCGACTGAGCATGCGCCAACGCCAGGCTGCTTTTGGTCACCGGCTCCCGAGCTCTCCAAGCTGGGGCTGCGGAGCTGGGAGGAGGGGAGAGGGGAGGGGGTGCCTGAGAGGCGGCGGCTCGCGCGCCTGCGCATCCAGCTCCAGGGACCCTAGGTTTTCTATGGGATTCCCAATCTGCAGCAGAGACTTACCCGAGCTTGTTGCGGCGGCAGCTGGGCTTGCGAGGCGCGATCCAAGAGGGATTTAAGCAGCCTAGAGCTCCAGAGGAAAAAAGAGCGCGGGAGAGCCACACACAGAGACGGCTTAACCGTTTCTCTGAATTATTCATATAGAGAGAACTGTTGAGTTTTATTATTTTCATTAAGTGACCGTGCGCAGCGCTATAACTGTAAGTGGAAAATGCAATCTTCGTTGCTTTCCTGCATGTGTAGGACAGCCAATTGTCTGAGAGATGCTTTGGCTATTGTCACATACTTTGCATAGAGCGTCTACATGCCTGGTGACAGTTGCTTTGGTTAAGGCTGGCCGTCTGAACGTGTTGTTAGTCAGTGGGGGATCTTCGGGGATAACGGGGGTGGGGGAAGGGGGAGTGTTTATATGCGGCGCGTTTGGGGGTTTGCCTGAGGCTAGATTTAAGGTAGGTGACAACAGAGGTGCTTTTTTAGTGTAAGACTATAAATAAGCGGATTTCCTCACACAGATTTAAGTAGCTGTTTGAGCGATTGTGAAGTTTTCGGGTTGCTGATAAAACTATTGAGCGGCTGCAGTCAAGTACCAACCTGTCATCCGTGGGGTTGGTGCACCATTTTTCTCGCCGGGGAAGAGCCGTGAAGGTGTTTGCTAAGTGAAACTGAGTAGACGAGATGGTGTGGAAATCAGGGTTGGTTTCCAGGCGGGATGTCAGTGTTTAGACCCACGGAGCGAGGCGCAAAAGCAGCACATTTCTTAGTATTTAGAAATGAGTAGATAAATTTTCGGTTTTGATTCTTCGTCATGATGGTGAATGGGCAAAAAAGGAGAGATGTTCAGCCACACGGTCAGCCGTCCGTGTTAAGCCGAGTCGGAGACTCAGAGCCTCTGAATGGAAGCTGTCAGACCCAAACTAGTTACCTGGCCCTGCACCCCGTATTCCCATTCTGGAATGCGGGGTTGAGAAATGTAAGCCCAGATGTGTTACATTCGGTGGTGTTTCTTTAAAGGAGAAAAGGTCGTTTTGTGTTTTGAGTTAAAATGGGTTGTTTCGTGCCCAGAAACTAAAGCAGGGTCTTTGCAAGGTCACCCCACCCCCCGTGGAAACCGGGGGTACTGGTGAATGGCTGTGGAGGGACGGAGGAAATGGTGAGGTTCCGTGCGAGCGCTCAGCTCTGCACGATGGATCAGTGCCCTGTGAGATGCAAGAGTGGGAATCCATTTTTCTAGAGTTGTGCTCCTGCCCATATTTTGGAGACTAAAATGAAATGGAAATGCCAGTGGGTGTAGAAAACACAAGTGGATACTATCTGTGTGTCACATCCCACTTGAAGACAAGAAGAGCGCCGGAGTTGTATTTCTACATATTAATTCTTTTAATCTGAAGGGATTTCAGTCTGAGACAAATTAAAAATGAAACTCTTGTGAAAACATATTTGATCCCCACTTCCATCTCAACCGCTTGCCCGTGATGGTGGGGGAGGGGGCTGGTCCTGCATCATTGACTACTTGACCCATACATGCACTCTCATTAAGCTTGGGTGTTAAATAACTCCAGAAAATGCTGCACTGAAGCAGTTGGCAGAATGGCATGAGGCAGGCAGACGAGAGAAGAGCATGGCCAGTGTGAGCTGGATTTCCATGGAAGAAGCAGATTCTCTTTCTGTAATGAAATAAATTTTCCTTCAAATAAGGCAGATCATTACAGGGCTCATTGGCCCTGTAGTCAGTCCAACTATTTTGAGCCCCTCAAAGAAATCTACAATTTCTTTAAATGGATAAAATTTGAAATAAAAAATTCGAGAATATTCTCTCCTTGGAAACCCTAAGTGGAAGTCACCGTTCCTCCCTTCCTTTACCCCAGGGCAGAAGGATCAATCATGTGTCATAATTGAGCCATACTCCTTGTCCTCGCTACGAGTTGGAATCTGCTTCATGAACCGTGCAGATTTTACACTGCTTTGATAAATGGGTAGTGCAGGAAGAATGGGGGAATCTGGTAGGAAAGAAATCTTCGAGGTGTTTAGTATCAGATACCCTGGATCATAGGCTGACAGTTATAGAGCCATATCAGACAGCGACCTACAATATCTAGTTCAAACCTGTTTTACAGATGAGGTCATTGAGGCCCAGAACCACGGAGCTAGGGAAAAGTCAATTAACTTCTAGTCTATGAAATAAACAACTACAGAGTAATGTTGAGTGGAAATGTTCCCTTCTCTCTACACCTTTAGCATCTTCAGTAACACTGCTAAAGTCTTAATTGTCTGGTCCCCAGCACATCTTTCAAGAGAGTCCCAAGGGTTCCTTTTCACACTATTATCGTTTCCCCTTTCTTGCAAGGTCTCTTTCTATCTCTTTTCTATTGCCCCTCACCTCCCATCTACACACCTTACTCACTGTTTAACCTGCCCTTCCTGGCTGCCTCCGCATCTCAGTT
>NW_027551571.1:12030930-12034366 GCF_008692635.1 Crocuta crocuta
TCCTGTTTGAGACTACCCAGCCCCATCTCCATCTCCTCCGCGCTCTAATCCTTCAGGGACTCCAGGCTTCCGAGACACTGCAGGGGCCACCCTCACCCTTCTGCCTGTCTTCTATCTTCCGAAGCTGCCGCAGCTTCAGGGCCTGGGTCCTCGCCCGAATGAGGTGACTGCAGTGTAAACACACAATGGGCTCTGCCAGCTCTTCCCCTGGCTCCTAGAAGGCAGAACCCAAATCCAAGATGCCTAACTGTCCCCAGCCTTCTTGGAAATCCTCCAGATGCAGCCACCTGCAGAGAAGGGGAGGGGTGGAGGGGCCTGAAGACTGAAGGAAGAGTGCTTGAGCGGCTCAACCTGAAGTGGGCGCTAGAGAGGATGGCAGTGCCGCCTGCGGAGCCTTTAAAAGGCTAGGCAAGCCCTTGCACAGCCTCCTCGGCCCTGCAGCACTGGGACTGCAAAACACGCAAATGATACCTGCCTACCTGGGCCTTCTTCTCTTTCCTCCTTTTTCATATTATCTTTTCCCCTCACTTGATTTTTCTATGACTCCCTCGTTTTCTCTCCCGAATGCCCAGACAATACAGCTCTGGGCCATTTAAAGATAACCGGGCCCTCCTGTTCCTTTCTGAAAAATGTAATCTCCCGGGGCCTAAAATGATAACCACAGCCACCACAGATGTACCTTTTGGGAAAATGCCAGGACTTCTTACCTGAAAAAAAGGTGAGGCATTAGGGGAGGCTTGAGGAAGACAGTCTGTGTTTCTTTCTCATTTGAAAATAAGTTAAATACTCCTGGAAGTTTTTGAGGAAGCATGGGGGTGAGTTTCTCAACACATTCACCGATTAACAATTTAACTTAACCCCTCCCCTCATGGTAACCCTTTGCTGAATTGGGATGAGCTCTGTCTTGGATAGAGTCTGTCCCTAACAAATGCTCTTGGGTCAGATGTCCCCTGGTCTTACTATCCCACTGTGAAAACGGTCATGCGCAGGCCATTCTGAACGCCAGGTAGCCTATGCAGAGACTTGCAGCTGCTAAGTGACCTGCTTCGATTTGCTATACTGTGAATCTCATTCTGCAACAGGATGACATGATTAGAAATGTTGTCCTGGGCAAGCTATAGGTTTTCCACTGGGGTCGCATATAGGTAGGGATTCCAAGCATTGCTGAGGACCTCCTTGGGGAGTTTCATAAAATGACAGTATAATGTCAGTATCCAACAAATGTTATCCTTCTTCACGAGAGCAATACCTTTTAATGTCATTCTAAAGATTCTTCTCTTCGTATTGAGTGATATCTATGCTCCTTAGGTTAGTAACTGGAAAGATTGGAAGACTCTTCTTAAAGAGGGATCACATTCAGTTTAGTCTAAGGTTGAAATTGACAATGTCCATGTCAGTTATATTTAGTAGATATAAATGTATTAATTTTCCTAAAGTATCCAGTGGTACGTAAATAAGTTAATAAATGATTGATATTTCTACTCTCCCAATGGTTAATTCACATAATGAGCAGAGTGTAGGAACTGGATGGGATCCATATAAATTACTTAATCCATCCCTCCAATACATAAAAAATATAGGATATCGAGAAACATTTTCATTTTAAAGAGATATCTACAATATGAAAGCATAGTCCACAAGGGTGGAGATTTTAATGACATTTTTCATATTTCCACAATATTTATACAATGTCTTTTGTAGTACTCTATGTGTCAATTAAATATCTGTTTCAAGAATCAGTTGTATGCACCTTATTAATTACATCAAGAAATTAAATTATTTTGACTAAAAAGATTGCACAATTAACATTGCTTTCAATATTTTTATGTTACTAAAAAGAAAAGACTGAATATTATTTTATGATTTATTTTCAGTAAAGATAATAAACCACTATAATAATACCTTTAAGAGTTCATTTTAATCCACACATGTTTTTATGTCTTAAGAAGTAAAAATAGGGGCGCCTGGGTGGCTCAGTCGGTTAAGCCTCCGACTTCGGCTCAGGTCATGATCTCACGGTTCATGGGTTTGAGCCCCGCGTCGGGCTCTGTGCTGACAGCTCAGAGCCTAGAGCCTGTTTCAGATTCTGTGTCTCCCTCTCTCTCTGACCATCCCCTGCTCACACTCTGTCTCTCTCCCTCTCTATCAGAAATAAATAAAAAACATTATAAAAAAGAAGTAAAAATAGAAATTATTTGTACCTATTTATAAGAATGGATATTAATAAGTCTAATAAGTCAAAGAGGGGATTTAAACTCAGACTATTTATTTAAACTCAGACTATGGTAGCTCTGTGTACTACTTACTTAGATCATGGGTCCCTTAAGCTATGGAATTATTTTAACATGTTCACACTGTGAAGGGATCACAACAGTGCATTTCTCATTTACAGTTTGTTTCTAATGATAACGTGTGCTCTCTTAAGTGAGTCAAAATAATTTGAGTTGCTCCCAGCCTGGTTCATTGAGAACTTCACAAATGGGGATCTTGGGGGTGCTTTAGAAACTATTTAATGAATGAAACAGAAATGGAATAGCAAATTACTCAAGAATCCTCACAGAGGTTTGACACGTTAATAATAAGGTGCCTGTGAATACATTAAAGAGATGTTCTATACCCTTATCAGCGAACTTAAAGCATGCAAGTTGGGCAATTTGTCATGATTCCTATGCTTTCTCTGGATTTCTCCACTGCCTTACTTCACTCTACTTCCAGCACAGATAAACTGCTGTGTAACCACCAACTGTTTTTTTAAGACAATTCATTGCATTTATAACCATTTGTTGGATTATTTTCAGGTGAACAGTCTATTTCCTTTTGTTCTAAATTACAATTCAGACTTGGAGGACTCTCATTCACCAAGTGGCCTTCAAGCTTAATATATCTGATAAAATAATTGCTGAACATTTTATAGAAAGTGGGGCTCTCATTTTATGAAGTATCACTCATAACAGGCAAAGTGTTAACATAGTTAAATTTACTTACTACTATTATAGATCTATAGAATGAATTCTTATTTTCTTTATTCTTGCTAATATAGAGACTTTTCTGAAAATAGAAATCTGTCACCGTAAATATTTTTTATCTCCTTTGTTTGGATTTTGTTTATTATCTCTTAGGCTCTGAAAGACTATGAACTTTTGNGAAAAGTCAATTAACTTCTAGTCTATGAAATAAACAACTACAGAGTAATGTTGAGTGGAAATGTTCCCTTCTCTCTACACCTTTAGCATCTTCAGTAACACTGCTAAAGTCTTAATTGTCTGGTCCCCAGCACATCTTTCAAGAGAGTCCCAAGGGTTCCTTTTCACACTATTATCGTTTCCCCTTTCTTGCAAGGTCTCTTTCTATCTCTTTTCTATTGCCCCTCACCTCCCATCTACACACCTTACTCACTGTTTAACCTGCCCTTCCTGGCTGCCTCCGCATCTCAGTT
>NW_027551571.1:12034426-12127650 GCF_008692635.1 Crocuta crocuta
CTCAAAGCTCCTGTTTGAGGACTACCCAGCCCCATCTCCATCTCCTCCGCGCTCTAATCCTTCAGGGACTCCAGGCTTCAGAGACACTGCAGGGGCCACCCTCACCCTTCTGCCTGTCTTCTATCTTCCGAAGCTGCCGCAGCTTCAGGGCCTGGGTCCTCGCCCGAATGAGGTGACTGCAGTGTAAACACACAATGGGCTCTGCCAGCTCTTCCCCTGGCTCCTAGAAGGCAGAACCCAAATCCAAGATGCCTAACTGTCCCCAGCCTTCTTGGAAATCCTCCAGATGCAGCCACCTGCAGAGAAGGGGAGGGGTGGAGGGGCCTGAAGACTGAAGGAAGAGTGCTTGAGCGGCTCAACCTGAAGTGGGCGCTAGAGAGGATGGCAGTGCCGCCTGCGGAGCCTTTAAAAGGCTAGGCAAGCCCTTGCACAGCCTCCTCGGCCCTGCAGCACTGGGACTGCAAAACACGCAAATGATACCTGCCTACCTGGGCCTTCTTCTCTTTCCTCCTTTTTCATATTATCTTTTCCCCTCACTTGATTTTTCTATGACTCCCTCGTTTTCTCTCCCGAATGCCCAGACAATACAGCTCTGGGCCATTTAAAGATAACCGGGCCCTCCTGTTCCTTTCTGAAAAATGTAATCTCCCGGGGCCTAAAATGATAACCACAGCCACCACAGATGTACCTTTTGGGAAAATGCCAGGACTTCTTACCTGAAAAAAAGGTGAGGCATTAGGGGAGGCTTGAGGAAGACAGTCTGTGTTTCTTTCTCATTTGAAAATAAGTTAAATACTCCTGGAAGTTTTTGAGGAAGCATGGGGGTGAGTTTCTCAACACATTCACCGATTAACAATTTAACTTAACCCCTCCCCTCATGGTAACCCTTTGCTGAATTGGGATGAGCTCTGTCTTGGATAGAGTCTGTCCCTAACAAATGCTCTTGGGTCAGATGTCCCCTGGTCTTACTATCCCACTGTGAAAACGGTCATGCGCAGGCCATTCTGAACGCCAGGTAGCCTATGCAGAGACTTGCAGCTGCTAAGTGACCTGCTTCGATTTGCTATACTGTGAATCTCATTCTGCAACAGGATGACATGATTAGAAATGTTGTCCTGGGCAAGCTATAGGTTTTCCACTGGGGTCGCATATAGGTAGGGATTCCAAGCATTGCTGAGGACCTCCTTGGGGAGTTTCATAAAATGACAGTATAATGTCAGTATCCAACAAATGTTATCCTTCTTCACGAGAGCAATACCTTTTAATGTCATTCTAAAGATTCTTCTCTTCGTATTGAGTGATATCTATGCTCCTTAGGTTAGTAACTGGAAAGATTGGAAGACTCTTCTTAAAGAGGGATCACATTCAGTTTAGTCTAAGGTTGAAATTGACAATGTCCATGTCAGTTATATTTAGTAGATATAAATGTATTAATTTTCCTAAAGTATCCAGTGGTACATAAATAAGTTAATAAATGATTGATATTTCTACTCTCCCAATGGTTAATTCACATAATGAGCAGAGTGTAGGAACTGGATGGGATCCATATAAATTACTTAATCCATCCCTCCAATACATAAAAAATATAGGATATCGAGAAACATTTTCATTTTAAAGAGATATCTACAATATGAAAGCATAGTCCACAAGGGTGGAGATTTTAATGACATTTTTCATATTTCCACAATATTTATACAATGTCTTTTGTAGTACTCTATGTGTCAATTAAATATCTGTTTCAAGAATCAGTTGTATGCACCTTATTAATTACATCAAGAAATTAAATTATTTTGACTAAAAAGATTGCACAATTAACATTGCTTTCAATATTTTTATGTTACTAAAAAGAAAAGACTGAATATTATTTTATGATTTATTTTCAGTAAAGATAATAAACCACTATAATAATACCTTTAAGAGTTCATTTTAATCCACACATGTTTTTATGTCTTAAGAAGTAAAAATAGGGGCGCCTGGGTGGCTCAGTCGGTTAAGCCTCCGACTTCGGCTCAGGTCATGATCTCACGGTTCATGGGTTTGAGCCCCGCGTCGGGCTCTGTGCTGACAGCTCAGAGCCTAGAGCCTGTTTCAGATTCTGTGTCTCCCTCTCTCTCTGACCATCCCCTGCTCACACTCTGTCTCTCTCCCTCTCTATCAGAAATAAATAAAAAACATTATAAAAAAGAAGTAAAAATAGAAATTATTTGTACCTATTTATAAGAATGGATATTAATAAGTCTAATAAGTCAAAGAGGGGATTTAAACTCAGACTATTTATTTAAACTCAGACTATGGTAGCTCTGTGTACTACTTACTTAGATCATGGGTCCCTTAAGCTATGGAATTATTTTAACATGTTCACACTGTGAAGGGATCACAACAGTGCATTTCTCATTTACAGTTTGTTTCTAATGATAACGTGTGCTCTCTTAAGTGAGTCAAAATAATTTGAGTTGCTCCCAGCCTGGTTCATTGAGAACTTCACAAATGGGGATCTTGGGGGTGCTTTAGAAACTATTTAATGAATGAAACAGAAATGGAATAGCAAATTACTCAAGAATCCTCACAGAGGTTTGACACGTTAATAATAAGGTGCCTGTGAATACATTAAAGAGATGTTCTATACCCTTATCAGCGAACTTAAAGCATGCAAGTTGGGCAATTTGTCATGATTCCTATGCTTTCTCTGGATTTCTCCACTGCCTTACTTCACTCTACTTCCAGCACAGATAAACTGCTGTGTAACCACCAACTGTTTTTTTAAGACAATTCATTGCATTTATAACCATTTGTTGGATTATTTTCAGGTGAACAGTCTATTTCCTTTTGTTCTAAATTACAATTCAGACTTGGAGGACTCTCATTCACCAAGTGGCCTTCAAGCTTAATATATCTGATAAAATAATTGCTGAACATTTTATAGAAAGTGGGGCTCTCATTTTATGAAGTATCACTCATAACAGGCAAAGTGTTAACATAGTTAAATTTACTTACTACTATTATAGATCTATAGAATGAATTCTTATTTTCTTTATTCTTGCTAATATAGAGACTTTTCTGAAAATAGAAATCTGTCACCGTAAATATTTTTTATCTCCTTTGTTTGGATTTTGTTTATTATCTCTTAGGCTCTGAAAGACTATGAACTTTTGAGGAGCTGAATGTAAATAGATTTTTGCAAATCATTAACATGTTAAATGAGCTTTGGAGCCTGGATGGATTTTTTTTAACTCAGTCAACTAGACCCTAAAATTTCCGTTGTTTCATATTTTATTGCAGTCTCTGGCATTTTATATTTTGCATTGGTTTGATTAATTTGTGATTAGTGTGTTTATTTCTGATTTCTTGAGATGCAGTCTTTTTTTTTAAGTTTATTTATTTATTTTGAGAGAGAGAGTGCACAAGCAGGGGAGAGGCAGAGAGAGGAGGAGAGAGAGAAAATCCCAAGCAGGCTCTCCACATGGTCAATGCAGAGCCTAAAGTGAGGGTCAAACCCATGAACCATGAAATCATGACCTGAGCCAGAGTTGGATGCTCAACTGTCTGAGCCACCCAGGCACCCTGAAACCCAATCTTAAATTATGAGTGAAATGTCTCATTTGGAGGCTCATTAAGCATTATCAGTAAAGTTGACATGCTTATTAATATATTTTATTTTAATGTTTCAAATAGTGCTGTGTGAGTCAGACTTTCAATTAACAACTTGTATTTGTTGGAACTCCTTGGCAAACGGTATTATGAGTTAATGGAAGACAAAGCCATCCATTTACTCTTTACTCCTCTTTAGTTTGTGAATAAGAAAATTCCTCAGCCCTTACCAAGGTTTTAACTGCCTGAAAAGAAATTATAATAGGAAATGTAAATAAGAGTTTTCAAGCTAGATACATTTAGGTATAAAAATCCTCCAGCTCCACTAGCTCATTTGTTCAGTGACCTTGAATAAGTAGTTCCAGCTCTCTGCCTCAGTTTCCATTTAAAATAGTGATCACAAGGGGCGCCTGGGTGGCTTAGTCGGTTAAGTGTCCGACTTTCCTTAGGTCATGATCTCGCTGTTCGTGGGTTCGAGCCCCGCGTCGGGCTCTGTGCTGACTGCCAGCTCAGAGCCTGGAGCCTGTTTCAGAACCTGTGTCTCCCTCTCTCTTTGACCCTCCCCTGCTCACACTGTCTCTCTCTCTCTCTCTCTCCTAGAAATAAATAAAACAGTAAAAAAAATAAAATAAAATAAAATAAAATAGTGATCACAGGATTCTTAAACAGAACAGAAAATGAAAGACTACATATGTAACGATATAACATAATGCTTCATTGTTGAAAATGCAGGGCGCTTGGGTGGCTCAGGTGGTTAAGCATCTGGGCTCAGCTCGCGATCTCACGGGTTGTGAGTTTGAACCTGCCACTGGGTTATGCTGACAGTGGAGAGCCCACTTCAGATCCTCTGTCTTCCACCCCCCCTCCCCGCCCATCCCCTGCTCACGTGTGTGCTCTTTCTCTCTCAAAAACAGAAATACATGTTAAAAAGAGAAAGTGAAGTGATTATTGTCACAATCATTCCTTCCATCTGAAATCAATATTCTGAAACACTTTAGTCTCTGAGTTGTAGTAGAACCAACATTCGTAGTAGACTGTCTGAGTGAGGAAGTGAGCTATTAAAAGCAGTGTGAGTACAGGACAATAAGATATTTTGAGAGAGAGAGGAAGACACATTCACATAAATTTTATGACAGTATATTGTTAGAACTATTCTGTTATTACTTATTGTAATTATTAATCTTCTACTATGCTTAGCTGAGAAATTAAACTTTATCATAAATATTTAATCATAATATCATAGATTCTGTACTATCTGCAGTTTCAGGCATTCATTGGTTGTCTTGGATCGGATCTTTCGTGGTTGGGGGGAGGGAGAGAGCTAAATAATGATGCCATTGTCTCCCACCCAAGCCTCCAGTGAGTCACTGGACTCCCAACAAAAATACCTCAAGAGCCCTGCCTTTTGGTTTAAATATCATACTATGATACTTCATCCTTTAATACCTTCCAAAAAAGAATTTCATATACTCTAACCTCGCCTTCTTTATAATTCCAACTAATTTCGTGACTTAACTTTCAATGTGTATCTGTGGGAGGACTCGTATGTGATCTGCTCTTTTATTCTTCTAGAGCTTTTATGTTAAGAAAAGTATATCTTCCAACCCTTCTTACCTACTGAGCTGAAAACTTGTTTCTAGCCTGTCTCTGCCTGTGTGGGTGTGCACACAGGCACATACAAACACGCTCGTGCGTGCGCACGCGCACACACACACACACACACACACACAAATCCAAAATGGTGTTATTGTCTTTAGTTCTTTTTTTTTANGCGTGCGTGCGCACGCACGCACACACACACACAAATCCAAAATGGTGTTATTGTCTTTAGTTCTTTTTTTTAATGTTTATTTATTTATTTTGAGAGAGAGCGTGCGTGCAAGCCAGGGAGGGGCAGAGAGAGAGGGAGAGAAAATCCAAAGCAGGCTCCAAGCTCAGCATGGAGACGTGGTGGTCTATCTTACCACCGTGAGATCATGACCTCAGCCGAAATCAAGAGTCCAACACTTAACTGACTGAGCCACCCAGGCACCCCTGTCTTTAGTCTAAGAGCCATTTTTCATCTCAGCTTTTTCTCAATTTTCCCCATATTTCCTGCTTCATTTACTAGGGAAATTCAAGTATATTTCTAATGTGTAGTTAAAAAAGAGCAACCTTTTCTCCTTTTGGAATCTGTAAAAGTTGCACATACATTCTGAGGGTCATTTGTATAGTAGGAGTCTTAGATCGTTCATAGAAATGGTCAGGACTTTTGGTCTTGGTTAATTTGGGGGGCTAATTTTCTCACTTGTGAAATGGGATTAATATAGTTACTTCATAGGGATGTCGAAGACCATATATGTGTATATGTACAAATATGCATATGAACATATGTATACACACATACGACCTAAAAGAGCTTAGCATAGTGTAAATAATTCTTCCTCCCTCTGCAGACTTCCACATTCCTTCTTGCCATTTTCCTTAGTCTGCATCTCACTGTTTCTCCTAGTCTCCTGTTCTAAGTGTTCAGCTCTAAGTGTGTTTGTTCTAATTTGCTGGTATTTAAGTAACAGCTAATCCCCACATATCCCATGCAGCATTGTGAGTATGGTCCTAGAGAAAGTATATTAACTCAGTCAACGTCCTAGCTTAGATCTGTGTTCTACATCTGTTTGGGAAAGCTCTTCCATTTTTTTAAAGACATATCTCTTGCTAAGGTTCCCAGAGCTTCCAATGACCAACATTCAATTGATGAACAGTCCTTTCCACACCAATGACTTATGAAGTGCTTCATAAATAATGTCAGAGAGCATCTGCCAATGTTTAATTGTCTTCTGCCCTGTAGCCTCTCTTTCTTTCACCTTTTCCTCCTAGGTGCTTAGAGCGCCTGTGACACATCCTAATGACACCGTGACTTCATTTCTTTGGACAGTCTAGTACTATCACTTGGTCTATCTGTTGTCCATCAATGAATATCCATCGAATAACACCCAAGAAATGGTAGAAAAGGAAGCCTTGGCGGTACACACAATTAGTGTTGTAGAACATGTTTGAATCAGGAGTAGCCTATCAGGGACTTCATTAGTTGAACTTTTGTAGATGTGTACACTTGTGCACACTAAGAGCAGGGAATGGCTCTCAAAGCGGGAGTGAGGGAGCAATGCCTATACATGTATACATGATATGTATACAGTAAGTTCAATGCCCGTACATACATGTATACTTCATATGTATATAGTAAGTTCAATGCCCATATATACATGTATATATATATGATATGTATACAGTAAGTTCGATGCCCATACATACATGTATACATGATATGTATACAATAAGTTCAATGTACTATCATAGATCATTTTATATTTGTAAGCAAAATATTTCAGAGCAAATAGCTTTCTAACAAATCAGTACTTATGAGACAGTATTAAAAGAAAGGCCTGTTGAAAGTTTCCTCCTTATACATGAAGCGGCCGAGTTGAAAGGGAAGGTGGTTTAAATTTGGTAGTAAAGACATTTTAAACTTTGTTTCTTTCTTTCTTTTTTAAGATGCTCCT
Source organism: Crocuta crocuta (assembly GCF_008692635.1). Lineage (NCBI taxonomy): Eukaryota > Metazoa > Chordata > Mammalia > Carnivora > Hyaenidae > Crocuta > Crocuta crocuta. The sequence goes on from NW_027551571.1 coordinate 12,041,554, forward strand.
CCTATTCTTTTTTTTTTAATTTTTTAACATCTATTTATTTTTGAGAGACAGAGAGAGACAGACCGTGAGTGGGGGAGGGGCAGAGAGATGGAGACACAGGATCTGAGGCAGGCCTCAGGCTATGAGCTGTCAGCACAGAGCCCAACACAGGTCTCAGACCCATAAACTGCAAGATCATGATCTGAGATGAAGTCGGAAGCTTAACAGACTGAGCCATCCAGGTGTCCCTCCTATTCTTTTTTTAAAATTTACTTATTTATTTTAAGGGAGGTGGGGCAAAGAGAGAGGGAGAGAGAGAATCCCAAGCAGGTTCCACACTGTCAGTGCAGAGCCTAACTCAGGGCCTGAACTCACGAACCATGAGATTATGACCTGAGCAGAAATCAAGAGTCAGACGCTTAACTGACCGAGCCACCCAGGCATCCCAAACTTTGTTTCTTTAAAGAAATATTTCCAAGACATTGATAGTTATTTCCCTACAAAGAGTTTTGTGGAAACTTTTTTTGAGGGAGTTCATGCTTCTTGATCCCACTCTTACATATACTTAGTGCAAGTGCATATTGATGCAAGTCTGAGGGTTCCTCTTACAGAGACCCCAGTGTCTGCTTAGCTTTGCTGGACCTTATGTTTCCAGTGTTTGCTCAGGGAGCTCATGTCAAATTGCACTTATCACCAACTCCTTGCCTTTGAAGACCCCAGATGGAAACACTGCTTTAGCAGAACACAAGGTGAACTACCTAATGGAAAGCTCATAAAAGTAGGAGGCATTAGATGTGTTTTAGGCGTCACGGCTGTGCTCTAGTCATCATCAGTGCAAAGTTCTGGAAAAATCAATTAGACTTTTCTGAGTTTTCATTTCTTCATGTGAAATATATATGGGTCTCAATTTCGTAGGGTATAACATAGAAGTTCTGAATACCATAGTCTACGCTTTATGATGCTCACATCACGTTTATGATGTCACAGTTAATCCGGCAGGGAAGGGAGAAGAGAAGGAGATGTTTCTGAGATGTGCAGTGATTGTAGACGTGCATGGCACATCCCATCCCTCTACACAAAGGGCTCTGCCAGGTTCTTTCCTTTACTTGCATATTACTCATTCATGTTCACAGCAATCCAATGAGATGGTATTATCTCCACTTTAGATAAAGAAATTGATACAGAGATTGAGTAATTTGCCTAAAGTCATGAGGTTTGAGAGTGATAACTCTAAGATCCAGAACAGATCTGTGCTCTTTCTGATGACTCACCTGTCACCTTTATTCATTACATTGCTTCTGTATGAGGTGCTATCTCTCTGTCTCATCAGTGCATTCATCCTTTCAACAAATACCTGTTGAATATCTGTCACTTGCCTACTACTAGACATGCAGAGGAACTAAAATATCCATAATCCTTGCCGTCATAGAGATCAGAGTCTAATTAGAGAAACGTATATTAAACAAATAATCACAAAATAGCTTAACATTACAAATAAGACTAAGTACACTGGAAGAAAAATGCATGATGCCATAAGAAAATGTGACAGAAAGTCCTATTTTGAGGTGTTTGAAATAATAGATTCCAGGAAAATCCAGTAAGGCCTAGATTTCCAACTCAGCCTCCTGGGATTGCTACTAAGATGTGTTTCCAGTTGCTGGGCCTTGAGAGGGACATGGCTGCCACATTTCTCTTGGAGAAGAGGAGATTGGCCCTTGCTGGCAGGTTGTAGCAGCTCCCACTTTATCCATCACTCAGAAGGTGCCCAATAATGAGGACAACAACAGAGCTTTTGATGGCAGTGCATTTCCAAGAGAACCACAGTCTGATGCATAATAATTCACTAGGACAGTTTCTAGATGGAGAAACCTATATAAGCAGCTGTAGGTCAGGTGTTCTACCCAAACCCTTGGTTCCTTTCATGTGATACATACGTGTGAGTTTTAAACAAGCTTAAATGCTTCTACAATTCCCTTAAGTTAAATATGGTTTTCATTTATTCGACAGGTGTTTATTGAACACTTACTATGTACTCTGAGGATACACGACCTCGTCTGTGTCCTCTCAGGCACGCATTCCAGCAGCAGAGACCAGTAATTGACGGTCTGAGAAGAACAATCAAAACAGGAGCGTAGAGAACTGTGGGGGACTTCTGGGGCACAGAGAACCCAAACCTCCATATGGGGAGGGTCGGAGATAGGCTAATTTCAAGGGTGCCAAGACTAGGAATTAGCTACACAATGGACAAAAGGGAGCAGGGATATTAGTATTGACAGACGGAGCAGGAACCAAGGTATATGATACTGTCAGGAAAACATGTTCAAATTCACGTATCTGACATCATGTTTTATTTTATTTTTTTTTTAAATATTTTTATTTATTTCTAGGGGAGAGAGAAAGAGACAGCGTGAGCAGGGGAGGGTCAGAGAGAGAGGGAGATACAGACTCTGAAACAGGCTCCAGGCTCTGAGCTGGCAGTCAGCACAGAGCCCGATGCGGGGCTCGAACCCACGAACCGTGAGATCATGACCTAAGCGAAAGTTGGACGCTTAACCGACTAAGCCACCTAGGCGCCCCTCTGACATCATGTTTTAAAGGGTTATAGAATCTTGATCAAATAAGATTAGCATGATGTTATGAAAATAAGTATGGATTTTGTAATCAAGCTATGTCACAAAGTATTCTGAGTTAGATGAATCATTTTATCTATGAAATTTGGATAATGATACCAATATGACAGCATTATCCTGGTGATTAAATTGTAAATGTTGCCACATTGTTATCATTTGATGGACTTTAGAGGTAGTAGTAATGATGCTTTTAATTAGATCAATAATACTACACGGGACTTAATTACATGCATGTAGTCGTCTGATGCTCATAGCTCATGCTAAGAATTTTCATTGTTCCATTATAGAGATGAGGAAATAGAGACTAAGAAATAATGACAAACCCATGGTCACATAACCAATAAGTGGCAACCGCAGACAGTCTGATGTTAGAGATCTTTTCTTAATTGCTCCCCACTCTTTCCTTGCAGTAGCCAATACAAGCCATTATCATCATCGTTAGTATTATAATTATTTTAAATTCAAATCTCTCAAGACCATAATCAGAATTTTGATATCAAGTATCTATTATGCTTTATTTCTTCTTTTTTTTTTTTTTGAGCAGAGCTTACAGATTATCTTTAAGATATTATATTTATACTTTTGTTTTTATACCTTTTGGTTTACTTGGCAAATCAGAATTAGATCTAGCTTAAAAAGATAGAAAATCCAAAATAACAATGGTTTAAATAAGAGAATTTATTTGTCACTCATATAAATACATCTAGAAGTAATCAGTCAAAGGCTGATAAGGCGCTTCACAAAATTCTTGGGGACCCAGACTCCTTCTACCCTTTATCTCTGCCCTTCTTAACATGTGGCTTCCACCTCATTATCCAACATGGTTGCAGCCTTCATCAGAAGGAGGAAGGGGAGATGAAGACACACCCCTTCCCTTTCAAGGACACTTCCTTAAGTCATACCCCAAAATTGGCATACATGCCATTGACCAGAATTTAGTCACATTTAACAGGACTTTTGTTAAAAATTAGGGGTTCTATTACTAAGGAAAAGAAGAAAATGAACCTTGGGGAAAACTGGAAACAGGTTGGAACAAAAATCTAAATTTATATTAAATATTTTAATTCAGATTGTCAAATTGTTCTTTAAATTGTAATATAAAAAAAAGCACAAAAATAATAGTGTTTTAAATTCAAGTCTAGCATCCTAATCACCAACTCTTTTACAAAGAACATTGTCCAAGGGATCAAAAAATCTTCATATTCTAGCCTGGTCTTTGCTTCTAGTTTTTCATCTTGGTTAAATCACTTTCTCTTGATGGGCATTAGTTTCATTATGTGTAGAATGAGTAGGATTAGCTAGAATGTCTCTAACATTCTTCCAGGTCTATCTAAATGTAGTGAAAACCTCATACATTTTCTTATCAGAATTTTAAAGTCATATAAGTATTATACAGCAAAAATCTATCAGTGAGCCAGTTTCTAAGGAATAGATACAGATTTGTCTACATATACTTATACCTTGCCTTGTCTCAGAAGGGATTAAATATTTCTACTGTTCTCTATTTGTGCTAAAGGAATTGATAAGAAAATGAAATAAGCTGTTTATTCAATATTGTAAAAGAGATTTAATTATTATTTTTTGCTGACTGTATATAGAGAAAATTGGAAGATTCAAGTAAAGATAAAAAATAAGAAATGTTTGATAAAGAGATTAGACGTCAGATAAAATACAAAAACAAATGGCTTTTTCTTTTAGTCTATCAAAAAACAACATTCAGAAATGAAAAGTGGAAAAATATTCTATATACAATAGCAACCAAGATGATAAAATATTTAAGATTAAAAGTTATAATAAAGGCAAAGTGCCCTGTGGAGCATAATTATAAAATCTTACAGAAAATATGATAAAAACAAATGAAAAGACAATACAAACACATCATATATAGGTAATGGATATACAGCATATATTTGTAATATATAATAATTACAATGCCACAGAATTTTTTATTGTAGGCATCATTTAAGTTTTTTAACTTGGTTTTAAAGTTTATCTGAACATTGCATTCTCAAAATTGAATATCATGTAAAAAGAACAGAGTGGTCTTGCATTACCAGATGTTACAACATACAAACACTGTAATCAAATTAATATGGCATAGGCATAGGCATATGAATAGACAAATAGACCAGAAGAACAAAATAGAGAATCAAAGATATCTCATTTTCTTTTGGGTTTTATGAATTATCAACAAGGGTGCCCTTTTAATTTAGTGGGAATGGTGCAGTTTATTTAATAAATGGCACTAGCACAACTGATTATCTACTTAGAAATATCTACTCAGAAATATCTATCTCACAGTATATAAATGTATTCCAGATAGACTAAAGACTTCATTTTTTTAAAGGCTTAGAAGAAACTCCAAGAGATGTATTTGTAACCTAGATGTAGTGGGAAATAAGCAATCAAAAAACTATAAAAGGGTGGACATATTTGATTACATAAAAGATACTGTGTTAAAAGATGTTATTAACATGGCCATGTTCAATACTTTTTAGTAAACTTTAGAAGATAAGCTTCTGTATCTTCTGGACCATAATGCCTGGTTCATAGCTGAGATTCAGATTAAAGCATGCAAGTAGAATGGGATACAGGTCATGACAAGAAGGACAGATTTTGTTCTAAGAAAGTTTGGATGTGAAAGAGCAAATTTGTTTTCAGTGGATTTCTTAGGGTGTCTGTCTCTTTGGGGCTCACAAGTTTCTTCTGTGAGAATATGACAGTTAATCCAGCTCAACAAACATTAACTGATTAATCCAGTTTAACAGACTTTGAGCACTTATTATGTGCCAAGCCCTGTACTGAAAAAATTTAGAAGCAAAAAAGATAGACTCTCTCATCGAGCTTATGGTATGGAAAGGCATGACAAATGGGTGATTAAAAACTGATTAGTCTTAAAAAAAAAAGGAGATTATGCTCCTATGGGTATGTTTAACAAAGAGATTTAGTCCTAGGAATCCTGGACTGAGTCAGAGTGAGATTTATGCTGGGATCCTAAGTAGGGGTGGAAATTAGCCAGGTCAGGAAAGGTGTAGAAGGAGTGCTCCCCACACAGGTAATAGCATGTACAAAGAGCTGGATTTGATAGTGAACCTGGTAAGAAACTGGAGTCGCATTAGATAAGGCTGCAAAATTAGTAGCAAACAGCCAGGTTTCAGGTTGTGACGAATCTTATAAGGAATGTTAAGGGATATTTCTAATTTTTTAATTTTTTATTTTTTTTATTGCATCCTAAGAGTAGTAAGAATCTATTGAAGATTTTAAAAAAGAAGTGACTTGATCAGACTTGAATTTTCAAATGATCCTTCTGGAGAATGAATCAGGGAGAACAGTTTGGAGGCAGTTGTATTTGTCCAGGTGAGAGGTGATATTGGCCTGGTCTCAAGTGGTGCACCACAGCTTCAGAGACCTGCACAAATTTGGGAGATGTTTAGGAAGTAGATCATATAGGAATATGACTGTATTTGTGAGGAGAGGGAGAAAAAAGGAGAGAGCTACCGTGTTCATGAGCAAGTGGGTAGATAACTGTACAGTTCTTCAGATGGAATACCTATGCCAAATATTTATTTTTTTGTGTGTGACTTTTAAGAATTCATCCCAGGAGTGCCTGGGTGGCTCAGTCGGTTAAGCGTCCAACCTCAGCTCAGGTCATGATTTCATGGTTCATGAGTTCAAGCCTCGCATCGGGCTCTGTGCTGACAGCTCAGAGCCTGGAACCTGATTCAGATTCTGTGTCTCCCTCTCTCTGCCCCTCCCTTTCTCACACTCTTGTCTCTCTCAAAAATGAATAAACATTAAAAATTAAGAAAAAAAAAAGAATGCAGCCCAAAAGTTAATCCAAGAAAATGACACTCCCTTTACATTGTTCTAAATAGGTACATTGGTCAGAATAAAACATGTGACTCACACCAAACACTCTCACCAGCAATCAAGGTCTGCAACACTCCTTATTGAGGTTTAATTCAAGCCTATTGAGGCTTCCTCCAGTCTACAGTTTGTATCAGGTGTTCCCCATCTTTTTTACCACTACTTTATATTTCTAGGACTTCTCTGGAATGCCAACTTTTTCAAATTCCCAAGGTTAGTAATTGTAATTTCATTATTAGTTGATTTGAAAGAACACATTGGGACAAATAGCAACTATGAATTCAACAATGTTTAAAATTCACCTTTAAAAATTACATTATTAATAGCAATAGCATTGATGCACATTTGAAAAAAGTACAATGATATGTGAAAGATACACTATTCAGTTTCCAAGGCTAACATTCAGATGTATTCACAGACCCTTTTAAAGAATTGAATGAATTCTCCCACTCCAGACTTCATTCTAGCAATCCACAAACCAAATTTTATCTTTCAGATGATCATAAATGTTTTTTATTTCAAATAAGAAGCAGAGCTAATGCTAGTATGGTCTCTTTAACAATGGCACATTCTTTAGAAATCAAAGAATAAATTTTTGTTCCCTAATGATGGCATTTGGACAGGACACTGAGATTATATAAATAGGTATTCTGTCTGTTTTGGCATAAACTGGGCCCTAGATTTAGAACGCAGAGTCTGTCCCCATTGAAGGCATACATTGCCTTAAAGGAATTTTATCTTTCTCTGAATAGTATTATACAAAGAAGGCTTATTTTAAGAAGAAACATCAGAACTAGACCTACCAAGCTATCAGGAACCAGCATAACTAGGGATTTGCCACTGCCTCCTTTTCTTGATCTCTGGGATCCAAGATGTTCCTCTCTCTATACATAGCATCTCAGTTTCTCTCTCTGCAGGTTAGCTCTGCACTCACTATTGATGAAGGATCAATACCATCTCTCTTCCATTCCAAATCTCTGAAAGAACAAGTCTGATTTACTTTTATCTCTCTTTGCAAGCCCTTCCCACCATCCAACCTCATCAGCTGGTCTGTGCTGTGCCATTTTTGGGCCAGTGACCCACCTTGGTTTGGATTTTTAGACCATTCCTGCCTAAAAATGGCTGAACTATACTTTTCTATATATGAACTATGGATAAGGTCACTGCAGCAAAAGGAAGAGATGAGACATATTAATGACTGATATGTCCAGTATGTGGACAAGGAATAACCAGGAAGATGAGATGAGGGAGAAGGGAACTATTTCATGACAAAAATAATTCAGGCACCACACATAGCAAAACTGGAGAATATTACGGTAGGAAGGCTATAAAAATCATCATCTGAATATTCAGAGTTAGTATTGATTATTTGGCTTATTTCTTTCTGGCCTGTTTTTTATATGCATATTTCTTTTTTACATAGCTGTGATGTTGATATAGATATGCTTTACTGTCTTCTAAATATTCCTTTTTAAAACCAATTCCTTTAATTATATACCAAGTGTTTTTCTAGTCATGCCCTTCCCCATTTTTTTTTTTTTTTTTTTTTTTTTTTTGATCTAGTCTTCTTCCTTGTCCGGAGAGGATTTGAGTTAGGTTTCTAATACAGTAACATTTTAAATTTTTAAAAATTTTTTACTTATTTTTGAGAGAGAGAAAGTGAGCGCACATGCGCGCGCGCACACACACACTTGCGCGCGAATGGGGCAGGGGCAGAGAGAAAGGGAAACACAGAATCCGAAGCAGGCTCCAGACTCTGAGCTGAGAGCACAGAGCCTGACACGGGGCTAGAACCGTGAACCACGGGATCATACGTGAGCCCAAGTCAGATGCTTAACTGACTGAGCCACCCAGAGACCCCTAATACAGTAACATTTTTTAAAATGAATTAGAAAAGAGAGGTTTCAAAAAAGGAAAATGAAGATTTTCTTCTGATTTTTCTGTTTTCTTTTGGTTGTTAAATAGAATTTTTCTTACATGGTTTGGCAGCCTCCTCTGTGTCTTCTTTGAGTCTTTCTGACCTAAAATATGCTTTTAGAGCCTATAAAGTGAAAGAAACCATAGCTGGCCAAAGATGTTGTTCCATTTTGGCACAGAAATACATAGCTATTATTAAGTGGACCTTATTACACCGTCTCATGAGGGTGTTCAGAGAAGCCCTTAAGAAATTATTCCAATCCTTATGCATAGGATTCTGGAGCAACAATGACGGTGACTACAAGCCATTCCAGCCTCATTTTATGTGTTGTAGTACGATGGCAAGAAACCAGGTGACTCAAAGAGTCACCCTTATGCCAACTCTGCGTCTCAGAGCCTCTCAAGATGCCTTGCAAATGTGGTTAAACAATAGTGTTTCAATATCCCTATTCAAGATGAAAATTGAAATCATATTAAATCATTTTTCAAAACACTTACCAGATGCCCATGTGGCCTTGGCATCGATGAGTGAGATGGGGTCTCCCTCTTCAACGTGTTCCAAGAATCTAGTGGAAGCAGGCAAGTAAGCAAGGAATTCCCGGGCACAAAGCTACCTTGATGTAGTTAAAGCAGTGGATGTTCCATTGGATACAACCTCCCTGTATTCACTGCAGCATTGATCAGAGAAGTGTTTTTTCCTGAACTGAAAATGGACCTCCTTTGAATGAGTAAAATTCTTAGAGGATGGCACAATTTTCAGCACTTATGCCACATGTTTCCTTTGAAATGAACGTGATTACTCTTTATTATAAGAATTGGAGGAAACACCATTGTCCAAAATTATAAAAGGCACCCAACCTGTTTGATTAATTAATCTTCAGTGATGTAAAGTCCTTAGGAAAACATCAGAATTAGACAGAAATATGAATTCCAAATGCTTTAAAAGAAAACATGCTAATTTTTTATTGGGAAACATTTCAAACACACATTAAAATTCAGATAATAATATAGGGGCGCCTGGGTGGCTTAGTCGGTTAAGCGTCTGACTTTCGCTTGGGTCATGATCTCGCGGTTTGTGGGTTCAAGCCCCGCGTCGGGCTCTGTGCTGACGGCCAGCTCAGAGCCTGGAGCCTGTTTCGGAGGCTGTGTCTCCCTCTCTCTCTGACCGTTCCCTGCTCATGCTGTCTCTCTCTCTCTCTCCTAGAAATAAATAAATATATTAAAAAAAAAATTCAGATAATAATATAATAAGTATCCACTGTCCTACTGCCTAGAATTCACAAAAATTAATATGTTCTCATACTTTGAAATTCTCTTCATTTCTCTTCTTAGTTACACACACCTCTCTTTTTCCTCAGAAACATTCTATTGAGCTTAGCGTGCATTTTCCTCACAAACATGCTTATTCTTTTTACTAAATACATGTCTCTATAGTATCATCTTTGCTCTTTGGTATTTAAGTAGATGACATCATACTGTATGTATCATCTCCTACCTGTCCTCTCAAAAAAAATTTAGATCGCAATTTTTGTTCATATGAAATTATTTATTCATTTAAACTACTATACAGTACCTCATCATGTGACTGTACCTCCAGTTACTTATCCATTCCCTATCTGATGATCATTCAGGCTGCCATGACCTTTTTTTTCAGTGTTTGCTATTATTACAAACTTGCAGTGTACATCTTGCTCACATATCCCCTTGGATATTTGTGTGAGTTTCTCTAGGGTGTAGTGTTGAAACAGACTTGCTAGATCATGTTCTATATGCACCTTCTGCTGTAATAGATACTGCCAAATTGTTCTCCGAAGAAGATGTACCAGTTAATATTCCCACCAGTAATATATTAGAAAGAGTTCGTATTTCTTTACATCTTTGCAAACAATTGGCATCAGCATACTTAAAAAATGTATTTTAATTTTTTTAACATTTATTTATTTTTGAGAGACAGAGCATGATCTGGGGAGGGGCAGAGAGAGGAGATACAGAATCTGAAGCAGGCTTCAAGCTCTGAGCTGTCAGCACAGAGACCGACACTGGGCTCTAACTCAAGAACTGTTAGGTCATGACCTGAGCCCAATTCGGATGTCCTTTAACCAAGTGAGCAACCCAGGCGCCCCTAAACTGTCTTTAAACTTTTGTTTCTTTTTGCTTTTGTACTCATTGTCAAAAATAAGGTTATATCAACAGAGTGACATTTAGGTGGACCTTTGAGAATTCCCATAAATATTCATTTTGGGGGAAATGTTTGAGGAGGACTGTTTTCTGCTCAGTCTCAGATACCTGGAACAGATTCCTGGCCTCAAAATCTTGGCATATCTCTAAAGTGAGTGTCCCTCTAACATATAGTTCATATAGTTTTCCTCATGAAATACAGTGAAGCGATTGCCTTCCTCACTTTCTCTTTCTTCATTCCGTTCCCCAGTAGAGCAGGTGTGTTTTTTAAGGAGACACTTTCCACAAAGAGACATAGCTTTTTAGTTTTTGTCTTGATTTTTAATCCCTTAAGAGAGATCCTACTGTGGAAGAATGAATACCAACAGGATTGCACTGAGATGTAGATGCTTGGAAGAATCACACCTTAGCTGAGTGATTTATTCCTACACACCAGCCGTATACCAAGAATGTCTTATATTCATGTTCCAAGAAAGTTATAAATTGGTTCATTTAATGGGCCCATAGTAGAATAGTCAAAATTTGAAATGTTAAATGTATTAACACCAATGGTTGACTGTATTTGGCGTCAAGATTTAAAAAAAATTTTTTTTAATATTTTTGAGAGACAGAGACAGATCCCAAGTGGGGGAGGGGCAGAGAGAGAGAGAGAGAGGGAGACAAAATCCCAAGCAGGCTCTAGGCTCTAAGCTATCAGTATAGAGCCCGATGCAGGGCTCAAACCCATGAACCGTGACATCATGACCTGAGCCAAAGTTGGACACTTAACAGATTGAGCCACCCAGGCCCCCTGGCATCAAGATTTTTTAAATGAGTCCGTCTATGGTTTGGTATTATTATAAAACTTTTTTCCAAATGTAAATGGAATATATAGATCAATACTACTCCAATTTTACAGATGAAGAAGCCGAGTGTCAGAAACATTAGTTAATTGCCCAAAATTGTAAGACTAATATACACCAAATAAACCAGTGAGCTTTCCACTGTTCAATCTTGCTTTTTAAAAGTTTTTTTTAAATTTATTTATTTATTTTGAGAAAAAGAGAGAGAGAGCTTGAGCAGGGGAGGAGCAGAGAGAGGCAGAGAGAGAATCCCAAGAAAGCTCCACACTGCCAGCATGGAGCCAATCATCGGGCTTGAGCCCACAAACTGTGAGATCATGACCTGTGCTGAAACCAGGAGTCAGACGCTTAACTGACTGAGCCACCTACCTGCCCCTCAGTCTTGATTTCTAAAAACCTCCAAAAGCACCCTAGAATTGCAGAGAAAAAAATTATAATTTTAAAATGTCCAGAATACCAAGAGTCGACGGCTTAGCTATGGTTTGCATCAAGTAATTTTCCTGGTTTGTAACCCACATTTTGCTCTAGGTCCTAGGATACGTCTGTGTCACGCCTAACACAATAACATTTTTTTAAGTGACACTGTAGCCCTAATCTGACTTAAGGCTATTTATTTCAGTTCTTCCCTGAAGTTGACAATAATTAAAAACTCTGCTAAGTTACACAGCCCTGTTGAGTTCGTGAGCAGGCATATAGGAGGATTTAAAGTTGATCTTTCCTTCAAACAATTTAGCATACAACCTCCTTGCACTGATAAGTGAAATGAACACATTCATATGGTAACTATAAATCACTGTCACTGTCAAGAAAGGAAGCTTATGTTTAAAAATTATAGAAAGTTGAGATATTCATTCTATGACTACTAAGTACCTACTCAGTATCTGGGATGGGTCTAGATACAAAGAGTGGTAAATAAAACAGGTCAGGTTCCTGCCCTCTTTGAGCTGACATTCTAGAGTGAAAGAAGACCACCAATAAATAATCATATAAATTAATGAATACATTAGCTAAGTTCAGATAGTCTTAAGGGCTACAAAGAATATAAAACAAAGTAGTGAGATAGTTGTTGGAGGAGAGACTAATGCTGATAGTTTAAATAGAAGAACCCAAAAAGTGATAAGGGCTACAAAGAATATAAAACAAAGTAGTGAGATAGTTGTTGGAGGAGAGACTAATGCTGATAGTTTAAATAGAAGAACCCAAAAAGTGACATTTGACCAGCGACTTGAATGCTGAGAAGTCAGCCATGAAAGATCTTGGAAGAAGAGAATTCTAAAGGGAGAGAAAAACGAATGCAAAGACCCTAATGTAAGAATAAATGTGGTGTCTTAAAGAGAAGGCCACAGAGTCCATAGGGCTGCAGCATAGGAAATAAAGGAGACTGATAGGGGATAAAGTTGGAGAGGCAGGGTGACAACATACCCCAATTTGCTTAAGATAGTTCTGAGTATTACCTATTGTCCTGGTAGAAGTAATAGTACTTTCTTTCATTCTCAGAGTGTGCTCTTAGGACAATAAATTATAAGATCTCCCTGTTGAGAGTTAAATAGGAGGCAAACTGTTTGGTTTCAGAGGGCAAAGGAGGAGAAAACTTTAGAGACCAGCAGCAAATTAATTCCTTCCTATTCTATTGGCCCTTCTTATTTTAATCTGAGTTGGAGTCAAAACATTTTATTTGGCATTAATGTGAGGTATGCAGTAGGATAAGGGAGATAAACAGATAAGAGCTGGTTTGCCCACAGAGAACATCCTGTGGAGAGGTTTTTAGATTTCGATCTGAAAGAGGCCCTTAGTCTTACCTAATGACTACAGCAGGCCAAGATACTTGTGCTAAATCAAAGAATTACTAAGAGGAAGAGGAGGGGTAAAAAAAAAAAAAGAAAAGAAGAAGAGGAAGAAAGTGAAAGAGCTCCTGTCCTAGGCTATGCAATTTTCAGTAGTCTATATTATCTCGTCTTTAATTTTCACAGTTTTAAGATAACATGAAAGCTATGAGAGTTTTAATAGCTTGATTGAAGTCATACAAATAGTGAGAATTAACTCTCGGATGTGAATATAACTCTCTCTTACCCTTTCCATTAAGTTATCCTGCCCACCTGAAGCTTTCCAACTGTCTTCCAATATTTCTTGGTCCGTGAACATGCCGTGTTCTTCTGTACCTCATTGTGTCTATAATTTCTACCTGACAATCCTTATCCATCCAATGCAAAGGTTGCTTTCCATGTGAAGCTCTCCTTAATTCCCACAAATATGGCTGTTGCCTCTGCTCTTCCGTAATAGCCATGCAAATCTCTGTTAGAAAGTTTTATTCGTCTATCCCTTCATTCATTCATTTATTCAGCAGTTAAATATTGGGCATACAGCAGTGAGCGGGACAAACACAATACGCCACCTCACTGAGCTTGTGGAAAGAGAAGATTAATTAGCCAAGATACCAATGTCATTAAGAAATATCTTTATTAAATTTCCTTTATCTCATTTGCTCATTCATCTGTCCATTCAATAAGTGCCTACTGTGCTAACAGCGACCTGATAAAATATTGAAACATTTTTGAAAATGGAGATTCAGTGTGTGCGTGAGTCTGAAAGTGTAAGACCAGAGTAGTAAGAGATAAAATGGGAAGAAAGGCACTGACAAGATCATGGTGGCCCCTATGGGTATTTTGAAGGAATTTATACTTTCTTTTTAGGCAACCAGGAAGCACAGAAGGCCTGAAGTGGTCAGATATTTATTCTAGTAAGAATCTAGTCCTAGTAAGGGTAGAGACTGAAGAAAGACTAATTGCATAGTTGTAGGAAAAAAAAAAATGTAGGGTTTAAAGTGAAATAGACTTAGTCAAGGCAGAATTTCTGAGTGATTAGGACTAGGGTACAAGGCATGAAGAAGCATATATAGACTCCTAAGTGTCTGACTGGGCTTGTAAACTCATAAGCCTCCCCTGAATTACTGAGACAGAGATGAGGCCCTGTTCCTGTATCTTCCATTGCCCTTGTAGCTCTTTAGAAGGTAAGTAGCGCATTTTTTCTGTCACCTTCTGTTTTCGTTGATGCACTCTGGGTGAAAGCTACATTTGAAGAGAACATCGGATGTGCGGTCAGGAGATGTGGCTCTGGAACTGGATCTTAAACAGACATTCCCTACACTCTTCTTAGAAAAGGCTTATGTCTTCTCTAGGCCTTGGATTCTCATCTGGAAAAGGAAAGCATTGATCTAGGATCCATTTGTTTACTTTCTCTTCACCTCAGCCTTGTCAATTTTATAATAAGGAAGATTAATTAGATTTTACAGAGATCTTTTCATGTTCTCATATTTTAATGTAAGTTAACATGGTAACCTATAGGACATCTGTCACTATTTAACATTAATGTGTAACACATTAGAATTAGATTCCATAGAATCTTGTACATTTTTAGGGATGTCCTTATTGCTCCATATTATACATTGTTACTAAATGTTTGCAAATTATTATTTTTTTCCCATTGGGTCATTAGTTTCTATGGGAAATAAGCAAGGAGTTTCTTTTTTTTTTTTTAAATCTATTTATTTTGAGAGAGAGAGAGTACATGTGAGGGGCAGAGAGAGAGAGAGAGCGCATGCCCACGTACGAGAGAACCCTAAGCAGGCCGCATGCTGTCAGCACAGAGACCGATGCAGGACTCATGAACCTTGAGATCATGACCTGAGCCGAAGTTGGCCGCTTAACCAGCTGAGCTACCCAGGCACCCTAAGCAAGCAGCTTCTTATCCATCCCCATACCCAGATTTCTGGGTAGTATGATTTCTGCACATAGTCTGCATGTTTTATTGATTTGTAAGGAGAAAAAGAGGAAAACAACATACTTCATTTTTTTGCAGTAAATAGTTGTAATTATAATATGTATTCAATATTGTATGTCTGCTTTTTCCACTTGGCATATCATAAATAATTTGCCATGTTTCAAAATTGTACTCAAAATTTTATATCCCATTGAGTTAACATACCATAATTTACTATCTATTTCCCTAAAACTAGAGTTTTTTACCATTACTAAATAAAGCTATAATAAATATATCTCTTTGTATGACTTTTTTCGCTCGGAATTTTTCTTTGAGATGGGTACCCCTGGTATCAAAAGTGTTGCTGTTTACTACTTCTTCATTTCTAATATTTTTAAGTGGGTTGCACAGACATGCAATTTTACCATGTTTGATTAATTGTAGGATTGGACTTGGCCATTGAGATTTCATCCCTGTTCATACTCTGTTCATATTGGTTGTCTAGCTTTCTATCAAATTTTCTTACCACTTATTTTAGAAAATTTTTAATTTTTTTAAAATTTATTTTTGAGAGAGAGAGACAGAGAGAGACAGAGACAAAACACAAATGAGGAAGTGGGAGAGAAAGAAGGAGACACAGAATTGGAAGCAGGCTCTAGGCTCTGAGCTGTCAGCACGGAGCCCCACGCGGGGCTCCATCTCATAAGCCATGAGATCATGACCAGGGCCTAAGTCAGATGCTTAACCACTGAGCCACCCAGGTGCCCCTCTTACCATTTTTAAGCACCTTTGATATTTAAGAAATTTGTGTTGCCTATTTTTTATTCCACTTGATATTTGCCCTTTTTTTCTGGTGTTGTTAGACTCCTTAAACTTTGAATTTATGAACCTGTATCTATCAATCTTATCTTTTATAGTTTCTGCCATTGCTTTTATGTTTAGAAAGTCTAACTTGATCTTAATGAATAGCTTAAACATGTTTCTCTGGGTTTGTTTACTATTTGTGCTTATGCGGGTATGAATTTGCTATGTACACTCTGATCATTCATCTCTTCTAATGGTTCCCTTAATAATTGGAATTTGCTTTATATATAAAGCTTAAATATATACACGTAGCTATTAACATTTTGTCTAGCGTATTTTCAGTTTTTCTTAGTTTTCTTTGGTGTATTTTTGTATTAAACTGTTTATTCCAAATATTAATGATTTTTTTAAAAGATGGTACATAGTGTGGTTCTGTTGCAGGATTTTTTTTACCTCAATACCCGGGATTCCTTGTCTCACCGATTCGAAGAATGAAGAGGCAGACATAAAATAAAATGAGCAGGAGACTAAAGTATATTAAGATATAAGATTAGAAAGTAAGAATTAAAGCATAAGGTCAGAAAGTAAGAATCATATGAAAGGTCTCTTTACAGAGAGGGGGCATTTGAAGGTGAATGCCTGTGGGCTGTAGGCAAGGGACTTTGTTTTGTAAGGGTCTGGTTGGGGGGGGGTCTCTTCCCTTTCCCCTTGTTCCTTCTCAGGTTCTACCCTTAATTAGTATCTCTAAAAGCCTAGTCATTCCTTTTTGATTGGCTCATTTGCATTGTATGAGACGTGGTTTATGGCCAACCCTTTCCTGTGGGTACATTTTATGGTCTACTACTTATTTTTAGTTAGGTCTTTTGTCAAATTCNAAGATGGTACATAGTGTGGTTCTGTTGCAGGATTTTTTTTACCTCAATACCCGGGATTCCTTGTCTCACCGATTCGAAGAATGAAGAGGCAGACATAAAATAAAATGAGCAGGAGACTAAAGTATATTAAGATATAAGATTAGAAAGTAAGAATTAAAGCATAAGGTCAGAAAGTAAGAATCATATGAAAGGTCTCTTTACAGAGAGGGGGCATTTGAAGGTGAATGCCTGTGGGCTGTAGGCAAGGGACTTTGTTTTGTAAGGGAGTTTGCTGTAGTCAGACCCTCCCAGCATTGTTCCAAAATACCTGTTTTTCTCCCACCCAGGGGCCTCAGGTCCCAAACTCTCTCTGCGCATTTTATACTATCTTTTCCTTATAGCTCTGACTTACATTTTTTCCACCAAATTGCTATCAAAAGATGATGGCACCACTTACAAAATTATATTTCCTTCTCCTCTTGTTCTGAAAAGCTTCCTTGATCATACATTAAGTAATTATGTATAGCCGAGTCTATTTCTAGACTCTCCATTCTGTTATGCTGATCTATAGGTCTATTTTTGTGCCAGTAAACCCTTCACTTATTCAAGGAGAGCTCAAATTTCCTTTCCTGAGTCTTTTCTTCTTCTGGTTAAACATCCTCAGCTCCTTCAATTGCTGCAATTTTATTAAACATCTAAGCCCCTCCCCAGCCCCCAGGGGACCAGAAGCTGGTAATTGGGAGAGAAACCACCTAGCCTCATAGTACTGGAAATTGCCTCACTTGGGTAAAGAAATGCATAGGTCAGGAGCAACATGTAGGCCAGAAAAGCGGATGATGAACCTTATACTGAAATAACAGTTTCTGTTCTGAAAAGTACTTTCTTCTTTCTCATCTCTTTTGATAGTGTAGAATAGTGAACACTGGGTTGGAGCCTTGCAGGGTTCAAGTGCATACTCCACCTTTTTTTTTGCTGTGTGACCTTGGGCAAGTTTCCTAAATTCTCTTAGTATTATTTGTCTTGACTGTAGAATGAAGACAGTAATGTCTACTTCATTACATTATTATAAAGATGAAGTGCATAATCCATGAACACACAGCAAGTACTTGATAATATAAGCTATGGTTATTACTGCTAAAATATCAGTCATATAGATTTATTGTTTCATTTAACTTTTTAAAAAACTGTTAATTGAAGTACAGTTGACGTACAGTATTATATTAGTTTCATGTGTACAACACAGTGATTTGACAATTACATCCATTACAAAATGGTCACCACAATAAGTGTAGTTACCATTTGTCCCCACACCAAGTTATTATAATATTATTGACTATATTTCCCATGCTGTGCTTTTCATCCTGATGCCTTATTTATTTTATAATTGGACATTTGTACTGTTTAATCCCCTTTGCCTATTCGGCCCATCCTCCCACCCACTTCCCTGTGGCAATCATCAGCTTATTCTCTGTGTTCATGAGTCTGTTTCTGTTTTGTGTTTGTCTACTTGTGTGTTTCATTTAACATTTTGAGGTAGTTCATAACATACACAATTTAAAGTTGAATGGATGGGATAAGAAAGGTTCCAGAACTTTCCCAAAGGTATAAGCTAAAGGACGTGCAAGGGTTCAGCATCTCCCTCTTTCTAACTCCATGACCTATGCTCTTCCTCATAGATGCTGGTAGATGCTATCCCTACACAGCATGATGGAGGCTACTTGTGACTGGTTTTTGGGTTCTGCCACAGTTACAGAGGTGACATATAGGTCTTAAGATTTCCTTTTGGTTTCAGTGTGGAAGGGCATTAGATTAATTGGAAAGAGAGATAATGATTTAATATTCATATGCAAATTGGCTGCTGGGGAAACATCCCTTCAAATTATTACTCAACATACTGCTCCAAGTGGCAGTGACACAGCCCAGAAGCATTTGTCATCCCCACAGGGTGCCAGAGGAAGCAGCACTTCCTCTCCCTCAGCACATGTTACCTGTGCTCTCAGAAGGCACACAGCCGGCCGGGAGGGAGGTGGGTGGAGGATGCCACGTTAGCAGCCTGGGCACACCACTGCCAAGTCAAACAGAACCGGAAGGTCTAATTTTAGCCCACTCAGCCTTGGCATTGTCCCTTCTAGCCAAGATATTTTTCAAGCACCACAATAAAGTGCTTTGTTCCAGCCTTGCTGGATACTTCACAAAGGCCCAGCAAGGACAGGGTGAGCATAATTCAGAACTGGAAACACATCAAAGACAAGAATCTCACTGGAGAGGGTCAGCCACCTCCAGTCACCTTCGGTAAATAGGCCCTTTCGATCCACCTCCCAAGCTCCGAGAAGGGGCCCATGGTTGCCTCCTCTTCCTCCAGCTTGTCAACCTTCTTTTGGCTGCTTATCAACAGGTGTCTTCTCTTTCATGCTGGGATTTACAGTTCACTCCCTCTCTTTTCCCCAGCCCAACAAACCCACTTCTTTCCATATATCTTGGTCTGCTTTCTTTCCTGAGATGTCCAGAAAGTGCCCTAGATTAAGAGCTGGAAACAATTTTACCGTTTATAAGATTTGTCCTTTACAATGACCTAGTACATTAGAACTTGTGGAGATGAGAGAACTGAAGTTCAAAATGGAAGCTGACCGTGGCTAAGGTCACACAGGAAAACACTGGTGGAGTTGGGACTTGAACCCAGCTCCGTGCTTTAGGGAAAAGCATGGTCCACAAACCTGTCAAAGCAGACAATCCACACAGGCTATTTGGGAGAGCCCTGGAAAACATTTCCTGAGAATGTCAGTTGGCTTTACAGTCAACAATTCCAAGTTAAAGACTGTGACTCACCATTTCCTTATTTCCTGGATTGAAGGTAAGGAAGGTTGATCCACAGACAAATCCAGTGATGCTACTGTATCCAAAGCCTTTTAGGAGAGGAAAAATAATTTTTCCTCAACTTTTGCAGGTTCTTGGCTAAGATTTCTACCTCTAGCCCTCGTAATAAAAGACAAGTTAACAGGAGATAAACAAACATAAGTCTAATAACATGTATACGTCTTACATATAAAGGAGATAGCCAGGGAAACTGAAATGGCCCAAACCATCACCTTAAATACCATCTCCCGCTAAACACAAAAGACAATGTTGGGGACAGGAGGGAGTTGGGGGCAGGGGAGGGGGCTGTTAAGCAATACCCAGTAAACAAGGGTATGGTCGTTATGCACATTTAAGTCAGTTGCCTTCTTTATTGACAGAGTTTCTAGACATTTAGTCATCTCCCCCTTCAAGCTGCACAGAGTGAGACACCCTTACAAATGGAGATTTCCCTTCTAAATGTAAATGTCGCTTTCAAAAGGGTAGCTTCTACTCATATGTTAGAGATTGTCCTTTGTCTGCTATTTCTTAAAAATACTCAGCCTAAAATAATCCTACACTGAAGAGGCATAGATTGGGGTAGCAAATTCTGCTCCCTTTCATCTTCTTGGACCTTTCCTTTGGCCTTCAAATAGATCTCTCTGGATCTCATTAGACAATCTTAATCCAGGCTTAGGCAGCCAGAAGTGATGATCTATGGGATCATCATCTTTTCTCTCTTCTGAATTTGAATTTCAGTTATTATAATGAATACTGGAGAGTGCTTTAGCAAAGCTCTTTCCTATCTTATATCTCATTTAAACCTTGTGATAACACATCAAGATTGATATTGTCATCAGTCTCACACAGTAGAGCTGAGCCTCAGTGAGGTTTCCTGACAAGGCAGATCCTGAGCGTCAGTGACTCTGACCCGGGCATTCCCCCAATGCTGTGTCTCTGCATCACTGCTTCTCTGGAGCTTTGAGATGAATGAGAAGATGACAGATTCAGGATTCTTCCGAGCTTCTCCTCCTTGTTCATCACTTCACCCAGAGCCACCCAAGATGGTCCTCAGAATGGTCTTTGGTCTGCAGGTGAACCCTAACATATTGCTGAATTAATTGTTGTAAAAGGGAGTGGCTTTAATTCAAAGAATCATGGGAATTCTCTTTCCTAAGACTGATGGTTTTGTGAACAAAAGACGTTTTGCTTGTTGAGATTATTGATATATTTGTTCTGATAATAAATGTTATGTGTGCTCATTATAAAAAGCTCAGAAATATATTAAGGAGTGAGATATTACCATTATACCGCCAGCAGTTATAACCACTGTTAAGATTTTAATATAAATCATGTACCGCCCAAAGTTTCTGTGCACACAAGCTTGAGGTCGTATATGTGTCAAGCAAAGGCACTATAGTACATATAGTGTCTTGGGACTTAATTTCTTCTCTCCTCTTTTCTTTCTTTTTTTGGACCTCAGGTGCACATCTATGGTAATCTTACTCCTCTATTCATGGCACACTCTCATTTTTGCCCTATATAAAGCCCCTTTTGGGTTTTATTATATATATTTTTTTATTTTCTGTATTCACTCCCGTTTTCCTCTTCTATTCTCTTGTGTTTAATACATGTCCCCTGTTAAGTGTTTATCCTTGAAAATACATAGTTGTTTTGTATATTCACATGTTTTAATTTAAATAAATGACATTGAATCAATACCAACATATGTCATTAGATGTAGATCTATATTACCACTTCTAATGTCTTCATAGTTTCCATTGTGCAGCTCTAACAAAATCAATTTAACTAGTTTTCTATGATGGACATTCAAGTTGTTTCTTTAAAAAGTGGGGGTTTGAAAATCATTTTAAACAATGCTGGAGTAAACATCCTAGTATATACATCTCTGAGGAGTTTTGTGATTGTTTCCTTGAGATAATTTTGAAGGATCGCTTTGCAAGTAATTCTTCACCTAATTTTTCAGCTTCTAAAGTAATTTTATTACTGGTTCCCTAGAGTCCCCTCCCACCCTGTCTCTTTGTTTCTTTGTTCCTCCCTCCCTGTCTCTTTCCACTTCGCTGGTGTCTCCCTAATGGCACTTAGCACAATTCATCTTTGATCTCTGTTTCATATGTTTTCTCTTATCGCTCAGCTGATAAGCTCTAGCTAGTTGTTGACAGAGATCACATCATAATTAATTGATTCAACAACATTTCCTGGGCACCTGTTCAGTGTAAGCTGAGGTAAACCTGACAATCACTCTGCCCTTGGAGAAGCCCAGGTCTAGTGAGGCAGCAGACATGCCTTACGGTGGGCAGACAGGCCTTACAGCGACCATGCCTTGGCAGGTGGCATGGTGACAGCAGTGTGTACAAGAGTCAGGGTGTGAAAGAGGAAGCCAGACAGCAAAGTCACCCAAGATGAGGTGTCTCATCTATGTCTAGAACATGGTTTGGAATTTACTAGAAGGCTAAAGGAGAGCTAATGGGAACTGCCCTCAAAGCAAAAGGAACAGCTAATATACAACCAGAGGTTCGAGATGATGCAGCAAGTTGGATCGTGGGCAGAGGTAAAACCAAAGAGCTCCTGGGTGTGGGGCAGCAGTGGCCCAGGTGAGCAGTCTGGAAAGCCACGGTGAAGATTGGATTCCAGTGAGACTAATGGGAGTCCACTGAAGGGGTTAAGCAGGACAGTGGCATGACTGGATTTGATGTTTTAGAAAGGTCATGGGGCTATAATTTGGAAGATGGATTTCAGGAGGGCAAGGCTGTCGATGGAGAAGCAAGTTTGGAAGTTTGGATAATGATAAAAGTGAGAGATGATGGCAGACTCAACTAAGGTAGTGGCAAGAAAGAAGTTGATGGATTTTGAAAGAAAGTTAGGATGGAGGATCTACAAACTACTTCATTCAATGATTGCTTGGATACAGGGATGTGAGGAGAGGCAGAATCCTGCCTAACCCCCAGGCTCTGAATGGGACCCTGGGCAGAGGAACACAGGAAGATATGTTGAGTTGGGTACGGTTGTAGGATACAAAAGTGGAAATGTCCAGCAGGCAGATGGAGGTATTATCCAATATGCAGGAAAGGCTTACCTTGGAGATAGATTTGGAAAACGTATTTGTCTTTCCGATATAGGATAATATTGAATAAAAGATGCTTGAATAACTGAATGAATTAATGAATTTTTAACATCATAATCCCTTCAAACAGAACATTTTACTCTATAAAGCTATCTTTATTTGAGAATTTCAAAGCGCTCTCTGTATTTAAGTCCCACCCACATGAGTTAAGCTTTTTTTTTTTTTTTTTGGAATTACTGTAGAAATAACAATATAGGAACCTAGTAAGTGCAAACAGCTCTCAGAAAGGAAAGATCACCAGCCCAAGAATCGGAAGACTTGAATGATTTTGCCACTACCTATAGACACTATAGGAGTGCTTACTCTGAGAGCAAGGACTTGGGTACCATCCTGACCGAGGATGCTCAAGGCTGCTCCTAGCCCTGGGACTGGGGATGTGCAGGTGACACAGGCGCCCCTGCTCTGTGCTTCTCTCCTGAAGCTCCCTGCTGCTCTGAGATAAGGGCCACGGTCCTTCCCCACTGGGACTTGGCAGCACAACCTAGCACACAATCTGTTGGACAGAAGGCTGTGATTATTAATGAAAGCATTTCCTCTGTTACCTCACAGAACTAAGTGAGGTTCTGACACTGCCAGAGACGGCCTGTTTCCTTTCATAGAAATCAATGCTCAGAAACACATAGAAGGGTTGGAGAAAGATGCACAAGGAATTAAAAATAAAATGCAGAAAAGTGGGTGGCTGCTTGAAACACTCCCAGATGAAAGGTTACCAGCTATTAATCAGCTTACACTTCTGTTCAGTGGGTGAGCAGGGAATTAGATGGAAACTTCACTCAACAGTTGATGCTTAGTCAGGGCTGTGGGGTCCTCGGATGACTTTCCTCTGTCGGGTTGGATATGAAGCAGTTTTACTTGAAGGAGAAGAAGGAGGAAGCAAGTAAAATTTCTCATGTGCCACAATATGTGTACTTCTGTTTACATATAACTAGGTCTGGTACGAGGTGTCAAGGTGAAGGTGACACCTAGATATCTAGGCCTGAATCTTGAAATGTCTGCCTCCCCATCTTCTGGAGCAGTCCAGTTTTCTGGGGCCCATGATGAGGATAATAACTACTGTTTCTTGAACACCTGCTACATGGCAGGCACCGTGGGAAGGAATTCAATGTATTATTTCATTAATTCTCATAACAACCTTGTGAGCCAATTTCTTATTTCCACCTGACAAATGAGTAAACTGAGGCTCCAATGGGCTGAGTAACTTATCCTAGAACATCATAAATGTTCTCTGATCAGGAACATCATCTGATTCAGGTCTGCCCCCAGGATCTTTTTTTTTTTATCCCACCAAACTGAAAAATAAAAGAGACATTATGTCCCAATAGAAAAGGAAGGGAACTTGTATGACGGGGTGAAAGAGAAATTGAGTCTGGGTGGAAATTTTTCCAAAGTTATAGCCCAGCCCCTGGGCACCAAAAGTGTGGCTTCAGGCTTAGCCACACTTCCCAGGTGCTTATGTTCTTTGTACCTGGGCAAGGAGGAACAGGGTGGTTGAGTCTGACCTCCAAAGCCACTTGGGCCACTTGATGCCTTGTAGATCAGAATCCCTGAGCACCTGGCCACCTTGTTACCAGGTGGGTTTTAGTTTGGAGCCACCTAGTCAGATCCAAGGGCTAGTGTCCACCAGCAGCTCCCATCCTGGGTCAGGCTTGTCCCTAGCCAAGGCCCTAGGACCCTTCAGATTCCATCCCCTGAGCTGTAGAGAGACCACTCAGGTGGCAACATGGCTGGAAACAGCTGGGACAGGCCCAGGGAGGGAGGTCACTTGTCACAGCCTGGTCACAGGGACATGGAATGACTCTTACTAGTCCTACAGGGCCTAGGACCCTCAGCCCAAGTCAGCACCCAAAGGTCACAGGCCTGGGCTTCATAGCAGCTTCCAAGGCTTCTTGCCCAGGCTCAGTAGCCAAGGCACTGTGAGACCCTGTCACGGTCTTTCTGTATCCCCTGTCACACATCCCCTAACCTTCCTGGGACTCTTCTAGAAAACAAAGGAATTAAATTAGATGATTGATCCCTGGGACCCACTTCTGCATTCACCTTCATGTATTTATTCTTCTTTCTGAGTTGGAATTCTTGTCATTTGCTCTGATGGTGCCATTACCACTGCCATCAAAATGTTTTTCCTCATTTATAACAGATCAAATAAGTGCTCGTGCCTTATCTGGAGTCCGCAGGGATTCGGTCCTTCCTAACCTAGCCTGTCTTATGCTTTCAGGCCAGACCTCAGCTGTAATCCCATGACGTTCAGAGCTTGAGGTAAAGCCATCTAAGAATGCCAGAAGAAAGCACTTCTCCCCTTTTCTGAAGTTGCCGTGGTCCCCAGAGACAGCAAGAAAGGCCAGCCTGGGATCCACACTCTGCCCCTGGGGAGATGCTCTGGGGCCTTGAGGACACTTAGGAGGATAGGGAGGAGAGAGGCAGAAAGAGCCATCGTATCAGATAATTGTCCTTATTAGAAAAGAAAACCCCACACAATGTGCTGGGCAACTTTGAGGCATGGTTTTCAGGGTTGTTTTAGCCGTCTCTGGAAACTAGCAATCTCGTGTCATTTGTTTATAGGATCCAAGGGAGGCGGTGATGGCGAGTGTTTTAACATCCCTGCTGGGAGATAAACATGCGTCCTGGCTTGCAGGCTTTGGGTGTCTGGCATGCGGAGGGCTTGCTGCTGGGGTAGGAGGGTGGGAGCCCACAGCCAGGTCAGGGGATCAGGGTTCTCATCCCATCCCTGCTCGGCCATTGAGTGCCTGTGTGATCTTTGAGTATCTCAAGCTCTCTAACCTAAAATCAAGGGGATTAAAAGCAGAAGAACCCAGGGGCAAATCTTTTCAACTTTGGTCTTCCCTAGTTCCGTGATTTTTAAATTCTTAATGTTAGTCCCCCGTGCAGGGTCTTGAAACAACTCGGGGGTGTCAGAAGGAGAGCACGAGGCATCAGCGAGAGCTTGGGGTATGCCTGTGCTGCTCTGTGTGTCTTCCCCTCAGACCGTCTAATTTGATTTTTGTTCATGATTTTCATCACTGCTCCCCAAATTGACTCATGTTCTCGTTAAAAGTACAGGTCTCCTTCTAAGGGAGGACCTCAGGGAGCTGCATTAAAAAAAATTTTTTTTAATGTTTATTTTTGAGAAAGAGAGAGAGAGCAGAGAGCAGAGGAAGGACAGAGAGAAAGGGACACAGAATCTGAAGCAGGCTCCAGGTTCTGAGCTGTCAGCACAGAGCCCAAAATGGGGCTCAAACTCACAATCTGTGAGATCATAACCTGAGCCAAGTCAGGTGGCTCAGCCTGGTGACTGAGCCACCCTGGCATCCCAGGAAGCTGAATTTTTCACTAGATAAGGATGATTCTTGTACTCTGGCATGTTTGGGGACTTCAGTTTAGAGCTTTCACCTGTGGCTTTTCACCTGAAGTTGCCTGATCTGGTGGGCATTTGTCTCTCTGGCCCCAGTTCTCCATAGCTCTCTGCTCTGAGCAGTCATCTCATCAGATCCCACATCCCAAGGGGCATGAGTGTCTCCTGCGTTCAATTCTGAGCTTTTCAAGATTGGAACCATGTCTTCTTTATGTATCCCCACCATGCCTAGCACAGAACCTTTCGCGTAGACAACACCTATACCTGTCTGCCAGGCTGAGCTGCCCAGAGCTAACCAGGCCATGAGTCATTGTTGATGCAAACCATGTTATCAAGAAGAAGGAGAAGGGAGAGTGGTAGGAACTTGTGGAGAAGTGTCACAGAAAAGACAGCAGTGGAACCAAGCCTTGCAGGAGGAGTCAGGTTTAGACAGGTGGTAAGGAAAACAAAGCCATCAGGCAGGAATCTAAGCATGAAAAGGCCCGTCTCCTCCGGTTATTCCAGTGTACAAGTGAGGAGCCCAGGGCTTAGAGAGAGCACATGATGTCTTCAAAGTTGGCCCAGGTAATCTGACACTACAACCAGTTCTGCTTCCATTTAAGACTCCTTCCACACATGGCCGTATTCCATCGGCCTCCAAGGGAGCCCCTAAAGCCCTTCCTCTCTCTGAGCCTTGCTTCCCAGCCTGGTTCCCCATTGGTATGCTTATCCTGTGTGTATCTGCGCATGTGGCTGGGCCGCTCCATCTCAGCCCCCAGTCTCTGCATGAATCTTGCCAAGACTGAGCCAGGCTGATGGCCAGATTACCTGTGCAAAGTCAGGCCTGCTGTTGTGGCTTATTGCACACAGAAGGCCCTGCTGTGTTCTAGGAGGCTGGACTTAGATATCAGAGTAGATAAAGGATGAGCTCAGGGCAACACACACACACACACACACACACACACACACAGAGGCTTGAATCTTCTCTAGGACCCAAAGGGTTTGTAGAGGAAAGATGCTTATGGGTGCTTCTTGCCTCCCTTGGTGGTCTTTTCCTCCTATAGGACGTCTCTCAGATCTGTCCTAAGGGCACTCGTTCATGCTCTGCTTCTTCTGCTCTGAAGACAGGGCAGAAAGTGGAAGAGGGGTAGGCAGAACTCAAGGCAGGAAAATCATTAGAAGGTGGCTGCAGACTCCAGGTAAGAGAAGATGATGGCCTATATTAGGAAACCAATGGGATTCTGGAGAACGACGTGTATTTTGAGCCAAAGTTTATTAGCTGGTTGAGCTAAGACAAAGTACTCATTCTCTCTGAGCTTCAGAGTTCCCATCAGTAAAAGACAAATGGTAATAACCTCCTTCATACCGGGTTGTTGCATGGATACATGTTGACGCATGAAGACTTTTGTAAACTGTAGAGTATGAAAATGTGGTCTTTCCCAGGTATCATTTGCAATTTGGTGCTGGACTTTCCTCACCCACAGGTGCATTCCTGGTGCCCATCACCAGTTCTGTTCTAACCCTATCTTATAGCCTGGAATGCCAACTTTAAAATAATACACTCCAGTGCCTGTCCCCTCCCTTCTTAGGCAACAAATATTCAAGTACTGACAGGTGCTCAGGTAAAGAATCCACAAAGCTAACATGTGTGGACTCTTTCAAGACAAGCCAATTACAAGCCTGTGACTCATATTTTCATATTTACAGAACTTATGCTACAAGTCTGTGAATGATGGGGTTGGAAGAGCCTTAAAGGTCACCTGTTCCAACTTAATTTGTTTTTCAAATGGGGAAACTGAGCAACAGAGGAAGAAAGGATCAGGCCCAAGATCACAGAATGAACTAGAAACAGATAACCTGGGATAACCTGCCCCCCTCCCCACACACACATATGGAATATTTTATTTTATCTTATTTTATTTATGTCATGAAATCTTTTTATTTGGAATATGATGAGCTTTGCTGCCATTATTACCCTTTCTGCTGTCCTGATGCCATAATGAAAGACATTACTGGCCGGTATCACTGCAGCCTCAGGACAAGAGGAGTGTAGAGGGGGGAGTGTTAACCCAATGCTTTCCTTCACGTATCAGACATTACTAAGCACCACATGTATGCCAAATACTGAGACAAAAGACATGAGCTCTGGCTTTAAGATGTTCAAAATTTAGTGACAAAGACAAGAAAAAAATGTTCTTGGGTGGGGGGGAAGGCTATTTCCCAAACAGTTAAATGAAACATTCTTCCCATCTGTTGACTGCACGTTATATTTATACTTATGATTGCATCAACTCTTTTCATATATAGATTACTAGGAGACTGACTTTCCCAGAAAGAATCATACCAAATACCACAGCTTGATGAAGACCAGTGCCATGGTCCTTGAGTACTGACTTCACAGTGGTTCTGTGTCCCTCATTCATTCATTCCCTGAAAAATTATTTGTTGAGCACCTAGTACAAGGTAGCAGGGATGCAAAGATAAATAAAAGACAGCCCTCTCTCCCAAGAAACTAACAATCCAGTAGGTTGGATAATGAATAATGAATAATGACCACGAAAGCTTCTACAAGAGAACGGAGATGCCTAGAAGAAAGGATGTCTAAGCGAGCCTTGGAAAGTCGGCAGAGGTTCCACAGACGACGAAGCACGTGAGCAGAGGCTACTTAAAGAAAGAGAAGAAGTCTGCTGAGCAAGTGAAAAGACAGATGGGCAGAAAATGAGGATGTGAGTAGGCAGGACAGGTGCCAGGCGAGAGAGATAGGGCTACATCCTGTAGACAATGGGAAGTGTTGATGTTTTAGGGAGAGGCTCAGATGGCAAGATTTGTAGTTTAGAAATTCATTCAAGCAGCCATAGAAAAGGTGGGCTGGAGTCAGCCCAGTGAGGGTCACAAACCCAAACAAGGGTGTTGAAGACAGTGCCAGGGCAGCTTTGAGCCAGGCCAGAATTGATTTTCTCTGTAACTCATCCACTGCCAGGCACACCTGAGTGATAGTGCTGAACATGACCCATAACCAAGAATCATGAAGTGATGCATTTGAGCCTCCAAAATGGTGACTCAGGACCCTGACAGTGTTCCCGGGGTGAGACCACCCTCTTCCCAGTCAGTCAGCAGGAACAGTTTCAAGTACCAGAAACGATCCATGGAGAATCCATGCTTCCTTGCTTCAGAGAGAAGCTGACACGCTATTGACCTTCTAAAGGCATTTTTGAAGACAGTTTTTAATAACCCTTAATCCACTTTCCCATCATTAATACAAACCCATTCTGGCTTGTGGTTTTGGTAAACTCTAACAGTCTTTTCCAAACTGGGGCCTGACAAAGTGACTGATCCCTCTCTCATCCCTTCTCTCAGTGCCAAGAAGCACTGATTCAGCCTCATAAGCCTTCCTGCTTCTGCTCCTCCTGTACCTTCTGAAATGCCTCCCATCCACCTGTCTGTCTGTGATTGTGCATTGGAGTCTTGCTAATCCAGTTCAAATTCTGGCTCTGCTACGTGTTACTTGTATGATCTTGTACAAGAGAGCTCCCCCAGTCCTTACTGCAGAGCTGTCACAGGGCCAAAGATTGAGTGTAAAATGCTCAACACAGTGCCTGTCCCACAGCCAACACTCAGTATTCAGCAGCTGTTATTGTTAGGTGAGACTCTAGTGCAATAATGAAAATGTGTAATTCTCTACTGAAAACAACAAAGCGAACTCCTGAAAGTTTGGCAATACGTCTTTAGATTAGCAGGGTAACCATGGATTACAGTTTTCTTACCCAGATTAATTACACTTGACACCTGAGTACCCAACTTGATTTCCGTACCCAGCTGTGGAATCCCACAGTAACCTATAAGTAAGAGATAGTTGCTGATAAGAGACACGGAGCTTAAAATGAAAAGCAAAAATAAGTAGAGACGCTCTACAATGAAGAGTATAGTGCTGAACCTCAGGTCCTTTGCTCAAACAGAAGAGCCTGGAAGAAAAATGGCCATTTTCGTGATATCTTCTCACTTTGTTGTGCTAGGATGATGCCGAGGAGGAAGCTTTCCCTGGAAGTAGCAAGAGTGCTCTGGTTTCATTACAGAGAAAGGATTGTTCAGTGTTATTAGGGCAGGTCACTGACGATGGGTATGGAATCTGTTGTAGAGGAAGGCAAAAAAAGCCCCAACAAAGAACGTGATAAGATGACCCCTTCTGGATGATTGCAAGTAGAGAGCTGCCTGGAGCCTGAGAGAGAATTTGTCTCAAGCACATTGAAAGTGTAGATCCACGGGGCAAATTTTTCAAAGCCTAATTCAGTTGCTGTGTCAGGGTTTTGAAGTTCTTGTGGCACTTTCCTTATTCTGGTGATCCTTCAGATTTTCAGTTTAATTTGACTTTTTAAATCAAGCTGTGGTTAATTTTGGTGTTCATTCCTTTAAATTATATAACAACAATATTAAAGGGAAATTTTTAAAAATCACCGTCAATTTTCTGGCACTAATACCAAAAATAGTTTAATTTTGGCGTATCCTCTATCTTTGCTTACCTATTTATTTCTTAATCAGCCACCACAGTAAATCAGAAAGAGCTGAGTTATTGTATAATATATATAATATATTTAGCTATTATATAATATATACTATGTACTTTATTATATTATATATATGTAACATATACATTATGTACATAATTTTATTAAGGAAGAAATTTAAGATAAAACAGTTGATTAAATATTGCCCTAAGTAACATACATGACAAAAACGGTCAATAACCTGGCACATAATTGATATAAGTAACATTGTTTTATGTATTTTATGCACCGTTATTTTATTTACTAGCAGGAATCATAACAGAATTGAATTAGGTCAGTTGAAATTCACCATCCAATCTCTCAGAAAAAGCCACTAAGTTTGTCAAGACTGACGGCAACATTATACGAAGGTCCCTGAAGATGAGAGGAGAAAGAAAATTAGTGTGACTTAGCAAAAATAGGTTGTTTCCATTAAAAAAGAAAAAAAGCTGCCACGTTAGAACTAAACCAGCCGAGATTTCCTACCGTTGCCGATCAGATTTCCCAAGTCTGTGATCACTTGGCTGTAAAGCCTTCTCATTGCATGTGTTAACAATCCCACTTAATATCCTTACAAACTAAATGTAGCATTAGGCACCTAGGCGGCAAGTACTAATGGATTTTAATTCAGCAAAAGAGAATGTAAACAGTTTCCAAGTACTTTACATGAATAGCCAAAACAAGGACGGCTGTTCTCCATGTAATACCTCTGCCATGTGAGAGGGGACACGTGATGGGGGAGGGTGGACTCTACTGCCTCTTGAGCTGTGAGAAGAGTCTTTTTCACCCATCTCTCTTCTGGAACATCAAACACAAGGAGGCAGACTTGGGGGGACTTTGACCTAACGCACTAGAGGGAGTTCCCACCAAGGGGCTGCTCAGAACTCTGACGTGGCTCCTAATCAGGTTTGAAATGACCACAGCTAATTGCATTAATTTGCTTTCCTTCAGGCAGAATGGGGAAACAGAATAGCAAACTGGCCCCTGAAGTGATGGAGGATCTGGTGAAGAGCACAGAGTTCAATGAGCATGAGCTCAAGCAGTGGTACAAAGGGTTCCTCAAGGACTGTCCAAGTGGGAGGCTGAACCTCGAGGAATTTCAGCAGCTCTACGTGAAGGTAAATGGTTTTCCATCTCTTGTTTTCCTAAGGCCACAAAACGCGGTCTTCATGAAATGTAACTTCCTATGGAATTACAACACCAAGTAGCCCATTTGTTTCAACACTGGTGGTTTTCCAACCGAAAGGAAAAATGGACGTTTTTAGAAATGCAAAGGGGTGTGATTTTTGCAGATGTAAGTCAAGCAGTTTTTGAATAAGAAGAGTAATTATTCAGTCAAAACACTGACTCGAGTTCAGAAGATGACAGTGGTGGGTGAAAGAACAGTAGAAATCTCAGATAATACAGTGTTTGCTGATGATAATTGACAAGCTCTTAATTGCACTATTGTTTGGGTTGTTAAAAGTATCTGCACCTCTCTCCATTAAAGAGAAAGTACATGGGCCCTTTTTCCACTACAAGATGTCTTCCTATTTGCAGATAAGCAAAAAACCTAGATTCCCACATCAGCACATTTGGAAAGGGGTAGGGAGGTCCGGTATACATTTGGACATCAGGGTCTACAACATGGACTCTTTTAACTCAGCATTTTGTACTGTTTACAAGTAAATCTTACCCTGGACATTAGATAAAACAGTTCCATTGCAGGTATAATTTCTACTGCCATGGTATTGTTTTGGTTTATCGGAGTTTGTCAGTTGTATTGTTTTGAGATTTGGCAGGATCTAAGACATTCCATTTTGTGGACATTTATGTTAGGCTTGTGGAAGAAATGCATTGCTTTTCTTTTAACTTTTTCTGACTAAAATACAAAATAGAAAATGCTGCTTTTATCCTTTCAGTGTAGCAATCAGTTCGAGCTGTGCTGTATGAACAATCCACATGAATGTATGTGTGGAGGATGATTGTATAAAGTATAAGCTTTGTTTTTACCTCCTGAAGTTGAATGTTTCCCGTAGCTCATGCTCCGGCAATTCCATCCTTGCACAAGTGGGGGCATGTATAAGAATGTTCATAGCTGCACTGTTCACAATAGCAAACCTGGGAAACAACCCAAATGCCCATCAGAGGGAGAGTGGAAAATAAACTATGATGTGTTCGCATAGCAGTCAAAACAGTTGATCTGTAGCAACACTAAAGCATTAAGTGCAAAAAGGGAGTCATAAAATATTCTAAATTAAACACAAAGAAGTTTACAAAAATATTTTACAGGACTACCAATAAATCCAATAAAATCATATAAAAAGGAAAGCAAGATTGATGAGTACAGGATCCAGACTGGTGGCCACATCCAGTGGGGAAGAGGTAAGGGACGGGGTGGGGGTAGGGCCACATGGTTAGAGAGAGATTGTATCTAAGTTGTGTCTGTGATTGGGGTGGTGAGTTTGCAGATGGGTGCTGCTTGTATTATTAAAAGCTCAGTAACCCTGGAAAGACTGATGAGTGTCAGGGACCCAGAATTATCATTAATCCAAAACTGAGCAGCTGAGGGCCCCAGGTTTATACAAAACTACCTTCTTAAATGTGTGTCGAAAGGAACACTTAGAGTGGCCTGTGTGTACATCATAAGATCACTATGCCATTTCTAAGATCTAAGAAATTCGTTTTTATCATGTAGAGCTCTTTCAGGTAGGAGTGCTGAGAGGTGCATTTATTGTTCAACTGATACAAATTGCTTTTGCAGAGAAGTGGGATCGTCTGCGTTTTCTTAAATATTAAACCACTCTCCCTAGTTTTCAAAGTCACATCTTCTAACATTTTATCACCCAGGAGTTAGCCTGAGCCTCACAACTGTCTTCACTCTCAGCCCCAAGGAAAGTACAGACAAATGAGATTTGTCAAAGCTACTTTCACATCACTGGAGGTCAT
Organism: Crocuta crocuta; assembly: GCF_008692635.1. NCBI lineage: Eukaryota > Metazoa > Chordata > Mammalia > Carnivora > Hyaenidae > Crocuta > Crocuta crocuta. Next base: position 12,075,155 of record NW_027551571.1, read on the forward strand.
GCAAGCTGTCACTCTGTGTTTAAGAAAGCTCTGTGTGCCGCATTCCTCACTCTTTGTTTAAAATGAGAGAGGTTTGCCTCTGAAGAAATTTGGGAAATGAGGTATTTCATTTACATACTGGAAGTACTCAGCACTGGAAAAACACCAGCCTCAAGATGGGGGTGGGGGGGGGTTGGGGTGGAGGACATGTAAACATGAAACAGAGCTCAGCATTTTGTGGTACAACTGATGTATATATACCAACATCATCTCCCTCGTCCACCTCTCCCACTCCACCCCAGAGTATACTTTTTTATTCCAAGAAGAAAATATATGACTTTCTTTTTTTTTAATGTTTTATTTATTTCTGAGAGAGAGAGAGACAGCATGAGCAGGGAAGGGTCAGAGAGAGAGGGAGACACAGAATCCGAAACAGTCTCCAGGCTCTGAGCTGGCTGTCAGCACAGAGCTCGATGCGGGGCTCAAACCCACGAACCGTGAGATCATGACCTGAGCCGAAGTCAGACGCTTAACGGACTGAGCCACCCAGGTGCCCCTATATGACTTTCTGAATGGAGTTTAGGTTCCTGGCAGCCTCTTAACCATATTCAAACTCAGCCTGTGCTCTTCTGTCAAATCATCAGAAAGCAAGTAAAGTTTTCTCTTTCCAGAGGTGTCCAAGGACATAATACAAAGGAGAACCAGATATGCTATGTACACAGGGGGCGGGGGGGGGGGCGGGGAGACAGCTGTGATATGNAGAAACATGTGGATTAGGAGAGGGGCTGACAAAAACCTTCCTTTAATACTTCTGAAAAGTGCAAATATTCGGCAAAGCACAGCCCCTCCCCTGGTGAATAGGCACGTTTCTGTAGTTCCTTCCATCTCAGTGTGACCGTGAGATATCGTAGAATCCGCTAAGTGAGCAAAACTGCCGGTGGCCGCTGCCCTCCTGTCTGTGTCGGCCTGGTGCGTGTACTCTCACCAAACTGAGCCATTTCAGGCTCTAGGAGAGACACTGGGCTGCTGTGGAACCAACTCTTGTCACGGTGCGGGGAGGAGTAAAATAATAGGAGCGGCCCCTCTGCAAGGCCCGGAGCCACAGACTCTCAACTTCAGAAGCTTTTGTATCTAAAATAGAAAGGAACCCCTTCATCAGTCCATGTTTAAAAATGTTTAAAACTGAGGTTCAGAAAAATGAGGCCTAGGGTCATAGAAAGAGTGAAAGTGGGACCCGTATGACAGACGGGCATGCGACTCTCGCCGCAGCCTATGGCCCTGCCCTCCAGCCCCTTCAACATACGTGTCCAGAGCGAGCTTCGCAAAACACAGGCCTGGGCATGGGCCTTCCTTGTTCGGTTCATTATTGAGTCCTATAGACCACAGTCACCTCACTTCAATCAACACGAGACCCAGTGCTTAGGACAGACCTGCCGCAGAGCAAACGTCAGTTTTTGTTGAGTGGATTATATTAAATGCTGACCGTGTATCTCCTTCTCAGGGAGCTTTGTAGCCGCAACAGGTAGAAATCGCTAATGGATGGTTGTGTCTGTCGTTGAGGATCTCACAGGCTAATTGAGAAGACACAGTTAACCCCAATACAAGGCAGAATGACAGAAATACTTGGTGGTGGGGCAAGAGAAGAGGTTAATTTCAAAATGAGATATTAAAATAAGCCGTTAATTGAGACAATGATGAAAAGCAAACTTTCCTCTTAGCCTTTTAGAAGACAAAATGTCTCTGAGTAGATAGTTTTCACCTTTTCCAACCTTGGTACCATGTTTATTTTACAAAACTATATTGGTGAAATTCCATTCAGTAAGAAATTTTCTAGGCCTAAAGCTTTGGAAATGTAAGTGTACTCGCCAAAACTCTATTGACACAACTACTCAGAGACATGTATTAAAAACAAATAAAAAGAAATGATGTCATAGGCTCCGGAGCACCTAAACGTTTTATGATAAAGATCTTTTAATAGACTAAGGAAGATTTTCTAGTGAATGAAGTATCACAACCACATTCTATAATTCTCTATAGAGTTTTAGAACTTAACTCACAAATTGTGTTCTTATGCTTAAAAACCAGTATCAGGAATAAAAGGCACGCTTCCTGGAAGTTATATGCAAACATATAAATGCAAGATTTTAGTTATAAAATCTTTGTTTTATAGAATATGAAATAAAACATATGCATCTCATTATGCCCTGTTTACTATGCGACTTTGGACAGATGACTTTGCAAATGAAAAACTGATCTACATCCATGGCCAACTCAAACTTGAGTGTGTATTGGGGGCCTGGGTGGCTCAGTCAGTTAAGCCTTGGACTTTGGCTCAGGCCATGATCTGACAGTTTGTGAGGTTGAGCCCCACATCGGGCTCTGTGCTGACAGCTCAGAGCCTGGAGCCTGCTTCAGATTCTGTGGCTCCCTCTCTCTGCCCCTCTCCCCCCTCAAAAATAAATAAACATTAAAATTTTTTTTAAAAAAACTTGAATGTGTATCAAAATCACTTGGTCTGACTGTTTAATCAGCAGATTGCTGAACCTCTTCCTCAGGGTTGCTATTTTGCTGGGCCTACAACAGAGCCCCAATAAATGGATTTCTAGTAAGACCTCACAGACCATTCTAATGGAGAAAACCCATGATGGACATGTTGAGAAGTACTGGTCTAGAGTTTAACCTGGGAGCATCCTTGGGTTAGCTTCTGGAATTCTGTACATGCTGAGATGGTATGTAAAAGTCTGTATCTATGCTCTCTTGGGATAGCATTCATCAGATTTATAAAGTGTTCTGTAGGCTGAAGAGAGGTTAAGAATCACCAAAAGATGCTTCTAACCATTGGCAGGCTAACATTCTAGTTCTTACGACAGCAGAGTTAGTGGGTCTTACACTAATACAAAGGGAGAAACATCCCCTTTTAAACTTACTTTCAAATGAATTTAACTGGCAGAAAATAAGAGTGCAAGTTTCCTATCTGCACCTCATTAAATTGGTTTCCAGTTTGCAGGCGATATTTTCCTGATTCGGAGACCTTAATTAATTTGTGTTTTGTTCAGGGCCCCATGAAAATGAAAATGGGAAAGTTCCAGTGAAATAAGATGTGACCCCTGCTTGCCATTCCTTCTCCTAAACACACCTATGTGCCGGGTGCTGTGTAGGCCAGAGTCTACCGGGAATGTCAGAGTTCCCCTCATTGGGCCTCTGTGGTTTGGTCTTCCCTCAAGGACCTGATAGTTGAGTGTAAGCTTAATATATAAATATATCTATGATTGTGATGAGGACCATGAAAGACAAGGAAGGATCTCTGGGCCCAGTGAGGGCTGGCAGGGAAGGTGATATTGAAGCTAATCCTCAAAGGAAGGGTGGTTTGGACATAAGGAGCTGTGGATCTGTCTGGAAACTCAAGACGCTCACTGAGTAAAATTTGAAAAGTTGGTATAAAAACTGATTATTGTGTTCGAGAGCCCCTTCCTATGGTGTTGGCAGAAGGCCCACAGACTGAGTATATTAGGCTGAAACAAAAACAACCAAACAGAGCAAACAGCTCAAAAGCTTCTCCCAGGAGAGCCTTCCTTGATCTCTCCATTCTCAAAGCAGGAATAGTCTCTCCCTCTGCCTTCCTGTGACTTTGGTCCCCCCACCTCCTTTCACAAGGATATTATGTCTTTACAACACAATTATGCAAGCTTTTCCCACCTTCTCACTAGTGAGAGCCTTTCTTCATCCCCCAGAGCCTACAGTGCTCTTGGTGTTTTGCCTGATTACACATAAATGCGTGGTTTAACCCGAAGGCTGGATGTGTACCTGCCTCTGCTGTACACGAACCGTGTGAACTTGGGAAGGTCTTATGCTTAAAGGTTTGTTAAATAAATCAACAAACTACTCTGACACTGTTTCCTAATCTGTCAAATGGGGAGACTGTTCTGAGACTATTAACTTAATGTGAGTGCCAACCCAAATGCTTTGTAAACAGCAAATCATCTTGCCCAGGAGAAGCCCAGCAATGGCTTGAGCTTAGACACGTGGGCGTGAGGGGCTTCCAGATACCAGATTGCCCAGTCTCTTGGGTTGTGGAATCAAGAGCTGGCTCCCTCATGAGACAGTTTATCAAAAGAAAATGGGACAGAGATGGCTATTATGGCTTCTCAACATCTGATTCCAATCAATTTTGAAAATAAAACTCTTGGCTCAAAACAGATTTTTGGATGATCAGTTTTCAGGGATTCAGACTCTGCTTGTTCCTAAGAGGTAATTAGGAGTATGCCTTATTAAAAATTTGTTGGGCAGAACTATATACAGAAACATTTTAATTCCTTTGGGAAATAGACATTACATAAGACACAAAATGTCATCCAGATTGGGCTGGTGAGGACGTTGCAATTTTTATTGAGAACCTGGGAATTCATTTCCATTTGGAATGTTTGCCAACATGATTGAGGCTGCACTTCAACTTGAATTAATGTGGAAAACAAGAGCTAGGGGCTGAAGTCTTGGGGAAGAGATGACAATAAAGTTGTAGTTTCGGGAAAACAAGGTCCCATGTGAGTCTCTAAAGGCATTTTATTATGGCGAGATGGTCTCAGGAAATAGCTGGCTACCAGCGTGTCTTGCATTGGAGAGAGCCTTTATCCTAGAGCAGTAGAAGTGATAACCTTCTCCCATCTCACAGGGTGTGAAATTATTTTGGATGGCTTCCAAAATAAAATCCTTGGGATTTTGCTTTCCAATGATAGGGCAGGTGTCAGTTAGAGAGATATCGATGGCCATTGCAGCCATGATATCCAAAGGAATGCTCTTAGAGGATACCTCAACCTCTCTGTCCTCAGGATAAGGTTGGAAAGAGCCTTTTAGAAGTCTTTCAGTCCACTCACGACCCCCATGTTACACAGGAGGAAATTGAAGCCCTTGGTGGAGGGGTTGGAATCCAAGATGGAGCTATTTCTTCATGGCTCCAGTTAATGCCCAAAATGATGTGTCTCAACTCCAGCTTGATTATGGAAGTTTCAAACCAGAAGGACCTACTCTCCCTCTAGCAATTCTCTGCAGCTAATTGTTAAAGAACAACCCATTTCTTATTGGAAATAGAGCCAATGAGGCAGAAATAGTCCGTTTCTGTTACAGAATTGGACTTGAAGATACAAAATCATGTATGGGCCTCTCACTGTAAAGCTGCTTTACATGACTGGATTTGTCTGACCCTTTGAAAGGGTGACAGGGGCTTGGAACTGGTACCACTGACCTATCTTGGTGGGAATAATTTCCTCCCTCCCTTCCTGTGGCCCACTGAACGCCTGCCAGAAGAATGCACTCTGTCGTTGATTATTTGCTCTCATGTCTCCACTTGGAATGGGTCTTGGACCATTGGCATTTCTCTCTAAAGGTAGTTCCAGAGCTTGGATTCTCATCCTTGTGACCACCTGATGTTGCTATGAATCATGTCCTGTCCTGAGCTCTAAGTCACGTTTCCCATCTCAGATGAAATGGGGGAGAAATGGAAGAGGTCAGCAGAAAAATAGGGCTAAATCTGCCTACAAAATATCCAAGGACCTCATTAGCTCTAGAGTAGGAGAATCCCTCTGGAGATAGTAATCAAGAAGCTATCAGCAGCCCCCACCCTCAACAAACACTATCAAGTGGTATCTATAACAAATGTGTAGCTAAGAGCTATGGGGTTGCAGAATGTGAGTCAGTTTCTTTCACTCGCTTAAAGGCCTAGCAGAACAGTCTATGTAGATAGTGAAAAGATAACAGAGAAAGTGGTATTTGTCCCAAGACCAGTGCAGATAATCCAGCCTAGCAAATTTCTGTATAGATATCTTCAGTGAAGATTTCAAGATACCTTGAAATATACATATGATCTGTAGCCCTTAAGGACTTCCTTAAGAGGAGGGTCAGTCTCAGCAGGGCACAAGCTCAGGGAGACATGGGGATGGGATGGGCGTGGCAAGCCGCTGTGTTGGCTAAGATGTCAAGTGACCAAACACATATCATGGCAAAGGTGAGGTTGGAGACATGAGTGGGACCCAATCACAGAGGTCATCGAGTGCCAGAAAAGCCCTGAAGTCCCTGAAATATCGTGGACAAAGCAAACAGATGTTTTCCTGCCTAGACGTGTTAGATGACCATGGACGTTCTGGGAACCTGGAATGTAATGTATGCCTTAAGTATGTAAAGAACGTATGTTTTAAGTATGCTTCTTAAAACAACATAACGACAGTGTCAGGCCCGAGCAGTTCATTTTCGTTTCCCTTGTCCGTGTTCTCGGTGACTCAGTGAGTGAAGCTGCAGGAGCCTGCAGTGTGCCCTCAAGCGAACGACTTAGAAAAGGTTGGCTGAGTTATTCAGTGAGTATTTATTGTCTGTACCTTGCGTATGCTGCACAAGACTAAACACACAGAGAACCAGCAAGTTCCATGCTGTCAGGGGAGATAAAGCCTTCCAAGCAGCCAAATGCAGAGAGCTAAGTGAGGATATGAGTCAGTCAGAGCTTTGGGAGCTCAGGGGAGGGGAAGGGAGACTCAGGGGAGGGTCCAGCAGGGCCTCCCAGGCGGAAGAGAAGAGGGGGGAAGTGCAAGCTGGGGTCTGGGGTCCCAGGAAGAACGTAGACAAGCAGGAGCAAACACTCTCTCAGGTCTCACGACCCTGAACTTGGAATAACCGGGACACTCAGGGGCATTTTGAAATTGTACTTCAGGTAACCTGTCTGCCCAGGCAGCCTCTCTGTCTCCTCCCTTCAGTGCCAGGCACTGAGCCCACCCCACCCCACCCCACCCCACCCCGGGCTAGTCCAGTTCTCACCCTGGTCCAGTTCCCAGGGGAGCTGCTGGCTGGGGGCCCTTTGCTTCCTCAGGGAGCACGACTTCCCTGGGCCTTTGTTCTGTCACAGAGAGGAGCTGGTGGCGACTTGCTGTGAAGAAGGTGAATTCCTTATATCTCCTGGGGTGGGAACAGTGACGCTGGGAGCTCCTTGGTCCGTGCGACCATCTGTGAAGTCAGGCCCCACCGCCTCCTCTGTAGATGAAATTCCTTTTCTCTCATCTAAAAAGTGAGCTCAACATGATTTGGTTTGGAAGTCAAGACAAATGGATAGTCTTATTGGTGTGGTTTACATTGTTTTCAGGCAAAAATGCAAGCGAGGTATTGTCCTGTGTTTCTGTGTGTGTATTTTACTACTAAATGGCAAAAAGATGTAAGGTAAGGTTATGTGTGTTATCATTTCGGGCTTGGATCCGTCTATCAGAGACCCGGAGAGTGGCTTAGAGTGGCTTAGAATACGCGACGTTATTACTGAAAAGGCGGCTTCTTTTGTGGAAACGGCAGCCCTGATGGCAGCCAGACACAGCGGTCTGAACTGGGGGCGTGGGGGTGGTTTAGGAGCAGAGAGTTCTAGCACAGGGCTCTCCACTTTCCTTGTTTTTGGCTTCTGAAGCTGTTAAATGATTCTTTGTATGTCCCTTGCAAGGCTTGATCATTAAAGGTGCTCAATAAAGGCTCGAAGTCACTCTCTTAGTACTGGAGCCTTGAGGACTGGTGACCCACAGGGGTGAGGATACTGGCTTCACTGTGTGCTTCTACAGCAGAAACCTTTCAGGGTCTGTTTGGCTCTGTGAGGCCACCTACTCCAGGGGACTGTCCCTCCCTTTGGAGAGGGCTGCTTTGGCTTTCAGTCATGAGAACCAGCCTCCCCAGGTTTCCTCTGTAACCAGTCTGGCTCCAGTCTGGCCCAGTTCCTATGTGGCAAGAGGGGAAGAGAGGAAGCGAAGAGCCTGTCCCAGGCACGGGTGCTGGAGGGAAGGCTCCCATGGGCCGGGAGCTGAGCCAATCTGCCCCTCCCTGCGCTTCTCTGAGGCAGACATTAGCAGCCTGAAGGTGTTACATTAACTCCAGAGAAAGCCTATGAGGGAATGTGACATTCTGTGAAACAGGCATCCAGGCGAGGTCCTTGGGGCGTGTGCACAGCCCCCACTGCCCCACTGACGGCTGACCCAGAGGGACAGGATCCCATTTGAGGAAAAGCATGCCAGTGCCACTTGTTGAGGCAGGTGGCAGAAAAGGTTTCTGTTACGTTGTGCAATCAAGTTTACTGTCTGCTCCAGGGGACTGTCACACACGCGCGCGCACGCGCGCGCGCGCACACACACACACACACACACACGTTTTGTTTTGAAAATAAAGACAAATGGTTTGTTTTATCAGTATAGTTCGCAATGTCTCCACAACCACCAGGCGGGGGCGCGCTGGTTGGCTTTACAACATAAAACACCATAGAAACTAGGCAACTTTGAGCTCCTTTCTAGAATAAATCAAAGGATGGCTAGTAGGTGCACAGAGGAATAATAAATAGGTGATAATAGCCAACATTAATTGAATGCTTATTGAGTGTCAGGCTCTGTTCCAAGCATACCACTCTGCATATATTACTTATTTGATTCTCACAACGGTGTATGAGGAAGATAGGATGATTTCCTCCATTTTACAAATGAGGTACTTGAGGCACAGAGCAGTTAATAACTTTCCCGAGGTCTTGCAACATTCAAACGCAGGCAGCTGGACTCTGCTGCTAGTGCTCTTTACTAGGTATGTGGATCCTCGATGGAAATCTCAGACAGCTTGATCCCTGCTCTTAAGGATGGTTTGTGTGGTTTATCTAACCATAGTCTTTAGTTACAAACATTCAAATAGATGACCCGTGTGGTTCCAGATGGCTTACAGCTGGAGTGTGGCAGAGGAGGGGTGAGAGGTGTGGAGTCAGAGATGAGTCTGCATCCTGGCTCTGCTGCTACCCTGCTGCTGGGCTGAGGAGAATTCTTCACTCTCCAAGTCCATATTTCCCTATCAGACAACAGAAGGTCTACTTTTCTTGCCTCCCAGTATACTCATGAGGTATACTCATGTCAGACTCATGAGTCAGAGTCTGACAGTGTGAGAACTCTGGTTGTCTGTGCTGGAGTTGGGTCAGCGGAAAACCCAGTGGGTTGACTGTCTTATGAGGTTGGAGAAGCCCACCCATCACAAGGAATTGCAACTTCCTCCTCAAGCACATTTAATGACCGCAAATTATGAGATCATGCCCATTGTGGCTGGCACTGACCTGAAGAGACACAGAGCGGTGGCTTGATTGAGGCGTCAGACACTGTTGGTCACCTACCCAATGGCCATCCTGCTCTCCTCTCTCCTCCCTCTCTGGTTGTGGCCAACCTCCCACTGTAGAAGCTAAAACTCCAGGTGCACACTTTCCTGGTCTGCTTTGCATCTAGTGTGGGGGCATGTTACCTTATCCAAGTGAAAAGGGATCTGAGAAAAGATCTGCCTGGGGGCTAAGGAAGGTTGTGGAAAAGATTTTCTTCACTCAGTAAAAGACTAGCATGCTGGGGTTTGTGCTGTGCATATGAAACCTGAAGGAGCTATAGTTAACTTCCAACAGTGAAGAGAGATATTGCATCCAAGCTGAACATGGTAGATTAGAAAGATAGAAAGAACCCGGGCCCTTGATGATGTCCAAGATCTGTGAGATGAGACCTGAAACAGTATCTGGACCATATGGTGTGTGGGATACTTGACCTTTTATGGTTTGGGCCACCTTTAGTTAGTCTTCTGTTCCTTGTAGGAGAAAGTATCCTGCTCAATAAAAGAGGGATGAGAATGAGAGGCCGAAACCCCAATGCTGGTCAGGACAATGCTGCTAACAAGTTGTTTGATTCTGGTCCAGTTACCAACCTCTCTGAGTCATATGATTCTGGTCCAGTTACCAACCTCTCTGAGTCATAGACTCTCAATTTATTGAAAAGGCTAGTAACCCCTGCCCTATCTCCCTCAGAACATTTGTGGGACCACATGCAACACTGTTTGAGTCCCACCAATACTTTGTTCCAGAGATCTAGAAATGGATACAATATGGTACAAAGGCAGATATGAGAGTGAACTCCATGTTCGACAGAAGTTCAGTATGGCTGAAAGGAAGAGATTCAGGAGAAGAGAGGTAGAAGCTGAGATGTAGACACAGCCTCAGTTTCTCCCTCTGTAAAATGAGGAAGAGAACCGTATGACCTCTTAAGTTCACTTCCAATACCAGGATTCTAGAAGTCAAGGGGGCTGTCACTGTTAGATCTCTGCTAAACACAAATGTCCCTGTAACTTAGGTCACTTGCTTTCTAGCAGCTTTCCTATACAACTACCCACAGGGATGGAGACTGTATCTTATTTATCCCTGTATCCCCAAGACTCAAAGACAAAAATTGGTTGGCTTATAGAATACATTGACAAATAAATAAAAGACCCTCTCCTATAGATTAACTGAAATTCAATTTGAAGAACAACTGAAAAAGAAGGAAACATAGTGTGTTATCCAGAATAATAAGCCCACAGAGATTCATAATGAACCATGTTGATGTAGAATATTTAAATAAGCAGGATGCAACATAATGTAACAGGATCACATTCGCAGAATCAAGCAGCTAGCTAATTTTCATATGAAGATGTGAGGCACTTGCCAGCTAAACAGAGTAGTCCATGGACTTCCTTAAATATTATTTTTCCAAAGAGGAGATGAAAGGCTAAAATGTAAAACTGGAGGTGTCTGATACTAAAAAGCTAGCTGATGATTTGGAAATTAGGCTGCTGACGTTTGAGTTTGGAATGAGATTGTCAGGGAAAAGTGTGAAAACTGAAAGGATTTTAGAAGAAATGCAAGGGAGATCATAAAAGACATAGATGGTCTCTGAAAATAGATGGCTGTGTCTGCTTTCTAAGTAAATCTCACTGCATAGTCAAGGTAGGACTTATTTTTATCCATATTCTTTTAAAAAATGTGACATGTCCACCAGGAGCACGATAAATGATGACATCTTGTTAGAGCTAATATGTTGTGGCTTTACAGTTTGGCCTCAGTTAAATCTCCTGCGGACTCAGAAGCTGGTGCCTGGAAACATCTTTCAAGATGACACAGCTGGGTTGCCGGGGTAACCCGCTAGAGGAGCATCCAGCCAGCTTTGGGACAGATTACATAAGTCAAAACCAGGGGGTGTCTTGGAGTGTTAAGGATGACAGGAGTTAGGGTCATTGTCCATTCAGCTTTCAGGGTGGAGGGACTTTGGAAGTAGTTTGCATTAGTCACCTGAATCAGCCACCTGAAGAGAAAAAGCTTGATGTCCAGACTGATAAAGAATGCCCTGGGTAATTGAGAATTTCAACTGATAGAGAATTAACATGATACATATCAAGCAAGGATAACTATTTTCATAAGAATCAGTCTTACCATTTCCTTTTAAGGTTTCAAAGATATCGAAGATGACCAATTATTTTGTGTTAGAGACATATGCTAATATATGTTTATCATTCAAATGGATGAGTGACTTCCTTGAAGGACCAAACTCAATTGAATTAATAACTTAAAATGAAGATCTGCTGAGTGAGTGTGTGAGAGAGAGATTTTATACATATAGACACAAATACACATATATACTCAATTTACGTATTGGGTGCCTAGGTTAAGATTAAAGTTCAACTGAGTATGACAGACTCATGTGGTTTCAATGTGACTGAAGACTCTTTCTCTCACAGAAAATCCAAGCTAGCTTGGTAGCACTGCCCTACAAGCCATCAGGAATTCGGTCCCCTTCTCTTCCTAGGGCATTGCTCTGATTCCACATGACCCAAGTGACTCACCACAGTGTCACCTTCCAGCTAGTGGGAAGGACAAGACAGAAGGAATGGACAAGACCCAGAAATTGCACACATCACCTCAACCACATCCAGGCCTTAGTCTCTTGCAAACACCCAGCTGCAAGAGACAGTGGGAAAGTAGCTTTACTTTTGGATGGCCATGTGCCTCACTAAGAAGTCAATTACTCTGAAAGGAGAGAAAACTAGATGGAAGATAGATAGCAGTCTCTGCCCAGAAGGTACATTTTTGGAGGACTTCTGTCAACAGCCTCTCTTCTAAAGGTCAGGTGCAAGATGTGCAGCTGCTTGCCATTTGAGCTTCTCTGTGGATGAGATTTGAGGCCGTGACAAGCAGAAATGGACTCACTCTGTGTGTGTGCTTCTTCTTTGCTGAGAGTGAGTGATGCCAAGATACTCTATTCTGCTGCCTGCGCTGGGCCTGACAACCTCCCCAAGGCTTCACTCCATTGCACTGGGGCCTGATGGAAACTCAACCAAATAGAGAGTTTAAATGTGCCGGTAAAAGCCCCAACAATTGGTCACTACATATGCATCAGTCAGTGGAGTTTGTGTTTTAAACATGAGAAACTGTTGTTCATAATTTACTAACATAAAAACCCCTGTAGCTCTGCCCTTTTCCTGTACCTGCTCCCCAAATCAATCCATCCATCCATCCATCCATCCAGCCAGCCAGCCAGCCAGCCAGCCAGCCAGCAAATGCATCAATCCATCCATCCAACCATCTATCTATCCATCCATCCATCCAGCAAATACATCAATCCACCCATCCAACCATCTATCTATCCATCCACCCACCCATCCATCCATCCATCCATCCATCCATCCATCCATCCATCCATCCATTAAACGTATCTAACATCTCCTCTACAACACTCTCAAATTAAGAGGTGGCATCACTGAAATGAACCAACAGTCATGGCTACTTACTAAAGCTATTCAGTTGATGGGGGAGCCTGCCAATGAAACTGGCAATGGTGGTAGAGTGAGGTAGACGTTATGCTAGGTTCCATGAAAAATGGGTAGTGCTGGGATGAGGCTCTAGGGGAACTGCCCAGAAGAAATCATACTTGAGCCCCATCTGAACATAGTGAGCTAGATGGCAATGAAAAGATTGGATTACCAATAGCAGCAAGCATTTGCCATCTTTTTTGTTTCTGAAAAGATTTTTTTCCTAGTCCAAAATCATCTTGCAAGTCAAGATTCTAGCTATTTCTCAGCAACACTAAAAATACATCCACAATCTAATGGAAAGAAGCACATTGGCAAAACGTTCCCCTTCCTGCCCATTAGTCAGCCCTTTATCAGAACAAGCCTGCCGAGGACCGAGAATATGACATTGGATCGCAATGTGTCAGTGATGTGGGACTGGAAGCATCTGATGACAGGGCCTTGGCTTTCAGTCTCTACTGTGCATTTCCAAGGAATCTTCTTCTGAACTCCCGCCAGGCGAGGGCCACAACTCAGGGCCTTGAACTCTGCTTGCTTTGATCTAGTAGTGCCAGTGTTGGCTGCTTTTCCCAGGGAATATGGAAATCTTTGTTCCATAAAACAAGCCGTTGTGATGTTTTTCTGATCCTGATGGCAATTTTTAGAAAGACAAGGGAAAGGGAATTAATATCGACTGACTTCCTGCTGTGTGTCCAGTAAATGCTATGAGAGCAACAGAGGAGATAGTATCCTCTGAAAGCAATATTGAATATTAACAATAACAAGATCAATAATAATAGCAAATACTTCTGTAGCATTTACTATGCATGAGGCACTAGTCCATGTATGTTCTGTGTATTGATTATTTTAATCCACACACCAGCCTTTTGTACCGGGTACCATTAGTGTCCCCACTTTACAGATGAGACAGCTGAGTACAAAAAATAGTAATGTGTCTAAGATCACACAAGCAATGAATAGCTGAGCTGTGTATAGGCTTTAAGTTTGGATCTCCCAGTTCTGACCTTTACTGTGTGAACTTGAACAAGTTATATAAGCTTCAGTTTCTTCAGCCACATTATTGAGATAGCAATGGCCTGACACACAGCTCTATTGTAAGGATTCCAATTACATTGAGAGACCATGCTTGCACAGAGGTAAAATGCAGGGTGATCATGCTGTATGAAAAATATGCTGTGGTATGCTCATGTACAGCTGCTTCATCTAGGAAGGAGGTTGAACTGCTTTCTGGCTAGGACAAAGTTTGGAGGATTATTCTGAAGAGGAAATGGTGGCTCCAAGTGTGAAATGAGCCAACTCTGTTTCCTGGCCCTTGTTCTCTATACCATAGCTCCTTATCCTGTGCCTCCCTCTTCCAGCCTTGCCCTCCCCTCCCCCAAATGCTTCTAATTAATTTATTTATACTCCCATACCAATGACTGATTAGACTTAATATGTATACCATGCTAAGGAATTTGCAGTCTATTAGGAAAGCCAAAATAATAAAGGTGAGATTTCAAGATTTGTGGAAAGAGCCTTTTCTGTGAACTAAAATTCACATCACATCGTATGGGTAGGCAATGCAGGGTAAGACTTTGTCAGTCATGAGGAGTGAGAATCAGGCAAGCCGTGCCTAATTCTTCACTCCAGGCAGATATGTGTGAATGTGTGTCAAGGGTGGGAGAAGAATGGATGTGTTTGAAAGTTTCTGCCTTCCTTGACTTTGGCTTCTTCAGCAAAGGAATCTCTTTGCAATGTGGTCCTTTACAGGGCTGAAGCTCTCAACCCTTAGGAGGGAAGCAGAGGGTGCTTGACCCCTGTGGCTTTTGTTGGGGGACTGACCAGCAAGGAACTCCCATTCCAAAGTGGCTCCCCACTATAAAAGCCCCCTTCTCTGTCCACAAACATCCCATTAGTCCTCCATCAGGGACCCCTGGGGTAGGGTTAGGGGTGAATGTGGGAAAATCCTTGTAGACATTCAGCCCCACCAAACTTTACTGAATCGATCACCTCAGATATTACAGAGATGTATCTGTAGCCACCGCAAGGCTGTCTCCAGAAGAGGCCGGGGAAGCTGAAAGAATCTAAAAGAGTAGTTCCTAACCTCAGGGTATGCATTCTTGATTTCCACATGCCAGATGGGGTCCAACCCTTTCCTGGTTCAATATAAAGGAGGTGAAATCAACATCTATACTTGCAAAAAGCTCCAGGATGACTTTGAAATGCATCCCAAGGTACCATTGGGCTTTGCTATGATGCTAAATGGGGACAGACTATTCTGGATGACAGCAGTAGTTTCATTTCCCAAAAGATGGGTTTACCCATTCTACAGTTTATTCATTCACTCAACAAAGAGTTACCAAAGCCCTTCTCGAAGCCAGGCCCAGGCTCGGTCTTCAATGCTGGGGGGCACAGATGAATAAGATACATAACCATGCTGCAAATGACCACAGTCCAGCCATGCTGTTTCTTCCCCTCAACTCCTCCTCACCCTGCCTTCTGACTTCCTTCTCTTTCCTCCCTAGGCCGCCCCCAAACCCCCCACCCTCACTGTTCCTATCGTCCCCTCTCTTCCTTTGTTTTTGGGATCTCATACTGTATATAGTGCAGCATCCTTCACCCATGACCCACTGTGGTCTACCAATGGCCAGGAAGGCCAGCTTAAGTGGAACAAGTAAGAACATGGATCTGTGATAGTATCAGCTGCAAGAGTGACCTCTCAAATCTCCAACAGGGATTATTAGTGAGTACACAGAAAACATTAACTGAGGTAAAAAATAAAGATCATAGGGGTGCCTGGGTGGCTCAGTCTGTTAAGCGTCCAACTTTGGCTCAGGTCATGCTCTCGCGGTTCGTGGGTTCGAGCCCCATGTCAGGCTCTGTGCTGACTGCCAGCTCAGAGCCTGGAGCCCGTTTCAGATTCTGTGTCTCCCTCTCTCTCTGACCCTCCCCTACTCATTCTATCTCTCTCTCTCTCTCTCTCTCAGAAATAAATAAAACATTAAAAAATTTTAAAAAACTAATAAAGATCATAGAGAACAATTAAAGAAATGGGTTGACAAGTAGAGTAAAGTTCTTAGAAAACATTTGATGAATTATACGCTTGTCTCCATTCCTGATATCATTATGGCCGAATCCAGGTAACGA
Source organism: Crocuta crocuta (assembly GCF_008692635.1). Classification (NCBI taxonomy): domain Eukaryota; kingdom Metazoa; phylum Chordata; class Mammalia; order Carnivora; family Hyaenidae; genus Crocuta; species Crocuta crocuta. Next base: position 12,090,890 of record NW_027551571.1, read on the forward strand.
CCACAGGATGGTAAACAGAAGCAGCCTGGGCTGCCAAGTGAGCTCTGGGCTGGATGTTAGCAGGTAAGGCTCTAGTTCCGGCCCCATCACTGTCCCCCTGAGACCTCAGACCAGACATTTCTCATCTCTTGGCCTGTCCTCTCACTACAAAAGGCATTAAGACTAAACTACCTCTAAAGACTCTTCTAGGAACATTCACCCTAATGTTTCCTTCATGGTAAACACTCTTTAAAAAAATATTTTTAAATGTTTATTTATTTTGAAAGCAAGAGAGTGAGCATGAACAGGGGAGGGGTGGGGGGTGGACAGAGGATCTGAAGCAGGTTCTGTGCTGATAGCAAAGAGCCCAAAGCAGGTCTCGATCCCACAAGTCATGAGATCATGACCGAAGCCGAAGTAGGACGTTTAATCTGTTGAGCCACCCAGGTGTCTCTCCTTCATGGTAAACACCCATAATGCCCAGGTTTCTTCTGGGTGGGACCCTATGCGGGAGGATGCTTGGTTCCTGAGCTGGACAGAGCTACTGGTGCAGAGCCCATTTGTTCACCTTCTCACTCTCCATCCTGTTCCCTAGAAACAAAGGATACATGGTTCCCTGACCATTTCTTCATTCATTCCTTTATTCATTCATTTCATAAAGACATATGTACCTCCTGGGCATTTAAATGACTTTTTAAAAATGTTTTTATTTTATCTTGAGACAGAGATAGAGAGCGTGTGGGGGAGGGGCAGAGAGAGAGGGAGACACAGAATCTGAAACAGGCTCCAGGCTCTGAGCTGTCAGCACAGAGCCCGGTGTGGGGCTCGAACCCATGAACCGTGAGATCATGACCTGAGCCAAAGTCAGACGCCTAACCGGCTGAGCCACCCAGGCACCCCTTAAATGACTTTTAGGGTGATTAAGAACTAGAACTCAGATAAGATCATGCCCCAAAGAGCTCCCAGTATAAGGGACAAGAGATAAATAGTTAGGGCCATAAGGTAAAGGGAAATGGGGTGGGAGATGGGAAGCATGCCGGGATAGGGGCTGTCAGAAAAGACTTCTGGAAGAGTTCAAATTAGACCTGATCTCTGAACTGGGGAGGGATTCCCCAGGGCAGTGGTAGCGAGGGCATTCCACCCGGAGAGCCTTTCATACAGGCAAAGCCCCCTGGGTATAGCTGAAGGCAGGAGAAGACTTGGTGGTTTCCTCTTACCACCTCTGTTTTGGGCGTGGCGGCATAGGAAGGGTATCAAAACTGTAGCTTCCTGTTGTCAGATTTCCAGTTGGGGGAAACACTGGCCTAACAACGTTCAGCAAATTGCATATTCACAATGAATCCTGTTGGCAGATCTCCCCAGTCCTGAACATCAGAGACGCCTCTGACAGCATAATTACCCTTCTCTGTGAGTTTTGCCAGTTGTCATTTTCCCAAGAGCTTCACTTAACAGTAGGCAAAGAAGCCAATCTGATGGGCTCCACACGGCACTTCCTTTGGTTTTCTCGTCCTAGCCTCCTTTGCCTCCAAACCCCTGCCAGTTTGTGCCTGCCTCACCCACTCAGCTTTGGCCAGCACCAAAGGGGGCATCTATTTCTCAGGATCAGGTCCAGCACATTTTGGCTTCCTAGCAGGACCCAGCAGGAAGATGCTTTCTGGGCACTAGAACATGGGGGCAGTTATCACAGGCCACCCATGGAAAAATGCAAATCTACTTGTTGATGAAACAGAGGAACCAAGGTCTTTGGAGTCAGAAAGAACTGGGTTCTGATTCTGCGTGAGACTCTGTAAAATGAGAATAATGTCCCAGAGGAGCTGGATTCAATGAGTATGCCTGACATGGTGTCCCCATTCAGGAAGTTACCAAAAAATCTGTTTCCCATTTTCCTTCTCATAGGGGAGATTTTGTCTGATTTGTTTATGCCCCATTAATAGATTAATGATTACCTATCAACTTCACCTTCCTTCAGTACAGCTCCCACGATACTCTACCTCCTCAAAACCTCCTGGATCCATGCTACCTCATTAAATGAGAAAGACAAATTGGAAAACACTTTATAGACACATGTATAGCAATATACACACAGCTCTCCCCACACCCTTCCTTTTTCATGTTTAACTTCTAGAAGTTTTGGTAAGAGGGAACCCTTCACCCCCTACTTTATATGTTTCTTTATTGTTTGAAGTTTTCATAACACACATGTATGACTTTCATTTTAAACTAATCTTAGAAACAGCAACAAAAGCTCTCCTATGGTGGGAAAGGGATTGCCGACTAGAGGAAGTACAAATTCCATTTCCTTACACTGGACCTGAGTCACTTACTTGGCTACAAAAACCAGAAATCCAACAAGCAGTGGCTTAAACAATAAGAGTTTATTTTTCTCACATAAAAAGAAGTTTGGAGATGGCCATTTGTTGAGGGTTCGATCATGACTTGGGAACATTCTCTTGGTCTTACCTTCATGGGTCCCAGCTGACTGTGGCCTGTTCTGGGCAGCACATCATCATCTGGGTCTGCCAGAGAACGGGGAAGCGTACCAGCTGTGTCAGTCCCTTTATATCAAGAAATAAAAACATCTCCAAGAAGTGTTTGCACCCCACTCACCCTCAGCACACTTAACTCTTCAGTCTCTTTGGCCTAACCTATATTTCTTGGCAAAAAAAAATATAAAAACAAAAAGATAAAAAATTGAAAAGCAAAGAACTATTGAAAAATTGAAAAGCAAACCAACTATTTTTGGTTTTAGCCCCATTGTCACCTATTGCCCGGGGCTGGGAACACTGATGCCAGGAACGAAATCCAAGTTAGTGAAAAATTGGGGAAGGGACAATAGGTAGGTGACAGACTAGCTGCCAAAGGGCCTGATAGCCTCACTGCACAATTCCTAAGGGCAGTCTACAGTCACGAAACATTCTTCAGTATTGCACCTGGGCCCTGTACTCCAGCTGAAGGGGACAGCTGTGTGTCTATGACACACGCCCTTGGGAGGTTGAGGTAAAGGGAAGAAGGCGCTCTCCTACTGCGAACATCATCACAGAGGGAAGCCCAAGCAAGCCACACACAGCCCCTTGACTCCAGGTGGCCTTGTAGCCAGCTCAGGCTCCTCTTGGGCTCTCATTTTTAATTGATGAGCTCCAATTTATTTATCATGAAGTGCTATGAAATGGCATAGTGTAGCCTTGTCCCATCAAAGCTGCTAACTCCCTGGACCCCTCCTGCAGCATTGTGACAAGTCCCACAAAGACAGGGAAAGATAAAACTTCTCCAAACACCCCATTGCTGACTGGTGGTGCAGGGGTAGGTGGCATGAGCAGATGGAGCAAAGTGAATTTGCTTTCTAAACAGGTAAGCTTGACCAAGGTGAGTTCCATGTAGACCCTGGGTTGCAGTTACCTGTGTGTATTCTCAACTTCTCTGCTAGACTATAGCTACTGGAGGTCAGGAGTTAGTTGAGCATCCTTAGAAAAGTTAGCTGGTTAACTGGATTGATTTGAGGAGCACCTCCTGCTTTGTGTGATCTGGGCGCCAGAGTCCATCCTGGCCGGTGGCAGGGCTTACGAGCTATGATATGGTCCCTGAGGAATAAAAAAGGAAGCAACACCCTCAGAGCTCAACAGCGGGCAAGTGGACTCTTGGGCCATTCACTGTGAAATGGGACACACCTCTGTCAAGGAGTTGAGAGCAGCTTCCTTTCACCTAACTGCTCCTGGGGCTTTTTCCTCTGGTGGGAAGGATGGTTTCCAAGAACCATCCAGGAAATAGCCATCAACCTGACCATTCTTTAGCTCTGTCCTCTTCCATGGTCTAAGTTTATCATCTCCCCATGAACTTAATCTCACAGTTGTTAGAAGGGCTCTCACAGGCCATCCTGGCCAACCCCCTATTTGTCGTACAAAAGAGGAAAGTGGGATCAGAGGAGAGAAAGGATTTGAACAACACGATCCTGAATCCAGTGCTCTGCCCACTGTAACTTGGAGCCTCTCATCCCTCTTCTCACACCAACTTCCTGAGTCCATGAAGTTGCTATGGAAAGAGGGAATAGCAGAAGTGCTCTGTCCTTAGATATGCCAGACCCTGTCAGGGTGCAGAGCTGCTGAGCACTGGGTGGTGACTGGATTGCACATGGGCAGAGCTGTGCTAAGGAGGCAGCAGGCAGAGGCCAAGGGATGCTGTTTCTATGGCAACTGCCATTCATCCCGGCTTGCCACGTTGGGCATCCAGAGTTGAACAGGGCTGCTCCCATTGTATGGCACACTTTTTTTGTTTTGAGATACCTTTATCCCCACACATACCTGCACACACACATGTGTGAGCACACACATCCCTGTACTTTTTCCCCTCTACCTTTGCCCAGGAAAGAAGAGGTGTGGTTCCCAGTGGCACATTTCAGGCATGGTAGCAACTTCTCAGCCCCTGACAGTATCAGTAGCCTGGGGAAGGAGTAGTGGGGGGAAGGAGAAGGCAAGGAAAGCAGCTAGTGTCATGGTACCTAGTGATCAGAGGAGTTCAGTGGCCATTGTTTCTACCAGTGTTCAAGAATGTAGTCACCTGGTGTTTCCGTTTCCTATTGCTACCTAACAGATTACTACAAACTGAGTGGCTCAAAATAGCACAGATTTATATATTTACAGTTCTAGAGGTCAGAAATCCAACATGAGTCTCACTGTGCTAAAATCAGGGTGTTGTCAGGAGTGTATTCCTTCTGGAGGCTGTAGCGATAGTCCATGTCCTTGCCTTTTCTACCATCCAGGCTCTGGCTCATGGCCCCTCCTCCATCTTCAAATCCAGCATCATTGCCTCTTCAAATCCCCGCTCTTGCTCATGTTCTCACATCTCTTCCTCTGACTCTTTTAAGGATGCTTGTGATTCCCTTGGGTTCATCTGGATAATCCAGAAATAATTTTCCCATCTTAACATCCTAAGCTTAATCACATCTGCAGTGTCCCTTTTGCCATTTAAAGGAACATATTTGAAGCATTCAGGAATTAGAATGTAGACACCTTTGGAGACAGCATTTTCCTGCCCACTCCATCCAGTTTCTGTAATGTGGGTCCTCAATAACCTGTTTTTGTAAGAGTAATAAATTTCCCACATACTCAGTACCTAATATGTGATAAGCGCTCTGCTAAATTCTTACACTTGTTAGTTCAGTTAGTCCTCACTAAAGCTCTGCAAGAATGGTATAATTATCCTAATTTACACATGAAGAAGTTGGACATGAGAAGTCAGTGAGTTGGCTCATTGAGTTTAGGTTAGGGAGGCAGAGGAAGGAATGGCCTCGAGAGTATGTGAATGCTTTCCACTGTGTCACCCCAAAATTCTCCCAGCACTTTAGACCAACTGTGGCTGGTAAGCACTGTTTCATTTCCACACAAGTCAGAAGTGGGGGTGGATGTGAAGAGCACCCGATGGTCTGGCAGAAGGGAGAGAACAGTGGACACCCGCTGTGTGAGCGCACTGTGCTGGTGTCCAACCAAGCTGTTCTGCTGACGGAACGGTGCCATCACCCCAGTTTGACGGAGTCAACCACCGATGCCTGAAGGGGTTGAGTAACTTCCTCAGAGTGAAACAACTAATAAGTCACAGACCTGGAATTGGATCCAGGCTTCTCTGAATCCAGGATTCATGTCTGTTCCTCTTCTTTCAGTGTATCCTACTAGTTGCCCATATGGCAGTGAGTTGGGCATAGGCAGAAGGTAACCAGGGTCTGTCTTCTCAGAATGCTAAATTTACTTGAAGATTGAAGGGTGGTTGAGTAAGGTAACTGTAAATTAATCGTAAACATGTTTCAAATTTTTCCAGCTTTATTAAGGTTAATTGATCTATGAAAAAAATCCACACACATTTAATGTATATAATATATACAGTTTTATAAGTTTGGGCATAAACACACAGCCATCACTACAGTCAAGGTAGTAAACGTTTCAACCATCTCCAAGATTTCATTGAGTCCCTTTGCTATTGTTTTTGTGTGTATGTGTGTGACATGACATCTACCCACCTTAACAAGCATTTAATTGCACAATACCATACTGTTAACTATAGGCACTATGTCGTAAGCACATCTCTAGAACTTATTCGTCTTGTGTAACCGCAACTTTATGCTCCTTGAACTCCATTACTCCTTCTCCCATTCCTTACAACCACGATTCTAGTTTCTTCTTCCAGAAGAAATTTGACTATTTTAAGTATCTCATATAAGTGAAATCACGCAGTGTTTGTCCTTTTGTGACTCACTTATTTTGCTTAGCATAATGTCCTCCAAATCTATCCATGTTGTCACATAGGTAGGCTTTCTGACTTTTGGGGTGACGAATAACATTCCCTTGCATTTATATACCACATTTTCTTTATCCGTTCACCTGTCAATGGACCCTAGGGTTGTTGCATGGTTCAGTTTGTAAAGGAAGACATTTTAGAGAGCATAATGCAAATTTCAAGTAAACGTTAAATAAAATGTGAAATTACAGCTCAGGAGCTGTAAGCCTCCGGAGGCCCCAGGTCTTCTCCACTCTTTGAGCATCTGAGCATTTGGCCATGGAACTTGATGTATTCAATCAGGCCAACTCTCTCATATTTGCCTTTTTAGAAAAGGTTCCTTCTTGGCAAGGAAGTAGAGTAACCAGGTCAGAAACTGTACTACAACACCCTGTCCTGACTCCCACCTGGTGGTCCTTTTACTGCATTGGCTGCCTCCCTGGTTGTGCGTCCCCCCACCTGAAAAATGAGGTAATTCATTCACTCCCAGAATGAAAATTTGTCGGGCCCCTACTGTGACCAGGAACTGTATTCGACATCAGGGAGTCAACGATGGATTAGTCTTAGTTTTAAAAAATTTAAAAATTAGATGCAGCCCCTACCCTCAAGGTCCCAGAGGTGTTACAGGTCCATCTTAAGTGATTACAATAGCACGGCTAGTGCCATGTTGGAGTCACGTTCATGGTGTTAACAGCATGGAGGAAGGGCACTCAACTTAACTTTGAGGTCAAGCTTCCTTCCTGAGCTGAGTCCCCAGGGACATGTAGGAAAATGCCAGGGGCATTTAGAAAGCATTAGAGTAGAAGCTTTCTGTGTAATGGGGAGAACATGAAGGTAAGAAACTACCTGCTGTACATTGCACGGGGCGGGGGTACGTTGGGAAGCACAAAGTTTGTTTGGCTAGAGCTTGACGTGTGAGGTCAGGCAGGAAGGACTCCACTGTATGAATGAGATAACCCTGGAGGCGTGAACAGGGCCCCTCTTCTGGAGGTTCTATTCTCCAGAAAGTGATGAAAAGCTAAAGAAATAAGGACGACTCCATGTCATTTTTATTTTTAAGTAGCTCCTTCTGGCAGCCATGTGGACAATGGGTTGGCAAAATGAGAGAAGCAGGCTCGAGGCAGGAAGGCTGGCCAGTAGGCGCCCGCTAGGTGGTCCGGGTGGGAAATGAGAGTTAGCTGTGCCTCTTCCCTGGGGAGGGTTTGCCTTTTGTGGAAGGTTTGCTGGGGCGGAGGACTATCACTTTCCTCATCCACAGATCAAGCCTCTAATTAAAATGGAGGGGCCACTGAAGAATTCAATCATCTCTGCTCCCCTGGGAAAGTGGGTGGGTAGATGAGAAGTATGCTAGTTGATTACATTATCTTTTGAGGGGGAAAAAGTTCACACCTACCACTGTGTTTTATCTAGTGACTTTACAAATAGGTTCCAAGGCTCAGATATCAAAGAGGGTGTATAGTAAAAAAAATAGCAAAGTTCACACAATCTCCACTCACTTGTGTAAAAAAAGCACAGAGGAACCCCTAATAAATTCAGGGGGAAAAATGAGTAGAGTGAAACCTCTCCATTTAAAACTCACTGGGAAAGGCTTATTTGAATGGTACATCATTTCTAAGGGATGCAATTATAATCTCACATCTAAGCATAATAAAATAAGAGCATAATTGTGTAATCGAATGCTAATGAGTAGAATAAGGCAATAATAAAATCATAATAGACTTGTGTTACATAATGGTGAGTCATGAGCACCCTGGTCATTTTGATATACGAGAATGAAGCTGATGAAGTATAGCTTTCTTAAAACAATAGCCAGCATCTCACTTAACAGGGAATCTCACTGAACACGCAGCCCCATGAAAACCAGCAGTTTCTGGGGAGGCTACTGATGTTTAGACTGGATTCTTCTGGAAAGCTGGGAAGACCTTGAATGGTCAGAAGAGGAGAGGGTAATTTGAGTAGGTGAGGTTTCCCTCATGTTCTTCATGCTGCTCAATTCTACTGGGTCCTTTCCTTGCCCCCTCCCTGGTAGGGGACCCCACCCATGTCAGAAGCCAAAGCCAGGGGTCTCCCAAAGCATTCAGCCTTCTCCCTCCTCATCTCCTAATCTAGTACCAATCTTACCTTTACACATGGATAGGAAAATTGTCACTGAATCCTAGTAATTCATAGTTAAAGTATTTTAAAACAACCATTTGCCACAATCAAGTAAGCTTTTCCCTCCAGGAGTTTAAGGATAGTTTAGCATTAGAAAAACTATAGGGGCACCTGGGTGGCTCAGTCAGTTAAGCATCTGACTCTTGATTTTTGCTCAGGTCATGATCTCATAGTTGGTGAGTTTGAGCCCTGCATTGGGCTTTGTGCTGACAGTGAAGAGCTTGCTTAGGATTCTCTCTCTCCCTTTCTCTGTCCCTCCCCTGCTCAAGCTCTCTTTCTCTCTCTTTCTCTGTCTCTCTCTGTCTCTCTCTCTCAAAATAAATAAACTTAAAACAAAGAAAAGACTATAAATACTTCATAATTGAATTATGCTAATATTTTAAGCATGCAGTCATTTGGATAAATGCATTTAAAAGTGACAGCATCCTCTAAAAGAAAAAAATTTTAATATCTAATAATGGGAAAAAATTTTTAATGTGAGGAAGGTTTGCCATCTTAAACCTATATTGACATCACCATCCTTAAACTAAATATCTATTAAAATCAAGACTGAGGAAAGGGCACTCTTGATCTTTGACCACTATTATTTAATTTTGCTAGAGAAATTCCCCTTCATCCACTAAGGTAGGAAATTAGCACTTAGTATCAGAAATTGAGATTTCATTATTGAAGGACCATGAATGCCCTCAAAATCTATGAGAACCAACAGAAAAAAAATAGGTTAATAATGATTAATTTTAAGTGGTTTGATATAAGTTAAATATACAAGTCATTACCTTTCCTATATGCCATCAATAATTAATCAGAAAACATATTAGAAAAAGATAACACTTATTGTAGCAATAAAATAAAGTACCTAGAAGTAACCTTTAGAAAAAAATGTGGGACTTGCATAAAAACTTTATTGAGGGATGTGAAAGAAGGTGAAAGTAAATGGAAACACAATGTTCCTGGATAACAAAATTACATATTATAGTGACATCGATTATTCTGTAATTAATTTTAAGTGTAATTAAATATCAATTTTAGATTTTTCTGAAGTCCCTTTGGAAGAATAAATACTTGAGAATAGCTGACTATTAAGTAAAAGTCATATTTGCTCTTTCAGATATGAAAACATGTTTTATAGCTTCAGTAATTAAAGCAGTTTGGCCCTGGGGCAAGTGCCACCACAGAGAAATGCCTGAACAAGTAGTTGGAAGCCCCCAGCATTTATAAAAATATAGTTTGTGATCAGATGCCCTTATTGACTGATGGCTATGGGGACAGCTGGTTGGTTTTGTTTTTTGGTTTTTATTTTTTTGTGGGGAGAGAGTGGAAAATCAAGAGCAGATCCCTCTCTTGCACTAGACACTAAGTAAATTCCAGATAAGTTAAGGTGGTGCTTCTTTAAACTAAATAATAAAAAAACGGTAAGGGAAGAGAAGTGGCTGTTAACCCATTGTCTGAGTGTGGGTGATTTCGAAGCATGAAAGTGGTAGGGACATACTATTGGATCTGTAGTTTGACCATATACAAACTAAAGGTAGTGTAGATCCAAAACACCACAGGACAAGTTGAAGCCAAGAGCCAACTAGAATTCTCCTGAAGAAATACCTTGTGGCAAATTAGCAGAAGGATGAAAGGACCTGATTAGTCATACCAATTTCTTCAATGCGACCCCTGGGCAAGGAAGAGCTCAAGTCTCCCAGACTTGTTTCTGGGTTAAGGCCAGAGATGATTTTGGCTGATAGATGTCAGACCCGGGGCTTTCAGGGAGATGGACACAGACAGCCACAGGCTAGCTACTGGGCTGCAGTTTATGAACTGGGTAAACTTGGATTGGTTACTTCCCCTTCCTGTGTGTTTTGCCTCATGTGGAGAATGACAAATGTGGAAGGCAGAATAGCGCCCTCCCCCAAAGATGTCCGCCAGCATCTAGTGCCGAGAGCCTGTGAAAATGCTACATTATGTAGCAAAGGGGAATTTCAAAAGTCACAGATGGAACTAAGGTGACTTATGGATTGACTTTCAAGTAGGGGGCAGCCCTGGACTATCCAGATGGGCCCAATGTAATCACAGGCAGCCTCAGAAGTGGAAGAGAAGGACCTAGAGATGCCATGTGGGAAGGGCTCCACCAGCCATCGCCAGCTTTGAAGATGGAGGAAGGGGAATGTTGGCTTGCCAACACCTTGAAATTATCCCAGGAGACCCATGTTCGACTTCAGACCTCCGGAAGTGCAAGACAATACATCTGTATTATTTTAAGCCAACAAATTTGAGGGAGTGTGGTACAGCAGCAATAGGAAACTACTACTACAAATAATATTCAAATGTAGGGTTGACATTATTAAATAAGAACACTTCTGTGAAGTGTCTACTATGGTGGTTGGCACCCAGGTGCTCAATTAAAAATACCCTGGTTACCATAACAGTAGCAGCTATAATGGGACTGGGTAGCGGAAGACAGGTTTCCTGAAAAGTCTCGACTCTTTGACTTGCAAACATGAAGCGATTTGTTTTTCTTGTAACTCCACACAGTCACCAAGCTGTGGCGAACTACCCTGAAGTGTGCAGTGGTGGCTCTGACGGCATCTTGGCAAGACTCCCTAAGTTTGCAGTCACTTTCGGTTATTAAAACAGGCTCATTTCAGCCCTTTAAGATTCAGTCCCATTTATTTGATGAAATTCCATCTCCTGCTCAAGTCAGAGCTCGCCTTGCCTCCCCAGCACAGGCTGACTTCTCTGTGGCTGTAGCTTCTAAGGACGTGGGTGGGAGGCGTCAATGACCAGCTCTTGGCACACCACCCCTCCATCCTCCACTCCTGGCCACTCCACTCCCCCCGCGTGTTGGGCTAGGGAGAAAGGAAGAAAAGGGAACCATCTCCTTACAGAACGAGGAAAGTTACAGTCCTCTTGTGGCTGATCATCTAAGTTAGCTCACTGTCTCGGGGATCCTGAGGGCTGGATTCCAATGTGCCCCATCAATAAGAAGGAGGCTTCTAGCAACACCGTCTAATATCTGCTGCCCCTTGGGAGCTGTGGATTTTATGTTGCATTCCTTCCTGGACACAAAGTGTACTCCCCCTCAGGCATGTCCCCTACCCAACTCTCAGCCAATGGTCACATACAGGACCCATCGTCCACTCTACTTAACTTGGAAGTGGAAGGGTCCTAGAATGGGAGCATCGAGCCGAGGCGTCATTCACCACATCACTTCCAGTCCGAACTCCAGTTCACTTCCACAGTCAGAGCACCCAGGGGCCACTAACAAGTGCCCACACAGCGGCCATCTATGGAACGAAAGGCCAACCTTTCCCTCTTATACTTGGCAGTAATTCCCTTGGAGCCTCTTTGCCTGTGGGTAGGGGAACCACTCACCCACTCACCCCCTTCCTGCATGGGAGGGAAGGGACAGGTTTTCTCAGCTGGCCTGGAGACCATGGTTGGCTGCAAGACTGGCTCTGGAATTAGCACTTTGTGTGTGTGTGTGTGTGTGTGTATTATTGTTGTTGTTTGTTTGTTTATTTTTTAATTTTTGGAGGGCAGAGAGAAAGAGAGGGAGATGCAGAATCTGAAGCAGGCTCCAGGCTCCAAACTGTCAGCACAGAGCCCAAGGAACTGTGAGATCATGACCTGAGCTGAAGTCAGATGCTTAACCGACTGAGCCACCCAGGCGTCCCTGGAGTTAGCACCTTGTAATCAATCCCACCAGCATACGGCTGACCCCAACTGCCGGCAGCTCTGTGGAGTTAGAATGAGGGGTCCTTAATGCCTTTGATTCCCAGTTTGGGGCATTTGCCCTAATTCCAGGACAGAAGCTTCACTAGGGTTCATAGAAGGGGCTTTGGAAAGAGTCATGAATTTATTCACTTGAAGAAGGATTACAGCACTCATTAGCCAGCCCGGCTTCCAATTGGGTCTGATCCCTGCCAGGGCCCGCTGGGTCCAGCACGCCTACCGCACGGACGTAGTAAGGCCCAAGAAGGGTTTTTAGCAGCAATTAAAGCAATAAAGGATGATTTTGTCCCAGGCCTACTCTTCCTGGCCTATCTGAGCAGTCCCACCCTCATTTCAACAACGCTGCCTCCAACCAGCTGCATGGGCAGCGTGCAAACCCGGGCCCGCGCGTCTCCAAACTTGGCCCGCTTCCCCACACCACTGCTGTGTGGTGGCCTCAGGGCCGCTCCAGGAGGTTAGAGGAGCAAACCACACACATGCACCCATATTTACATGCAGACAGACGTGAGATTGCTTCTAGGGCCCATTCAGTTGTTCATTCTTTCAAGGAGGCACCTATTGTGTGCTCTGGTCTGATCTTTGATGGATACAAAGGCAGGCAAGAGATGGCCTTTCTCCCTGGTAGTGTACCCCAATCTGCAGGGCAGACACAGACACATCGCTCTTAAATAAGACCTTGATAGGATAAAATTCCCTAAGAGAAATATAAATAGAAGGTTAAGAAAGCACAGGTCCAGGAGAGAGATTCGAACCTGTACCGTAAGCAGAGGCATAATCGATTGTGAGGTGTTGAGACAGCAGCCACATCTTAACCTCTTTCTGTATCCATCTGGGTCTGGCCCTGTGTCCGACACATATTGGATATCTAACATCTGTTTATCCATTTAGCAATGGAAGCATATGAAGATATGAATGAAAACAAATAATTGTGCCTGTCTGGTGTGTAGCACGGGGAGGAGGGGGTTGTAAGGAGAAAGCGGTCCCCATTTTGAGAGTCCTTGAATGCCAAGTTCAGGAGGCTACACTGTTTCATCCGGGCACAAAGGGGCAGGAAAAATGCTGAAGAGAAAAGTGACATGAAACTGGCTTTTTAGGAAAGTCGCTATCAGTGCCGTAGGTGGCGATGAAAAGCAGGTGTAGGGAAGTCGTTTTCTTCCAGGGGGAGAAGAGATTTGTAAGGACTGCAGTCATCCAAGTGTTCAGATGTGGGTTTCCGTTTGCTACAATACCTCCTTTTAATTGGCGTGAAAAGAGAAATTCAAACTCCAGTAGCGCCTCCCACAGGCTGCCCCCCTCTGGGGCGCAGGAGAGATCTTCCCCCTTATGCCCAAGGTCCTTCTTTGAGTTGACAAGGGTCAGCCAGAGAAGGCACTTCAGTAGGAGACGGAGAGGAGTGTAAATAAGAGGAGTGTGTAATATATACAATATTTATTTTAAAAATCATTTTGACACCAGCTGTCTGTCCAGAGCAGGTATTGTTGGTGGATGTAGTTCACAGCGGCAGTGGAATTTATCAAAAATATCGATGGCTGAAAGGGACCAGACCAAGGCCCTTTGCCTGCCTACCAGCGCAGGGCAGCTGACTGGTAGGCAGGCACACATCTCTAAGAAAATGGACCAGCTACTTTGAAGGCTAAAGATTGTTTCTGTATAACGTACAGAGTTTAGAGATTTTAAAACAGACCTTCGCTGGCAGACCATCCCCAGACCTGAACGGGAGGCTCGGCGTCCTGCCTGGTGCTCAGCCCGGCCGGCTCAGGAGCCAACTGTCTCCGCCACTGGCTTCCAGCCCTTCCCTGGCACCCTCGTTCTGTCCCCAGCCCCACCTGCCTTCTTCCCTGTCTCCCCCAGGGTCACAGAGCCTCCGCTCTTTCTCGTCTGTATTTCAAAACTCCTGGTTCCCACTAGACAAAAATAATGCCTGCCTTCAACATGGGGCTCAGAGCCAGGCAAAGCTGTGTCATCCCCACCTGTCTCCCGTCTCTACATTTCTCTGGGTCTCCGCCCCCCCTTCCACTCTCCTGGGCACCCAGCCTCCTCCCTCCCCTGAGTCTTCACCCACTCCCCAGGCTGGGTTTTCAGGCTGTTATTAGGTTCCTTCTTGCTCAGGGTGGTTTAGCGAAAGGCTCCGAAAAGGACAGAGCTAGAACCCGATCCCAGAGCATTATTAGCCTTTGGGTCTTGGGCAGGTCACCAAACTCTCCGCTCCTTCCATGACCTGGAACACCAACACCCACCTCTCAGAGTCGGCTGGAAGATGCAGTGAGATGCTGACATAGAGCGTCTACCCGAGGATGTGCACACGAATTGGAGCCTTTTCACTTCACTCAGGAAAGGCCTTTTGGGCCACTGCTACCGAGACCTAGGCTGGGGTGGTTTCTCCAGAAGGAAGATCTATTTATCCAGAGCTTCGAGGCTCACAGCTCTGTGAGAAAGAGAGATGGCTGTTCACACTCCAGAAGTCTGATCAGTTGGGCAGACATAAATAAGCAAATGGATGCTCCGAGTTCTTGGATAGGAAGACTCAGAATTGCAGAGATGCCAGCTCTCCCTAAATAATGTAGCAGCTCCAAGCAATCGCGATCAAAAGCTCACTGAGTTTTGCTTTGTCTGGTTGTTTTGCAACTTGACCTAATTATCTGGAAGTTCCTTTGGGAGAATATATGTTCACTAATAATGAAAAGAAGAAGGAAGGGGGTGCTTGGCACCTATGAAAGTGTTTGATAAGCTTGCAATGATGAAGGCGCTGTGCCCTTGATGTAGAATGGACTGACTGACAGCCACAGAGAGAGAATGACGGGCTCACATGCCAGACCCAGCCTACATGTAGCATGAGCACAGCCTCTCACATCAGCAAGGAGACATGGGCCCTTCGTGAAATCCTGGGTAGCCACCAGAGTCACAGAATAAATGGGACCATTCCAAGAGAAATGAGAGAGCTAGAGAGAGAGATTGAATCTGAAGGAAACAGAGAGAATAGCTTGAATCTCAGGGTGGTCTTTCAGTGACACCCACACCAGAAGCCAATTAGGAAAACACCGACAGACTTCACCTAAAAACGTAGACCTCCTTAGCAGAGAAAAGAAGTAAACAAAACAAAACAATTATAATCAAGCTTGCTTATGATTTTCCCAAAGGGATTACAAAAGATATATACAAAAAACATATACAGCCTCACTGGAAATCAGGGAAATGCCAAGGCACTTTTTCTTCTATCAGAGGAGGGAGTGGGGAAAGTGCTGGTGCCCAGCACTGCCTGCAATGCTGGGGAAATCAGCACTCCGACCAGCTGTTGGAATGTCACTGGACACCATGCATCAAAGTTAAGATTTGCGTATTCTTTTACCAACAATCCATTTGGGGAGATAACAGAACAATTTGATGAAT
Organism: Crocuta crocuta; assembly: GCF_008692635.1. Lineage (NCBI taxonomy): Eukaryota > Metazoa > Chordata > Mammalia > Carnivora > Hyaenidae > Crocuta > Crocuta crocuta. The sequence continues at coordinate 12,106,391 of NW_027551571.1, forward strand.
AAAAACACAAGTTCCCTGAAGTATTAACAATGATATTTTTAACAGTTCCCTAAGAGTTATGATCTGACTAAATAAATTATGAAATATATCAACCATAAAAAAGAAGGTCATACATGTAAGTCAGTGGCATAAAAAGATGTTCAGGAAACAGCACTAAATGAGTAAATCTAGTTGAAAACAACAAATATGTATGCTTGTGTGTGTGTGTGTGCGCACAGAACTGCACAGAGGCACTTACATAAACAATGACCAGAGAGAAGGAAAGGCTTTTTGTGGTTATGATTTACTGCCGTATCCTGAATGCATGAAGCATAGTCATTGTTCAGTGACTACTTGTTGAATCAGTGAAAGATCGTCTAGAACAATGTTCACTGTAGTGGCTCTCTCTGAGTGGTAGGTGTTGGATAAGAACTCCTTATCACTATGTTTTAATTTGTTTTATAAATGTGTTTTATGTTTGGAGTCAGAAAAAAAATTGCTGTTTTCATTAAATGAGAATAAAAGTACCTTAAAAATACCAACAATGAATCCCCAGTATCCATTGAATAGGTCACTGTTTGGAGAAGAATTATGAGAGAAATGTAGAAATCAGCATGTAAACGATGTCTCTTGGTTAATTTAATATTACAGTAAGAAAAGAGCTGCATTTGAGAGACCTGGTAGCAGCCGGGGGAGTGGGGAGGCATCTATTTTCCCCCATTGCCAGCCAAGAGAGATTTATTGAGTATTGTGTTCCAGGCATGACCATTCTCTCAAGGACCTCATAGCAGAGTTGGGGACAGGTGTACAAACAGATTGTGACAGTGATGAGTAGTAAGTGTCCTGAACACATGGACACAGGCAGGGCTTAGGTATGGGAACATGTGGGGTTCAAAGGAAAGAGTAGTCAAGGAGGACAGCTCAGAGGAGGTGACCCATGAATTGAGTGACAAAGGCTTAATGGGAGCTAACAAGGAGTAAGAGAGGAAAAACCATATCCCTGGCCGAGAGAAAAGTGTGGGCAAAGCATGAAAGAGCACTTTGGAAGGATTTCCAGTGGATCTGTACAGGCGCAGAGTACCCGAGGTGTGGGCTGGGAAATGAAGCTAGAGAGATTTGCAGGCCCCAAGTGGTCCGGAAGGGACCCCAATGACTGGCTAAGAGGGTGGCTGTAATCGTGGGTTGTGGGAACCTGTGGTGGGGAGGGTGTCAAAGAACTTTCAGCAGGGAGGGACGCCTGGGTAGCTCAGTCGGTTAAGCAACTGACTCCCGATCTCAGCTCAGGCCATGGTCTCGCACTTGTTGGATCAAGCCCCGAATCGGGCTCCGTGTCAGGCGTGGAGCCTGCTTGGGATTCTCTCTCTCCCACTGCCCCTACTCCACTCTTTCTCAAAAAAACAAAAATGAAAGGGTTAGATCTGCATATGTACTGGCTCGTTCTAATGCAGTGTGGAGGCAGCACTCAGGGCCAGCTTCACTCAGGGCAGCTTCTGGGTATGACTGTGTGGCGCTTGGACCCCGGGCGAGAAGGGCCCTGCACCGGCTTCGATGCTCTGCCTTTGCCGTCCTGAAATTCTTAATTTTTAAACAAGGGGCCCACATTTGCATTTTGCACTGAGCCCCACAAACTATGCAAGGAGTCCTGGCAAGGCCAGAGGCTGGCTTTGTACTGCGGTTAATCGGGAGAGAGGGCAGTTTTCCTTCTCTCTCTCGCTCTCCCAGCCTTTGTTGGGGGCCTTTTCAACACGTCATCCAGGGAAGAAGAAACAAGTAAAATGAGAATGTGTGGCATCGCCCAGGCCAGGGAAGATGCCCTACAACTTACGGGTGGGAAAGGTGAGTCTCAGGCAAAAACTTCCCAGCCCCTTGACCTCCCTCCTACACCCTCATTTTGCTTCTGCTTGGAAATTAAGATTAGCGGAGCAAGAACAAGGCTGTCAGGTAGGTGCTGGAGAGGAGCAAGATGCTTTGTGTATTTGTGTATTTGGTTTTGTTTTGCTGGAAGCACAACTATCACAGAGGAGAAGATGGGGACCTCCCCGCTGGAGATCACTGGGCTCCAGCCGCCCGCCCTGTGACCTAGTCTGCTCCCACACCAGCCTGGGCCCTGCTGCAGGAAGGTGCTGCTTTGGCTTGGCTCTGCCTCACACACACACACACACACACACACACGTGTGCATGCAGCTCTGGGCACAGGAGGGTTTGTTTTTGTCACAAGAGGGTTTCCTTCCACACATCTCGGCGTGCACCAGCTGCTTAGCAACACGCCGTTGGGCAGAGCAACGTGCGTCTCTGGCTCTGCAACCGCACGTGTCCCTCGGGAGGGGCAGGGTCCACGGGAGGGGCCCAAGCTGAAGAGCACGTGTGCAGCCACCAGAAGGACACTCCAGAGACTGTGCGGTCGGGGCTCCGCTACTGTGCCGGGAATCTCCGAGGTCTGCTGGGAGCGATGCTCTAGAAAACAGAATCACAACAGAAAGTGCAGAGAAGCTTCAGGGATGGCTGATGACAGGCGGCAGGCAAAAGGGAAAAACCAGAAGCACCTGCTGATGGGATTTGCCGCGGCAGGATCTGGGTTCAGGTCACCATGATGGCTGCCCTAAACTTCTGCGCTGGTTTGCAGTTCTTGCCTTTGGAGCCGAAGGTCACAATCCCCTCCCCAGGGAGTCCTGCCTCAGGTATAGAAGCAAGACAAAAGGGATCAGCAATGGGGCTCAGCAGGTGGGCTTCCTAGCCATTTACTGTGTGACCTTCAGAAGATTACTTAACCGCTCTGTGCCTCAGTTTCCCCATCTATGAGCCCTACCTCATAGAACTGTCTTGAGAATTAAGTTAAAACAGGTAAAAGAACTTAAAACAATGTCTAGCACATGGGCGCGGCCAACACACGGTAAATGACACTTCTCCAGGATAAAAGTACTTTGTTGTCAGAGATGGCAGAAACGATAGACTCCAAAACATAGAAATACATGATCTTTGGGCACCTGGGTGGCTCAGTCATTTAAGCGTCTGATTCTTTATTTTAGCTCAGGTCATGATCTCACAGTTTTTGAGTTTGCTTCCCTCATCGGATTCTGCGCCAACAGCACGGAGCCTCCTTGGGATTTTGTCTCCCTCTCTCTCTGCCCCTCCCCCACTTGCTTTCTAGCTTTCTCAAGACAAGTAAAAGTAAACTTAAAAAAAAATATTTTAAGAAAAGTAACCCATGATCCTGAGGGCGGGAAGAGATAGAAGCTACCATGTTTAAGTGTCTTCTAAGTATCTGGCATTAAACAAATGCTTTATGTCAGTTACTGCGTCGATCATACACAGGCTTGGTCTTTGCATACCCATGAAAACTGAGGCTCAGAAACAAAGTGCCCAGCTCAAGGCCACACGGCCACTTTGGAAGTGCAGCTAGGGCTTGATGCGGTCATTAGGGCTCCAAGAGCCCTCACTCATTTCTCTAAGCCAAGCCACCTCTCCTGTTGCTTCTCAGAGAAGAAAAATACACTGATTTCTCTTCAGGGGTCAGGACTTGCTAGAGAGAGCTCCTCCTCAGATAACATTCCAGAAATAGTGTACAAAGTCAGTGTGATGACTGGCACTCCCTGGTACATAGTACCCGGGAAGGGGAAATACCAGCCAAGATTCTAGAAGCATGCAAGATGTCTCCAAGATATGGAGGCATTAGACACCTGGATTTGGAATGGAAGCGTGGGTTTGTGCAACCGTTCCGAGCTCTACACATAAGCAGGACGCCCAGAGCAGCCCCTCACTGGCCTATAAGCTTGATGCATCCAAGAACAGGAAGAAAATTAGTGTCTAGACCTGAGAGGTTACAGCCTGTTCTCAGAGACAGCTTTCCTGATGACACATAACCTGCTTCCCCGACCAAGCGGACACTTGCTCTGTGACATGCATCTTCCTGAAGTTCATTTATAGCCAGGGCCTCAACACCCATTTGCCCTGTCCATGCTGTCCGGGGCTGCGGGGTTGCATAGCGGCTGAGCCTACGTGGGGACTGAGACGTGCCATAAGTAGGACACACACACACCAAAGTCAAAGACGTGGCCCACAGAAATACAAAATATTTCATTAATCACTTCAATATTGATTACATGCTTAAATGATACAATTTGATGTGTTTGAATATAGTGGAATAAATAAAATATGTTAGGGTTAATTTTACTTGTCCTTCTTAACTTTTTTCCTAGTTACTAGAAAATTTTAGATAATGGATGTGGTTCACAGTGTCTCTTTATGGGTCAAGGCTCCTCTTGAAGGGATCATAATAGGCCGTGTCCCCAGAGAGTCCTTTAGCTGTCCTAAAGCAGCAGCCTTTCTTTACGATGGGATCACAGAAAAGTCAGACCTGGAATGAGGAGTCTTGAGCCATTTTTGTTCCATCTCCTGATTGGCAGACACAGAAACTGAGGCACTGAGAGGAGAAACATTTCTGGTGCTCCAGTGTCATCCGCAGACCCCAACCCTGACCGGAGCCCCCCTCCCATTCCCTGGGCTGGGGCTGGCTGACCCATCCCTTTACAGCACCTCCTGCCCTTCCCTGCCCTCCCCTCCGCCTGCACCCCCCCTCCACCCCCAGGGAAGGCCCCGAGGACTGTCTTCAGGGAGTCTCAGCATCTTTATTCATGAGCCTGGTGGAGGGCAGCCCTGGGAGCTTGTGGGCAGGCTGCTGTCTGCTTTCCCTGCAGAGATAAATCTGGAAATGTGGGAGGAGAATTTCCCGGGCAGAGCCAGGGCTGCCACTGCGTCTGATGCAGACACTAGGGCTGCCCGAGGCTGCTTGGGGCTCAAAGCAGCAGAGTCACCTCAGCCCCCCTCGATCGGTGCCCCCTCCAGCCTCCCATCCCCCACTCGGCAGAAGCTCCCTGGGCAGGCTCAGCAGATCCGCTAGGCATCTCCCCACGCTGGCTCTTGGTTTCTGTTCCCCACGCCCCCCATAGGCTGCCCCCTGACACCCCACAAACCCACGGGTGCCTACTTACCTCCCGCCACCTTCAGGACCCTGCTCAAGCCTTTCTTCCTCCAGCATACCCCCCTCCCCTCCCCAGGCCCAAATCCTACATGCCTGGTGTCTACATTGTTGCTTCGTGTGGTCTGTGGGCCGCCAGCTTCTGCATCACGAGGGAGGGTGTTAGATATGCAGACACCATGGGCCCCATCCCAATCCTGCTGAATCAGAATCTACATTTTAACAAGACCACCCAGAGATTCACTAGCCTGGACGTGGAGCCTGGCTCACACCAGGGAGAGCAGGACACGTCCGCTTAGCTCTGTACCCACCACAGCGCCCAGCACAGTGCTGAGCTTACAAGGGATACTCTGAACACAGAAAGAGGGCCCTTCGTTGGGTCCTCACAGTCGATGTGGCATTTTTTTTTTCACCCTGAGGAGTGCTGAGTGGTTAAGTCAAGAAAGTCTGCGATCCCTAAGCAATCTCTGAGCATCGTGGCCCATCGGGAGCTTCAGAAGAAATGTGGCACCTCACGTGCCCAGTTTCTTTGCTGCATCTGTCTGGCTTAGTGGATGCAGATGGCCTAGTGCTGGTATGTGGGGAGAGTTAGAGGCAGGCTGGGGCTTGGTGTCTGTGCCCATGTGTTAGATCAGAGACGTGCAGCTCAGTGGCTATGTAGAACCTCTAGAGCCAAACAAATTCAAATTCTGCCACGAACTATGTATGTGATCTTGGACAAACTAACATAATATCCCTGTGTCACTATTTGCCCATCTATGTAACGGGGCCAGTAGCGGTACCTACGTCAGAGGGTTGTTAGAGGAATACATTGTTAAATGTTGACAGTGTGCTAAACCATGCCTGGCACATAGTAAGTGCTTTAACAGTTTGATTAAATCAGCATCTTTTGTCAAGTATGATGTTGACAGTGTGCAGATTTAGAATCATAGGAGTTGATAGAATGCTTAGGGTTCACAGAGAACAGACTCCCTCACTCCACACAGGAGGGTACATCCCTCTCTCCCAATGTCGATGGCCAATATGAGGCACAGTGGGAACTTGGACTCTGACTCTGTCGTCTACACTGGGGTCACGCCCTGGAGGACATGCGCAGAAAGAAGAGTAGCTCCAGGTCTGGCTCAGGAGCCCAGGCTGCCCACTGCTGTGGCTCTGGTCCTTTGTCCTTGTTAGGGTGGGAGGATTCTAGTGGTGGCCTCTACTGGCAAGGCCTCCAGAGATTTCCTCTGTGCCCTAAAATCTAATCTCTACATCAGTCCTTCTAGACCATGGAATCCAGAATCAGATCACATTTGCCTGGGAGACGGGGGGGAACACCCCACGGAGAGGAAAATCAGGAGCAGACGTTTGGGCGGAGAGACAGCAGAGGAGGGATCCTCCCAGGAAACAGAGTCAAAGGCTGACTCACCCCATGTTCTGAGGCTCTGCAGGGATGATAAGAAATGGGGGGTCCGATGCCTGGGCTTGGCCACCCTTTTGTGGGTGTTATGTTCCTGCTGTGTGAGCCCATGAGTTCTGGCTCCTGGCACGTCTCTTGATCTTTCCAAATGAACCTTCGTGTGTCCCTCAGCCAGATTGGAACCTCTAGGAGGTTGAGGTACACAGGACTCCCTCCTGGAGTCAGGCCTCTAGGGCCCGGCACAATTGGATAGTACAGCGCTGACAGTGTTCTGCAGAGATCTGCTGTGACGGTCTGGGCTTTTCATTCTGCCAAGGGGCTGGGGTGCTGCTGGGGTGCCCTGCCCAGCTGCCCTGGAAGGGAGCAGTATTTCTCGTGTTACAACATTCTTTGCCTCATCTTGATTACTGTTTTCTTTTTAAATTTTTAATGTTTATTTTTGAGAGAGAGAGAGACAGAGCATGAGCAGGGGAAGAGCAGAGAGAGAGAGAAACAAGAATCCGAAGCAAGCTCCAGGCTCTGAGCTGTCAGTGCAGAGCCCGACGCGGGGCTTGAACCCACATACTGTGAGATCATGACCTGAGCCGAAGTTGGACGCTTAACCGCCTGAGCCACCCAAGCGCCCCTGGATTATTGGTTTTGAGCAAATTTGGACTCTGGTTGACTCTGGTTTTGTATGGGCTTGAAGGTAATAAAAGAAAGATCTAGATACCACAGAATGCATCCTACACCTGCTGCAAGGCAGGGCCAACACCCCCATGCCCTTGGCTGCCTGGCATTGCTAATGAACTTTGGGTGTGCCTCCATGTCTGCTGCCCTAACCAGGCTGAGCTCCCGAGGTACGGTTTTCACTTGCTGCATTCCTTTCAATACCCAGTCCAGCACTTGGCACTTGGTGGGTGCACACAGTAGGTGATTGATTATTGGCTAATTGATCAATATTTTTTTTTCCATAAAGGAATACAAGGCAATCATTTCCTTTATATGTATTTCCTCTGTCTTCAAACTCTCAGTGCATATAGAGCACAACCTTGCCAAAATGCAAAATAATAACAATATCACAGCATCCTTTATTTGCTGAGCACCTACATGGGCTAAATATTATGTTCAGGAGTTATTACATACACCGTCTTAATCTGAGAGCATCATTTCTGGATCCATCCAGAGAAAGAGAGCCCCGGTGCACGGCACCTCTTTGATAGAACAGGCACCCAGTCCTAGACATCCTGACTCATTTCCAGTGTCCGTCCTGTTAAATTCCAGCCCAGCATCCCATGCTCCCCTACCTCCAGCTCATTTTTCATATGAATAAACTAAGGCGTTGAAAAAAGATTTAAAACCCCTTGCCCAAGGTCCCACAGCTAGGAAACTGCAGAGCTGGTATTCAAGCCCAGACTCCTCTGAGCACGAAGCTCACACCCCCACGTGGCACCTTCTCTTCTCAGCTGGATGTATTTCTTTTGTATCTTGATCTGCAGGCAGACCTCCTCCTGTACTTCATGTGGCAGCGATGGGGTTACATGGGACTGGAATGTTGGGTAGCAGCTATAGGTATGTCAGTAATGGGGGACAGTAATAAATTTGGGGGATCATCTTAGAGTAGGGGCTGCAGACTGGTGGCCTATGCCTACTAGTAGGCGTCTAATTGAGATGCGACCAGGCTGAACATTCTTGTTACTGTCACCATGACACTGTGAAGTTGGTTGAGCATAGGGTGAAATGGGAATCGATCTTGAACAGACCACTTTATTCTAGGAGTGGGGGAAGGAAACAAATAACAAGAACCAGTTGGAAAATCTGCTCTACCCACTTCAGTTGAAGAGAATATCAGGTGAGGGGTCTCTTCCCAGTTTTCCCCATGGCAACCAGCCTTCTCTCGAACACCTGCAAAGACCCTCACCCCTTCTCTGGTTTCAAAGATGAGCCCCTTTTTAAATTGATAAAGCAATCTTCTCTCTAATCTAACATTACCTTTAGATGGAAATTCATGGCAATTTCCAGAGTGTAATTTACTATTGGTGACCTCCTATTTTGTAATAAATGCTAACAGTGGACTGATTTACGTTGGTGGCTCAAGATTAATCAACAGGAGAAGTACAAGAGGAACCCCCTTACCCCAAATCAAGATGTCATTGATTCAATTTGTAATGTGAATGGAGTATTGGACAGAAGTAGAGAGAGTTCATTTCATTTTTTAAAGTCTGATTAACCAATGAGTATCCACCGGGCTCTGTGAAACTTCCAACAGAGAGAGAGGTGGCGATATGACAAAGGGGTAGATACAGATATCTATAGATATAGGAACAGAGATATGGAGGTAGAGATACAAATACATAGATATTGATACTGATGCAGGTATAGATGTGGATAAATTCACCCTTCAGATTTGATCCTGTAACTAAGATGTACCAACACCAGGGAGTGATATGGTAGGTGCTTTGATTAATGACAAGTGCAAAATCATGGAAATACTATCCATTTATCAAATTCACTATTTTCTTTCTACCTTTTTTTTTTTTTGAGATTTTACTTCCAGAATCAGAAAATAGTACAGCTAAAAGGAATTTTGAAGCTTATCTGATTTATTGCCTCATTTCATATCATTATCGGAAAATGGAAGTCTTAAGAGGCAGAATGGCTTGGCTTTAGTCACACCCAGACACCTTGTCACTCACCTCAGCATCTGTTCCTCTGCAACAGGCTGCTTCCTTTATCCATCCTAAGATTTATAAAGTGCCTACAGTATACCAGATCCTAATTTGATATAAGAAAGAGCAAAGCATAACATTTCCCTTAAAGTAGAAGTGCTTTGGGCTTTTCTCTTAGTGATAATGCTAAAGCGAGAAGATTAGGGAGGAATCTGGGTTTCTACTGCCTGAGTGTTGTTCTCTATAAAAAAGTAAAAGAACGTTTCTGGGAGTTCATGACCTTCTTGGGACAGTGTAACAAGGTCAAAATGCAAACAGAAGGACCTGACCTAGGATATAGGTAAAATTTGCTTCCTCTTCCCCAAGGCAGAAGTCCCCTTCTCTAGAAATTTGGCTCAGGACTAATTTTTTTGTCAAATAGATGTAGTTACACAGGAACCAGGAGTCAGTAGTGAGTGCCTTGTAATAAAGCCGGGAGCCCTGAGGGAGCCGTGACTACAGAAAATGGCTATTGTCGCCCAGAGGAGAAGTGAAAGGCAGCTCTCAGAAGTGACCTCAGGATCTGGCGATGGCGTGGGGCGAGTGTGTTTTAACCTCCTCCCAGAGAGCCCACGTGTGGAAGGCCACTCACGCCCTGGGCTGCGTCCACCTTTAATCTGTTGCATCTGCTCGGGGGCAGGGACCAGTTCTATTTTACTCTGATTCTTTGTTGCCTCTCCTCAGCCTCCCTCCTGCCCACACAGAGCTCAGCATAGAGCCTGGCACCGATTAGGCTTTTGTGAGTATCTGTTGAATGAACACGTTGGCAGAAAACAGCTTTTGGACTCCCCATTTCTAATTAAGGGGAAGTGTCTCTCTCCTCTTCCCATCCACGTGACCAGGTACGTGCACTGCTCTGCGGATGATTCATCCCGCCATGAATCATCAGCTAAAGTAGTAATGGCAGTGACGTGTGTTAAGGCCAAATGGTGAGCCTTCTTTAGCATCGCTGCCTTAAAACAATCTTCAGAACGTATTTCAGCCCTTTTGCTGGTCATTGAATGCATTTACTGCTGTCTCCGCAGGCTCGAAAAAGACTCCGCTGTGCTGAGCCTCTAGGTCATTCGATAGATACTGAACACCTTCTGTGGGCCTGGCCCCGTACTAGGCACCAGGGATTATAGCTGTTGGGAAGAACCAGGCCATTCCCTGCCCCACTTAGCTTACAGTCCACGAGGGGAGGAAGTTATTGATCGAGCAATCCCGTGAACACAGGATGATGGTTACCACGGGACTCAGTGATGTGCGTGTACCTAACGGAGGGTTCGGACCTAGCCTCAGAGGAGGCTTTCCTGAGAGAATGAAGGCTGAATCCAGGTCCGAGGACAAACAGGTGTTGACTGGGCCAGGGCAGACGAGGAGCATTTCAGATGACGGAAACGACAGAGCGGCAGCTGGAGGACCCAGCAAGCCCCCCGCGGAGCAGACACCAGTCGGGCAGCGAGGACCAGAGCTGAAGGGCCCCCGGAGGCCTGGGGATAATCTCGCTCCTTCTTGTGGAACAATTAGACGTGACTGGTGTGTACAGGAAGTGGACGCGACTAAGCGGGTGTAAGAGGTTCTCTCCAGAACGGTGGGGAGGAAGGACCACAGAGCCCTGAGAGAGATGGGGGAGGGGGGAAGCAGTTTCACTGGAGGCAGAGAATATGGGCCGGTGAGGCAGCCCAGGAACCAAGGATCCTGGTCCTGGGTGAGGTTGCATGAGTGTGAGGAGCCTAAGTACCAAATACCACGTTAATCCTCAGGGCGCCAGCTTGGCCAGCAGTCTGGGGGGCGTGCACGGAGACCCCACCATGAACCACCTGCAGCCTTGACGGGAAAAGGGGGGGGACCCTCCACTACCCAGGGTCCCGGCTCCTTGTGGCCTCAGGCACCTGCCGCAGCTGTCACCTCCAGTAAATCTTACAACAATCCTACATAATAGGAACTAATTACTGTTGCCCCCATTTGGCGGATGAGGAAGCTGAGTCTCAGGTGGGTTAACAGATGTCCAACGTCACACAATCAGACCGAACTGGGTTTGCATCCCCCTCTGCCTCTGCCCCTCATTAGCCGTGGTGGGTCCTGCTTTCCTTCAAGAGCTCGCACCTGCAGCCCTGGGGGAAAAGGACAAAGTATCAGTTCGGTGCTGGGCCTCAGCCAGGGTCCAGGAGGCCTTTTGAAATCCTCGAGCTTGGTTGGCCCATCTGCCTCCCCCTACAGCGGCACCCGCCTCCGAGCCAGGGGCCACAGCCCCATCTGCCGGCCCTGGGAGTGAGTGGCTCTGTTTGGGCCTCAGAAATGCCACCAGGCCCCTCCTGCTGCCTGGGGAGGCGAGGGCGGGTGCGGAGGGGCAGTATGTTTACCTCTTTTGTCCCTNAGAGACAGAGCCTTTCTGGACCCCGGGGAGGAGGTGGATTGCAGCTCGGAGCTGAAGGCCGGGCAGATTCGGCAGCTTTCCTCGGACACAGCCGGGTGCCGACCTCCCCTCAGTGCCGTGACCTTAGGCCAGTTAGCTAACCCGCAGTAATGACCCTCAGGTCCTAAGCGTGTGGAAGAACCAGCTGAGGTATGAAAAGAGCTTCTTCGGGCCCTGCTCCCTGACAGACACTCGTGAAATGGTAGCTGCTTGGCAGGGCCTGGAGAGCTGGGTACTGAGGCCAGGGATCCAGAGGAGGCTAGAAGCCTCCGGCTAGTTCCAGCAGAGCGGAGGGCAAACGACCTCCGACCTCCGAGGCAGAGTAGCCCTGCCTCAGGGGAGGGGCAGGGGAAGAAGAGCCAGCCCCTGGNTTGTGGGTACATTAGCCAGAGGTCATAGTCTTCGGACAGCTGAGAACAAAGGAAAACAGAACTGGCCCGAGTGAGGACGGTGTCAAAGGGACGGTGTCCTACGAGAGACTGGAAGGCAGACCTCTCCGAGACCGTGAGCGGTGGAGCGTCCAAGAATATTCTTCTGTTCTTTGATCCCATCGCGAGCTCTATTTCAGGCAGGCTAATGGGCAGAAATCTATTCTGAGGTGTGCGGACTGCTCGGCCTCAGCCCGGCGCTGGGCCCGGGGCAGAGCCCTGGCGAGAGGCTGTCCTCCCCAGCGGCCCTGCCTCGACACAGCATTCCAGCTGTCACAGGGGGTGACGGCTGGGCTCTAAAACCTCCCTCAACCCGAAGGTCGGCAGGGGAGCCTCTAGGAGACGTGCATCCTCCATGAAATTGAGGCAGGCGCCAGGGCGCGCCGGGAGAGGGAGAGGGTCTCCTGGGAAACGGTGCAGGGTTTTCTCTGCACTCAGCGCGACTTCGGGAAGGGTGAGATGCACAGGCAGCAAGAGTGCAAAGGCTGGAGCGACGGGCACAGAGGGACTGCATGAGGGACTGGAAGCCAGTGTGCTGGGGCTATTTCTTAAGCCCGCCACCAGACAGCCTTCCGTGCTATCCTCGGAGGGGCCTGGGCTGCGGACGTGAAGGACACCATGCGTTCGCAGCACTGAGTGTCTGGGGCTCATTCACCGCATAGTGAAAGAAACAAACCTTTTAATATTCACAACTTCAATAGGTTATTGAAGGCAAATGCAGGGCTTTGGCCCGCTGTCTGCAGGGAAAAGCCTTTGGTGGCTTCGGAGCAAGCTGATTAAAGGGTGAGGAGTTTCCGGCTGTTTTCCTGAGCAAGACAGTGCTCAGAGATTTCCTGGGTTTTCTCTTGCACATCGGTTGGCTCAGAGGAAGGGTGTGTACTGCAGTTGGATACAATCTAGGCTTGTGAAATCCCAGGAAGTTTCAGACTCTGAAACTATTACTAAACTATGAGTAAGAAACAGCGAATTGACAGAAGCCTGCGTATTAGGGTGCAGGGAGAGGCCATGCAGTAAGTTTTTGTTTAAGTTTCAAACTCATAATATCATCCCCATTATTCGCTTGTGCTCTGTATACTTGTGATGGATTGGAGTGTAATTTTACACTTATGTAGTTGCTTGCTTTGTCTGTATTTCCTCTACTATACTTAGTGTCCTAGGTCTTTTTAAAATATGTTTTATTGAGTATCTGACACAATATTTGACACAGAGTAACTGCTCAGTAAATGCTGAGTTAAAGAATGAGTTATTGGGGTGCCTGGGTGGCCCAGTCGGTTGAGCGTCCTACTTCGTCTCAGGTAATGATCTTGTGGTTCGTGGGTTCGAGTCCTGCGTCGGGCTCTGTGCTGACAGCTAGCTTAGATCTGGGAGCCCGTTTCAGATTCTGTGTGTGTCTTTCTCTCTGACCCTCCCCTGTTCACACTTTCTCTCTCTCTCTCAGAAATAAATAAAACATTTTTTAAAAGTTAAAAAAAAATGAGTCATAAAAAATATCCCTCAGCAGCCTTTCAGTAATTTCCCTGTAGTACACACATGCTGTCAGAAGGTGGCGACAAATACCCACTGCCAGGGATTGTTGCACTAACAGGGAAGGTAGCAAAGAATTACATAATGCAACAAATCTGTTTGCTTCATCAAATGTGGATTTAGGTTTATTTCCTCAGCTTGACAAAGAGAAACAACAAGAGTAGCCGAAATGACCAGACAGATCCGCCTTCAAATCCTACCTGTCACATTCTGCTTGGAACCTGGGACAAATGCCTGGAACTTTGAAGCTTGTCTCCTGGTCCACACAGCTGAGGATGGCAGGTTTTGCTATAAGAACCGAATGAAGTAACACACGTTGGAAGCACTAGAACTGAGCTCATTCCAGTGCAGTGCAGTGTGCTAATCATGAAAGCGCTCCAACAATTGTTGACATAGATGACAATCTGTCCCTGACCTTTCCACCTTCTGTTTTGAATGTTCTTGCTCTGGAAAAGTGTGTACATTTCTTACTATTCCTTTGCATAAACTTGCAGCAGACTGACACAGTGGGAAGAGAATTAACTTAAAGGTTTGCTGGGCCTTTCCGAGTCCATGTTTCCTTGTCCGTGATATGGGGCTGAGGATTTCTGCTTGTCAGGGGTGCTGTGAGAGCTTATGACATAGCACAGATCCTACTACCCAATACAGAAGCCACTCGCCACACATCGCTATCTAAATTGACACGTATGTTAAATAATATCAAAATATTCAGTTCTTTGGTTACACCAGTAACAGTTCAATGGTTACTTCCCCCAATGCCCTCAGTGCTCTGTCTTTTTAAATGTTTTTTAAAAAATTAATATTTAGTTTTGAGAGGGAGAGATAGCACGAAGTGGGGAGATGCAGAGAAGGAGACACAGAATCTGAAGCAGGCTCCAGGCTCTGAGCTGTCAGCACAGAGCCCAACACAGGGCTCAAAACCACGGGCTGTGAGATCATGACCTGAACTGAAGTTGGACTGAGCTACCCAGGCACCCCAGTGTCCTTTTAAAATTTTATTCCCAGCACCTAACACAGTGGTTGACCCATATGTCTAGTAGTTCTCATTTTGGACAGTGAAGCTGTTGAATATTTTTATTATCACAAGAGGTTCTAGTGGCTACATTTTTAAAAAAATATTTTTATTTATTTCTAGGAGAGAGAGAGACAGCGTGAGCAGGGGAGGGTCAGAGAGAGAGGGAGACACAGACTCTGAAACAGGCTCCAGGCTCTGAGCTGGCAGTCAGCACAGAGCCCGACGCGGGGCTCGAACCCACGAACCGCGAGATCATGACCTAAGCGAAAGTCGGACGCTCAACCGACTAAGCCACCCAGGCGTGGCTACATTTTAATAAACAGCCAATGCGTGGTGGCTGCTTCCTCAGCAGCAGGGCTCCATCACCTGGCGAACCCCTGGTTGGCACTTCAGGTGCTTTCTCATTTGGTCATTCAACGAGATCGTATTTCGCACCTGCCATCGGCAGATCCACACTATATGTTATGGATACAGCGGTGAGCAAATAGGCTTTGAACTCTGGGAATTTATAGTTTAGTATCTGATATCGGATAAATAATCCCCTAATAAATAGGAATGACAGACAGTGCTGAACCTCTGTCCTAAAAACCCACTTCTCTGTTACCAAGGAAAAGTGAAAAAGAACCAGATCATCCCTTTGGGTTGTCTTGAGAATCCCCGGAGACCGCGAAGGTGCCACCAATTGGAACCCTGCAGTGACGTTACTAGGAGGGACAGGTTCTGGTGCCTTGATTTTCGCTCAGGTGATGATCTGTTGGTTTGTGAGTTGGAGCCTCACCTGGCGCTTTGTGCTGACAGTGCAGAGCCTGCTTGGGAGTCTCTCTCTTTCTCTATCTCTCTCTGCCCCTCCCCCAACCTTTCTTTCTCTCTCTCTCAAAATAAATAAACTTAAAAAAAATCAGTTCACTCCTTTATTCATCAAGTCATTGAGCACCTACTAGGTAGAGATTAGATAAGGAACAAAACAGAGAAGCAGCCAAAGCTCTCTGCCCTCACGGAGTTCACATTTCTCACGAAGGAAGAAAGATGTTGAACATCTAATTGAACTATGCGGTAAGGTTGTCAGTTTTTTGGAGAAAAATTGAGCAGCAAAGAGGGATAGGGAATTCTAGGAACAGAGCGCTGACATTTGAAGAGTCGGTATCAGGGTTTGCACGACTGTTCAGTTGTGGCGGGAACCTCTGCCTGCCCTCATGGGAGCATGAGAGCATTTCGTTAACTCGCACGCCCATTTCACAGGTGCAAGAGTGACGCAAGTTCAGGTACAAAGATGTGCGAGACCACGGAGCCTGTGCTCCCTGGAATCGGGCCCTTCTCCTCTGGAGGCACTAGTACCGCTGCAGGCCCACAGTGTGCGTGCGGTCCCCGCCTTCCTGGGACCCCCATGCCAGGAGGACACAGTGGGCATCGACCAGGGTCTAAGGCAGAGGGTTTGGGAAAACTCGTCTAGAAACCAGTGAAGCATGAGCAGAGGGAGAGACTCAGTCCAGTCATGAAGGTTCCACAGAGGTGGAGCATTTGGGCAGGACGTAAAGAAAGGTGGGGTTTCTCCGCTGGCCAGGATGAGAAGGGGTGCAGAAGAAGGCCTGGAAAACGTGCAAGTTGTGGGGGGCGTGTGTGGTGGCACCTGGGAACACAGCCGGGGCCCGAAGGCAGAAAGCAGAGGAGTGAGAGAGGCGAGCTTGCAGGTTGGGGCAGTCGCGAAGGGCACCACGAGCAGGGACCAAGTTCAGGATTCAGCTCTGCACACGCAAGCCTCTGGAGAGCGGAGCCCGAAGCAGGACAGCCAAGATCTAGGGGACCCGCTGGGGCAGATAGGGAAGCCCCGGGTGTTTCTGTGAAGAGAAATGACACAGTCAGGGCCACAGTGTAAGAAGACCAGTGCTGCTCTGCGTTTTCCACCTTGCGGGGACCAGCGACAATTAGGGGACTGTGGCCGGAATCTGCTGGGAGGTGACAAGGCTGTGGCTGAGGCAGAAGGGGAGGAAGGGGGTGAGCCATGTTCAGTCCTCCAAATGGAACAGCCACCGGGGAGGTCGCCTGAGGAGAGAAGCAGAGGACGCCTTGACCCATCAGGACCTCCCTGAAGAAGAATCACTGAATGAGGAGAAGGCGGTGTCCTCCGCGGTGGGAGAGTGGGCCCTGTGAGCTTCCCTGTGACCCAGCGCCAGAGACAGACAGCCCTGGGTATCAGACTGGGCCCACCTGACTGGGCTCTGAGTTGAGGGGTCCTGGTCATCCCGTTACCGGAAAGAAGATGCAGTGGGTGCAGCTCTCCTTTGCAGCAGCTCCTCACAATCTGGTGGCAGGTACAATGACAGTCCTCATTTCCAGTCATCTTGGGAGGGAAAGTCAACAGGAAAGGAAGATGTGAGGCCTAGAAAACTTATCTCAGGAACTTCCAGAAATCAGTCCAGGGGAATACCAATGCCATGAGACAAATAATGCTCCTCCTGCTTGTCATGAAGCAGGAAGAGAGCAGGAACGGTGACATTTCCCTTCCTGTGGGTATCATGCTACACTTGGTAGCTGGGTTCTGGTCCCACCACAGGCCAGCAACATCTAGAACTTTCTCAGAGCACAACTGGGGCAAAGGACTGTCCCTGTGGTATGACAGGGACAGCTCAGTGTATGCACTGATCTTGAGGTCAGAGTCTCACCAGCAGGGCCAGAAGTAGCCAGGGACAGAGGGCCCTTCCTGCCCCCACCTTCTGCCAATCTCCCACTACTAAGCTTGGAGCCCCAAGTGTCAGAGCGAAACGGCTGTGGGCTCACCCAGGGGAAGCACTGGACCTGAGGAAGGGAGCTCCAGAGAGCCCTGAAGAAATTGCCTCCGATGAACCATTCTGGCCAGCCATCATCCTCCACCTGCCTGGGGGACCGGCCTGATCATCTTCCCCCAAAGATGCCTTGTCCAAACTGCAGCTGACAGTGCAATTCCCACCCCGAAGACTCAGTCTACGGCTCTGCTGGTCAGCATCTAGAGCAGCCCCTGCTCAACCCAAACCCCACTCTCCGAAGAGGAACCTTCTCTTGGGCCCCCTCAGGAGGGCGGGCTGACCCGAGATGCCAAACCTCACCAGCATGGCCTCCGAGAGCCACACCACACAACCCCCAAAGTCACCAGAAGGACTCCGGTACCTGGATTCAGTCAGTGGGTGTCAACTGCCCATCTGCAGCTGCTTCCCAGATGGTTTTCTTCTTTTAATGGAAATGCAACATATACTGGATACAGAATTTGTGACCCAAAGTAGAAAAACTAAGTGTGTACGTACAGAGACATAAAACGGAAACTAGAAATTTATCTAGGACTGGCTATATTCAATCATCTAATATAGTTTCTAAAATTTCTCACAGCTAGAGTCATCTTCTTTCAAACAAATTGCTATGGACTAAATATCTGTGTCCCTGCACGAATTCATATGCTGAAAGCTAATGACCAAGGCGATGCCATAAGGAGGTGGGCCTTTGCAAGGGGCTTAGGTCATGAGGGTAAAGCCCTCATGAATGAGATTCATGCTCTAATAAAAGAGACCCCGCAGGGGCACCTGGGTGGCTCAGTCGGTTAAGTGGCCGACTTCGGCTCAGGTCATGATCTCACAGTTAGTGGGTTCGAGCCCCGCATCAGGCTCTGTGCTGGGCAGCTAGCTCAGAGCCAGGAGCCTGCTTCAGATTCTGTGTCTCCCTCTCTCTCTGACCCTCCCCTGCTCCTCTCTCTCTCTCTCTCAGAAATAAATAAAATGTTAAAAAAAAAAAAAAGAGAGAGAGGGAGAGAGAGAGAGAGACCCCGCAGAGTTCCTTTGCCTCTCCTCTCATACGGGCAAATCAAGAGGTTGGCAGTGTGCAACCGGAAGAGGGCGTGCACCAGAGACTGACCCTGATATTGGACTTCATCCTCCAGAACTGTGGAAATAAATTTCTATTTATAAGCCGTCCAGTCTGTGACATTTTGTTATAGCAGCCTGAACGGCCTAAGACACAGTGAAAGATATTTATTTAGTATATTTTAATATACTTAAATATATAAAATATCTATGTGTGCTATATAAATAGTACCGTATTTATATATCATAATTTTTAACCTCAAAGTTCTTTTTTATTTATTATATAAATAGACTTGTAGATTATTCACGCCACTGAAAATTATTTCCACATCACCATATAATACAGCTGTTCGAGCAAAACACAGTGAATTTAAAAAAGTAAGCAAAACACATTTCAAGCAACAGTATGCAAAAAATACTTCTTTTTCTCACGTACTATCGTAGTCCAGAAGTGAATATGAGTTCAAGATCCTGATTTCTTCCCAAAGAGATTGACGAGTGTGGCTTCATTTTTTTCTGATGGTCCATCCAGAGTTGAATCATTTCATCAAAAGAAAGAGCATTCCCCTGATTAGAAAAACTCAAAGCGCTCAGAACACGATAGGAAGAATTTCCTGAAAGGAACGAGCCCTCCAGATAGGTGAGGGCTCCTGGGCACCCCCTCGGTTCTTCTGAAGTCGACATGTTGGCTCTAAAAGTCAGTAAATAGGCCTTCTGCAAGGCACATGTAACTTTTATAACCCGATCGATTTTTTCCTCAAGAATTTTCAGATCTAAATTAATTTTTAATACACTGACCTCAAGTTCCCAGCTATTTTTAGATAAAACTCTCAGATAGCCCTTCACTTGAAAGTATGCTATGAGAAATAAGACAGTTAAAGCGTTTCACTGCCACAAACCCACACAGATGTTGAAACATACCCAGTGGTCTCACGTCACTGCACACAGGGAGCCTGGGGGACGCCCAGCACTAAGGAAAGTGGCATCTGCCAGGGGCGCCTGTGCTCTGTCTGCTCGTGGGCCATTTCACGCGTGCCGGCTCTGCCCCAGGCTCCTGACCGCAAGGCAGACAAACTCATCAGCAAAGAGCAGACAGGGAAGAAGACAAGGCACGTGCGGTATGATGATGTGATAAGAAATACATACATGGTCTTAGTGCCCAGTTCCTGACACAACAGCTTCTTCTTTTTTTATATATATATTTTTTCTTTTTATTATTATTTATTTATTTTTACAAATAGTTTATTGTCAAGTTGGTTTCCATATAACACCCAGTGCTCATCCCCANACAACAGCTTCTTCTAAGACCCTTGGAATCTCAGGAGTGAAAACAGTGCCTTTTTTATGCGAATAAGATGACCGCTGTCTGGGGCCCCAAGCTAGCTTCAGGATGGGAGCTGGTCACCAAAAAGACCAAGGCACTGAAACTTGTAGTCCGGCCCCACTCTCACCTCTGGGGGAGGGAGAAGGGCAGTTAGATCGAATTGAATCTTCATCGACCTATGATTTAATCAACTGCGCCTACGTAATGAGGCTTCCATGAAAACCCTTAAAGTGCATGTCTGAGAAGCTTCCAGGCTGGTGAACATGCTGAGGTGCTGGATAGGTGGCGTGCCTGGAGAGGGTTCTGCATACCGTCCTCACACTTTCGCCCCTTTACCTATACATCTCTTCCACCAGGCTGTTCCTGAGTTGTGTCCTTTAAAATAAACTGGTAATAGTAAAGAAAGTGCCTTTCTTCAGTCTGTGAGTCGTTCTAGCAAATAATTGAAGGGGGGCATTGTGGGGTCTCAGTATCAGAACTACAGGTGGCAGCCGGGGACGTGCCACTGGCATCTGAAGTGGGGCGCAGTCTTGTGGGACTGAGCCCTGACTCACCTGTGGGGTCTGCGCTGATTCCCCAGGGGTTAGTGTCAGAACTGAATTGAATTCAACTGGACCAGGTTAATGTCCAGAAAATCAGAGAATTGGTTGTTAGGAGGGAAAAATAAAAAAACCGAAACAAAACAAAAGCCCACACACTGGGCATTAAAAGCATCTTTAAATTTAAAAACAAACAAACAAAAAAAAACAAAACAGTTCAGAGCACATGTGGATCAGACTTACCTATTAAGAAAGCGTCCAGGTCAAAACTGTTCAGTTCAAAAGTCAGTACCTGGCAGCCCATCTTCAGGTACCTAGTACTCTTCTAATGGCATTGGGGGTAGAGAGGTAGAGGCTGAGCCCACGGAAAAGAACAGAAGCCTTCCCTTCTTAACTCTACATCTTGAAACCAACCACACAGTCTTTAAAAAAAAAAAATTTTATTTATTTTTGAGAGACAGAGGAAAACAGAGTGTGAGCAGGGGAGGTGCAGAGAGAGAGAGAGAGAGAGAGAGAATCCAAAGCAGAGAGAGAGAGAGAATCCAAAGCAGGCTCCAGGCTCTGAGCAATTAGCACAGAGCCCCATGCAGGGCTTGAACCCATGAACTGCAAGATCATGATCTAAGCCAAAGTTGGACACTCCACCGACGGAGCCACCCAGGCGCCCTTCTTGAAAACAGCCACGCAGTCTTGAGCGTTAGGAATGCCTTGTCTCCTCTTCTGTTCTAGTTCTTATCTGATTACATGACCTTCATTTTCAGTTTCCCCATTAACTGCAAAAGCCCAGAGCCTGGGGACAGTGAGGTGCTGACCCCTGCTCTCCCAGTACCAAAGACGGTGCCTGGCCAGAAAAAGGCCTCAGTGGATTTTGAGGAGTCATGAGAAATGAAGGATAGGAGAAATTGTTTAGGGGATGAGGGAACAAAGGAGAAGGTTGTCCCCCACAGCCTCAGAAAGATAAGTTGGTTGATTACAAAAGAAGTGGTTGTCCAATCTTTATTTTCTGAGATTAATGAAATAATTCATTTAATTTATTATTAATTGTTTTAAGCCACTCAGCTTTGGGGTGATTAAAAAAATGTTTTAATGTTTATTTATTTTGAGAGAGAGAGACAGAGAGAGAGAGAGAGAGAGAGAGCAGGGGAGGAGGAGAGAGCAAGGGAGAGAG